>NC_073313.1:316950691-317255691 GCF_027595985.1 Sorex araneus
TTTGCATCACCGGGTGTGACAAAAAAAAAAAAAAAAAAGCAAAAATAAATAAATAAATAAATAAAGTATTAGGGTGAATGGGGGTGTGGGGGGCTTGGTCAGAGGAGAGAGGCTTCCAGGACCCTGAGCTTTGCTCTAGGAGGCACCCCTAAGTCTCAGACACCCCCAAGTCTTTTCCAGGATATTCAGGGATGGCTTTTTTTAGCTTGTAGAAAAAGCAAAAAAAAAATGGCTTTTTCTAGGAAGAAAGTGGAGAGATTTGAGAACATCCTTTGACCTGAAAACCTACTCCTCACTTTCTTCACTACTCACTAACGAGACAAGTACTTCACTTCCACTGTCCAGAGGAGGAAGCAGAAGTGTCCAGGCCAGGCCTCGGTGGGAGAGGAGGCTCAGGCCACCTCACCCACCAATGTCCCTGCGGGTGGGGTGTGTGGGCATCTCCAGAGGTGCCTATTAGCGTGGTTTCTAGTACAATAAAAATAGATCCAAAGCCCTGTTTTAGCTCTCCCCCTAGAGAACAGACTAGAGACCCCCCCAAAGGTCCAGGTGTTATGTGCACCCCCCACCTGCTGACGGGGATCCAAGCCAGCCCCTTCATTCAGGAGCCAGCACCTCGGCCAACCCCACGTCTAGGACAACCAGAGCAAAGCCCAGTTATGTCTGGGATGGGGGTAGGGTCCCCAGGGCTGTGTTCTCAGAGACCCCCAATTCCCGTGGCCACAAGCCCAGCAGTGTCTGAGGAGGACAGGACAGTATGTCCCCAAATGTCCTAACATCCCGACCTGCCATGGCTCCACCCACTCCCAGTGATGGCCACCAACGAGACATATTCACCACAAAATCATTCATAAAACATTTTATTTGCACCTCTCAGGAAACAGTAAGGGAAGGGGCAAGGCCATGTGTGCAGGCTCTGTGCCAGTTTCACGGCAGGACAGACGGACGCTCACTCAGATCCACGGCCCAGAGCATGAGGGCATGTGCCCACTGCCTCTCGGGCTGTGCACAGCGCGCACCAAGCCCCTGCGGTGGGCAGCCCCGGGAGGTGCCCCTCTGACCTAAGGCCCTGCTCTGCAGCTGGTTACCTACCCCCCTAAGGAAAGTTCCAGAAGGAGGAGCTCCTCCTTGCACCACTGGCCCCATGCTGTGGTGGAGACGGAAAGCGCCAGTGCCCCAGTGTCCTTCAACCTCTGCCACCCCAGTAACAGACTTCAGACTTCAGACTCTTCCTGAATCTTCTCTGGAAAGAGGCAGAGCTGCCCATCACACCCCCTGTGGGAGCAGCGTTCAGGGCTAGGTCCAATCTTTCACCTGCATGGACTCAGGGGCGTCCCTGAGTCCCTGGAGCAGGCAGAGGGAGCCCACCTCCTGGATCTCGCTTCGGCACAGCGGGCATGTGGCTGTCTCCCTGAAGACCCGCCAGGCACAGTGGCTGCAGAAGTGGGGGTGGCCGCAGGGGACCAAGAAGGTGTCAGCGGTGTGGTGGAAGCAGATGGTGCAGTCCTCTGCATCTAGAGGGTGACAGCACAGATGAGTGACCCATGGGGCCTGGTGACCAAGGCAAAGTCCAGCACAGAAAACAGTGCCTTCAAGTTTGAAGAACATTCGTTGGGAGAAAATGCTCACGAGGCGAGGCTGGAGCGATAGCACAGTGGGTAGGGCGTTTGCCTTGCACTCGGCCGACCCGGGTTCAATTCCCAGCATCCCATATGGTCCCTTGAGCACCGCCTGGGGTAATTCCTGAGTGCAGAGCCAGGAGTGATCCTGTGCATCACCAGGTGTGACCCAAAAAGAAAAAAAGAAAAAAAAGGAAGGAAGAAATAGAGAAAGAAAGAAAGAAAGAAAGAAAGAAAGAAAGAAAGAAAGAAAGAAAGAAAGAAAGAAAGAAAGAAAGAAAGAAAGAAAGAAAGAAAGAAAGGAAAAAATGCTCACGAAGAAATCAAGTGGGGGAAAGTAAGAAGAACATCAGTGACATAGATAACATCTTGCAAATATGATTTAGGAAAAAAATGGAAAGGTAGGGCCAGAGAGATAACACAGTGGTTAAGGTGCTTGCCTTGCACTCAGCCAGGTTGGGTTCAATTCCTGGCATCCTGTCAAGTTCCCTGAGCACTGCCAGGAGTGATTCCTGAGTGCAGAGTCAGGAGTAAGTCCTGAGCATCACCAGGTGTGGACCAAAAACCAAAAAACAAAACAGAAAAGGGAAGAAATGGAAAGGAATCCCCATGTGTGACTACAGACTGGGGTGGGGAAACCTTCAAACAGAGAGGAAGGGTGATTTTTTTCTTTCTTACTGTCTTCTTTTGGGGTGGGAGGGGCTGGTTAGGGGAAGGAGGTAGAGCAAGGCACTCCCAGCAGTGCTCAGAGGATACTCCTGGCTCTGTGTTTAGGGATCACTCCTGGTGGTGCTCGGGGGGCCATATAGAGATGCCAGGGATTGAAGCTGGGTCGACCCCCGTGCAAAGCAAGTACTCTATCCACTGTACTATTGCTCCAGCCCCTGGATAGCTTCTTAAAGGCAGGGACAGAATGAAATCTGTTGAGGAATATGCTCTTATAATTTACGAAGTGAGTGAACATTCTAGAAGGCAGATTTTAGGGTACTTTCAGCTGTTCAGTTGTCAGGGCAGGGTCTTTTGGCCTGAGTCTGTGAGAGCCTCAGCATGACTTGAAAAGATTTTACTGAGCTCCCAGGGCCCGTGTCCACTGGCTGCCCCGGGACTGGTGTCTTCAGGGAGTCCTGGAGGCTAGGGAAACCTCTTACCCTCAGGCGCTTGAGGAGAGTCACCATCCGCGAGCTGAGGCCTGGGTGTTGGGATGATGTTGGCTGTAGAATCTAAGACAGAGGCAGAGACACTCAGGCCTGTCCAGGGCACACCAAGTCAGGCCCCCACCCAGGGACAGAATCCATCACCTCTTTTTCTAGGGCTCCTCCCTGGCCGTAGGGTCTGTCCTGCCCATTCCTCCCCAAGCTGAACCAGCAGAGAATCCCTGCGCCTGCCCTTCCGCCAAGCCACAGTGGCTGCCTGCCAACCCAGCAGCATTACCCGCAGTCTCCACCTAAAAGCCCATCAGAAGCCCCCAGGGCCAGGGAGACAGGGGCTTGTGGCCCCTCGGACAGCACGTCAGAAGGGGCTCAGCACAGTGGTAACAGTGATATTGAAAACAGGTATTTCTAGGGCCTCGACAGCTCCTACAAGGCCAGGGCCACCAATACCAGCAATGCCGCATAGAGGGCTCCTTGGGGGACCTGCTCTCACATGTCCCCTCCCCCTCGCAGCTGGAGGGATAGTTCTTATTTCTGCTCTTTCTGTGGGAATGTCTGGCCTCTTCTGCTCCTCGAACTCATGCTCATGTCCCTTGTTCCCTAGTGAACTCCCCACCCCCAAAGTTCTTCCTCCGTGAAACTGTCAGCCCTGTAGCAGATGTTGTGGAACTGATCGCACATCCTCATCGTTCTGAGAGACCAGTGCCAGTGTTTATGTCGGGTACTGGGCACGAAATGATGATGATGATGATGATGGAGAAACGGATTGAGTAGGAAGGAAGGCACGTTCTTCCAAGAGCACCAGGTTGGGACTGGAGCAATAGCCCAGTGGGTAGGGCATTTGCCTTGCAAGCTGCCGACCCGGGTTCGATTCCCAGTATCCCATATGGTCCCCTGAGCACCTCCAGGAGTAATTCCTGAGTACATAAGCCAAGAGTAACCCCTGTGCAATGCTGGTGTGACCCAAAAAGCAAAAAAAAAAAAAACAAAAAACCAAGAGCACCAGGTTGGGGGTGCAGAGACTCTGACCTCACTCCGCCTCCCAGGGGATTCAGGGGATGTGCCGAGGCTCCGCCCCTCGCCTCACCCAGCAACTCGATGGCCTTGGTGGTCCCGTACACGTCCATCACGGCCCAGAGCGGGGCGCCCATGCGCAGGTCTTTGCGCAGCAGGAGTGGGGGACCCGCGTTGACCTCTGCGAAGAGCCAGCCGCGCTGGTTCACCCAGAAGCTGACCACGCTCCCGGCGAGCACGCAGAGCTCGGGCAGCTGCGCGGCCCACGTCGGGCTCTGCTGCTCCAGGTCGGGACACACGAAGGGCGGCAGGCAGGACGCCGACACGCGCGCGGGGTCCAGGCGCGTGAAGCCCACGCGGAGGCCGCCCTGCCAGCGGCCCTCGTTGCGCAGCACGCGCAGCGCCACCCGCTCGCGGGGCTGCACCGGCCGCTGGCTGAACACGATGCCGTCGTGGAACGTGGCGCGCCTGCCCGCCACCCGCCGCCGCTCGTCCAGGAGCACCTGCGCGCCCTTGGCCTCGGCGTGGAAGCAGAGAGTCTCCGGGAGCGCCCCGAAGTCTGCGTCTGCGTCGGGGCGGGAGGAGAGGGGATGAGTGCGGGCCCGCCCAGACCCCAGGACCCCAGGAAACGCGAGAGAGCTCTGCAGCCCCAGCCCCAGAGACCGCCCGTCCCCCACCCCACCCCTGCACCGAAGGCTTGGCTCCCTGCCTGGACGCTCCTCTACGAACATGCTGGCCACAGCCCCGCGCAGCCTCCGCAGTCGCCCGGCATGAGCTCTGGGGCCCGCTCCGTGCAGGGGAGCGCAAAGAAGCTCAGTGCGCGCCAGTCAACCGCTGGCCCAGGGAGGCAGGGGAAGGGCACAGGGAGCCCGGAGCACCTGGCTGTCCACAGGCCCCTCGGGGTTGTGGCCCAGCGGACAGAGACCTGCCCTCATCCTGCAGCGGCCTTTGGGGTAATTCACTGCGGCCCCACCGGGTTGCAGCCTCCTGCACCCTTTGACCCAGGCCGCCTGGTGTCACCCCACTCCCTTGGGGAACCTCGGGCATGTAGGTCTATCATCTTGTCCCCCATGGGATTTCAGAAGGCCCTGACCCAACAGTCCTACAGGGACACTTTGCTGCTGCTGTTGTTGTTCACACCCAATGGTGCTTGGGACCATAGGAGTATGCTGGGATCTGAGTTGGGGTTGGTGCATACGAGGCAAGTGCCTAACCCCTGTACTGTCCCTCCAGCCCCAGACACTCTGGGTGGGGGAGACAGCACCCCACAGTGCTAAGGTCATGTGGAGCAGACCCCAGCCCTCTGAGCCATGTGCCTGGCCGGCTGCCACTCTTTCCAGCCCCATTGGCAGACAGGATCTGGCAGCTAGATCTACGGAGTGACTGACCCGGTGTCACCCCACCTCCCGTGCCCCCCTGCTCCAGCTGTGTGCCGGGCTGGACCGTCACCCCCGGCTGCTGGGGACTTCAGCCTCTGGATCTGGATCTCTGGCCTCTGGATCTCAGCCCCAGCAGGTGGGGCCCAGAGCATCTTGGCACCAAGGTTTCCGCAATCAAAGGGAGTGAGGTCAGTTCCCTGACCCACAGTCCCACCCCATGGCTGTGCCCCTCAGCTGCCAGCAGGCCTCCCTCTGTGCCCGGCTCCAGCGCCTCCAGCTCCCCATTTTCTCTTCCCAACACATCTGAGATTAGGGCGGAGGACAAGGAAACTGAAGCTGGAAGGTTATACCAGCCGCGCACGTGGGGGACAGCCTACCTCCTCTCCCTGTCTCTGCCTCCAGGGGACCCAGAGTGTCTGGGATGCAAAACCAGCATCCACAAAGGCACTGCTGGGGCTCAGTGTCTCTGCTGGGCTCACAGCGGAGTGTAGGACTCTGCGGGACATGCGGACTGCAGCCTCTTTGCCTGGGAGGTTTCAAGGTCTAAGGGATGCATCCCTGTGGGGGTGGGCACCACAGGTATATCTCACAGATTGTCGTGTGCTCTGTTCACCAGGAGGGGGCGCCGGAAGGCTCTGGTCTGAATGAGGAAACGGAGCAATTGGGGGGAAAACTTGCCCTGGGTGCACAGCCTGATTTGGCAAAGCTGGGTCCCCTTAACTTCCAAACTCCGTCCAGTTTCCAACCAGCAGTCCTCTTCCTGCACAGCAGAGCCTGGAGGTCGCCCCCTGGGCTCCCACACCACTTCCTGCCGCTGTGGAGTCCCCGCCTCGACTACCTTCTTGCACACTACCTACAGGCAATTAGCAACCGGCAGCCTCGCCTTGACAGCGTCTTCAGGGGCATCGCCCACAACCCGTCCCGCTCTGCACCCTGCTTCCCCAGAGACCCTGCTCAGGCCTGCCACTTACCAGCCCGGGAGCAGAAGTGGGTCCCCATCCGCCCAGGTCCTGAGGGCCAAGTCTTCGGGTCCGGAAGGAATTGTCCCGAGAACAAGTTTCCAGCAGGGAGTCAGTCCCCTTGTGGACTGGGATCACATTGTGGTGTTGATGATTAAATACGTGTTGCTATCACGGGTTACAGTTTCCAGGGAATTTCCTGGGAATTTCTCCTGGCTGCTGCAGAGACCTGTCACAGCGCTGAGCTAAGAGGGGCAGGGCCAGGAGAGGGTCTGGGAGCAGCGAGGGGCAGCTGCTCCCTCACTGCCTCCCGGAGCTCTCACATGGAGAGTATAACTGCCGGAGCACTCAGTCCTGAGGCCCTGCCCCCAATAACCTGGGGTGGGGCGCAGCATCGGTGCCTTTATCAGCTCCCCCAGATGATTCCAAAGTACAGCCGCGATAGGGCTTCTTGGCCCCAGACCCCAGCACACAGCAGGTGCAGAAGCAGACTTTTTTTTATTATTATTTTTAATGAATCACAGTTACAGTAACAGGTACAGTTACTGACTTACACACTGAAACTGATTAGTTTCAGTCATAGGGCGTTTGCCGTGCACACGGCCAACCCAGGTTCGATTCCTCCATTCCTCTTGAAGAGCCCAGCCAGCTACCAAGAGTATCCCGCCCGCACGGCAGAGCCTGGCAAGCTCCCTGTGGCGCATTCGATATGCCAAAAACAGTGACAAGTCTCACAATGGAGACGTTATTGGTGCCCGCTTGAGCAAAATCAATGAACAATGGGACAACAGTGCTACAGTGTTACATACAATAATCGAGTACCCATCCCTCTACCAGTGCTCATTCTCCACCACCAATGTTCCCAGTATCCCTCCCACTCCCACCCCCACCCCCACCCCGCCTCTATGGCAGGTATATTCTCTTTTACTCTCTCTCTCCTTTTGGGTGTTATGGTTTGCAATACAGGTACTAAGTGGTCATCATGTTAGGTCCATAGTCTACTTTCAGCAGCATCTCCCATCCTGAGTGAGCCCTCCAAGCATCATTTACTTGGTGGTCCCTTCTCTATCTCAGCTGCCTTTTCCCCCAGCATGTGAGGCCGGCTTCCAAGCCACGGAGTGATCCTCCTGGCCCTTATCTCTACTATCCTTGGGTGTTAGTCTCCCATAATGTTACTTTCTATTCCACAAATGAATGCAGTCATTCTATGTCTATCCTTCTCTCTCTGACTCATTTCACTTAGCATGATAGTCTCCATGTCGATCCACTTATATGCAAATTTCATAACTTCATCTTTTCTAACAGCTGCATAGTATTCCATTGTGTAGAGTTTTTCTTAACCAGTCATCTGTTCTCGGGCAGAAGCAGTCTTGCTGTAGTGAGTTGAACTGAATCTGTTGCTTCCTGTGGTGGGCTCCAGCCCTTGGCTTTTCCCCTCGAAGAGAGAATGGGCTAAGCAGAGAGCTGCTGGCTGGCAGTCCAGCCTGGCATTTCTAAAATACATCACAGGGGGGCTGGAGAGATAGCACAGCGGGTAGGGCGTTTGCCTTGCACGCGGCCGACCCGGGTTCAAATCCCAGCATCCCATATGGTCCCCTGAGCACGGTCAGGGGTAATTCCTGAGTGCAGAGCCAGGAGTAACCCCTGTGCATCGCCAGGTGTGACCCAAAAAGCAAAATAAATAAATAAATAAATAAATAAATAAAATAAAATAAAATACATCACAGGACCTGGGGTAGGATGCAAAGGATGGGGGCTGGGAGCCGACTCGGCCCTACTGACTGGTGTGTCAACCCGGGGCCAGGAGGTGCCTAGTTCCCAGACCCTGAAGGCAAAGTGGTGAGAAGTCAGCAGCAAACATAGTACATACAAAGAGGATGATCCAGCTGGCCCAGTCTTGGGGGTCCAGGCCAGGGCACCCCCTGGTCTTTGGGTAGGACTGAGGCCCAAAGATGCTCCGTCCTCAATCCACACCCCACCCCCTCTTCTCCTCCCAAGATCTTATAACTCTAGCTGTCTTGATTAGTGCCCAGGGACTAAAGTCAAGAGCATCTTGCTGATGAACCAACTGCATTCCTACAAAAAATGCTAAGAATGGAGTCTAGAGAAACCCAACAGGAAACCTCCAGATAGTGATTGAGGCGCCCCCTTCTGACAATTTTCAGCAGCACAGGGCAAATGAAGTGGCAAGTCCTTACCGCTGGATGGGTCCAGGCGTGTCCCAGCTGCAAAGGTTTCTGAGACCCCTGCACCTCCTCCCTGCACCCTGCGGAGCCCCCACATCCCTCCCTCCCCAGGTCTCCTCTCTCACAGCCCGTTGTCCTGATGCCTCACCATTATAAAGGATGTTCCATGGTCCAAAGATGCCAGAAATGTCCCAAGAAGGGGTTGGACAGTGCTTCAGTCCCCACCAGACAGAGGGAGTTGAGGGCCTGGCCAGGGATGGTGTCACCTGCAGCTCAGAAGAAACGGGAAACCATGAGAACCAGCCTGATCTGGGACACAAAGGCCATGGCCGCCTTCCGTGGACTCCCGGGGCCTCCTCCACGCACTCCCCTGGGCTCCACTTCTCCAGGCGCCGGGGGCTGCTCTGCCTGAAACCAGCCCCAGAACCATCCAGCTGTGCACCATCCATACAGTGTCCCTGGCACTGTATGGTCCTCCAATACTGCCAGGAGAGAGCACAAAGCTGGCAGCAGCCCCCAACTTACAGCCATACTTACATTGCCCCAACTCTCCCTCCCCAATAAAGTTCAGGGTAGAAGAGCCTGAGAAATAGCACAGCAGGTAGGGCACTTGTCTTGCCCATGGCCGACCTGGATTCAGTCAATCCCTTGCACCCCATATGGTCCCTCAAAAAATGAGCCCCATCAGGACTGACCCCTGAGCACAGAGCCAAAAGCACACCCTCAGCATCACCAGGCATGGCCCCCTAACAAATACCAAAAGCTCGGGACAAACTTCCTAAGGACAGTTTTGGACCAGAAACATCCCGAATGTCCTTTGTGCTGCTCAGACCCCACTTGGAGAATGAAGAACTTGTGGTCAGCTGAGGTTTGTGTGGCCAAACTACCCTTGAGTTCAGTTCTCTTTGCCTACTGCTGTCCACACAGGTGTTGACCTCCAGAACATCCCCTAAGGAGCCTATCTCGGGGCCTCCTCCCTCACGGCAGCAGGAAAACAGCACATTCACCTGTTGTGACGTCACACATATGTTCCCTAGTTTTCGAAGCAGTGTGGAGAACCTGATGCACTGTCAGGTTGATGTAAGAGAAGAACCCGCACTCCACGCTCTGCACGTGAAGCTGGAAAACAGGTGAAGTTAAGCTGCGAGGTGAGCTGTGAGCGCTCACCTCTGAGGGGTAAATGACTGGGAGATGATCTGAGGTTGGGGAGGTCGGGGGAGCTGGAAATGTCCTCTATCCAGAATGGGTGTGTCTATTACAAAGAAAGTTTCACCCAGCTGACTTGTTTTTTTTTTTTTGCTTTTAGGGTCACACCTGGCAATGCACAGGGGTTACTCCTGGCTCTGCACTCAGGAACTACACCTGGCAGCGCTCAGGGGACCATATGGGATGCTGGGAATCGAACCCGGGTCGGCCGCGTGCAAGGCAAACGCCCTACCCGCTGTGCTATCGCTCCAGCCCCTGACTCTTGTTTTTTTATTTTTGCTTTTTGGGTCGCTCCTGGATATGTTCAGGAGTTACTCCTGGCTCTGTGCTCAGGGATACTCCAGGCGGTGCTCAGGGACCTTTTGGGATGCCAGGGATCAAACCTGGGTCTGCCGTGTGCAAGGCAAACACCCTTCCCACTGTGCTACTGCTTCTACCCTAATGACACTCAGATTATATCAGCGACACGGGTTGGAGTGATAGTACAGCAGGAGGGGCATTTGTTCTGCACATCACCAACCTGGGTTTGATTCCCGGCATCCCATATAATCCCCCAAGCACTTCCAGGAATGAACCCTGAGTGCAGAGCCAGGAGTAAGCCCTGAGCACAGCTTTGTGTGGTCCAAAAACTAAATATCTCTCTCTCTCTCTCTCTCTCTCTCTCTCTCTCTCTCTCTCTCTCTCTCTCTCTCTCTCTCTCTCTCTCACACTCCTCTCTCTCTCTCTCTATCTATATGTATGTATATATGTGTGTGTATACACATATACATATATATTTTACATCTTTAACCAAATGTTGGCTAAACTCACTTTTAACCTTAACGCTGTTCCTAAAGCGATGGAGTAGCCAGCAATTCCCTGGAAGAAAGTTACCCTAAAAGCCAGACAACCTGGCCAGCACTGCCACCTGGTGGAGGAAAGCAGAACTGGCTTGTGGGCCATCCTGGAGAGCCGCAGGGACCTCAAAGGCCCTCTCCCAGCTGGTGTCCCTGCATTCACTCTCCTCCCTGCGCACTTGCCTCCTGACCGCGAGCCCCCTGATCATTCTGTGTATTCCGCAAATTCTCATGCCGGACCGTCACCTTGAGTCCTGGGAGCCAGAGGGATGAGGAGGCTTTGGGCCTTCGTCGGTAGGAAAATAGAGACTGCTGCAAGGTTGGGGAAGACCCGCGTGACCCAGAGCAGGTGAGGAGCCCTGTTAGGTAGGATGAGTGGGGGACAGCTAGGAGGAGGTGCCGCAGGGCGAAAGCGGGGTGGGACACAGGCCAGTTGCGAGCCAGGCCGGGGTCCATGGGACTGAGGGCCCTGGGAGTCCCAATCACCGCTCAGGGGACAGTGCTGGGGCCTGGCGGTGCCCGAGGAGGGATGGTTGGGGTTCCCGGTTTTGGGCCAGAGGCACCTGCTGGCCCCTCCAGAGTTACTAGGGAAGGAGGACGATGGACACCAGGCCCAAGGTCCAGAACCTTGAATGGCGACCTCAGCACGTAATGGCCACAAGCCCCGGGGACAGCCAAGTGTCCTTTCTGAGTTCTGCTTTCCCATCCTCAGAGTGGGCGTGAAGAGGCCTCCACAGAGGGCTACGGGGAGAGGGGGTGAGCGTGAGGGCCCCATCTCTGCCCAGGGCGTTACAGCTCGGTGCCATTCTTCACCCGGGCAGTGCCCCTCGCCCTGCTGCTGTGGTTGAAGAGAAGGGTCCCCAGGGTTCAGGGCTCTGGGACAGCACCGGACACAGCTCAGAAGCTGCGGCAAGGGCTGCCAGAGTGGTGGGAGAGGCAGAGCCCTGGAAGCTACTTCTGAGGACAGCCCAGCGAGAGGCCGGGGACAGGGGCAGGCGCTGGGACAGAAGCGCTGTGAGTGTCACTGTGTGTGACAGAGGCTCAGAACGCATCAAGAGAGACATCCTTGGAGCCGGAGAGATAGTCTAGTGAGTAGGTCGTTTGGCCTGCATGCCGCTGACATACATGGGTTCTATTCCCCCGCCCCCCCCCCCCCGCATCCTATATGGACTCCTGAGCCCTGTCAGGAGTGATTCCTGAGTGCAGAGCCAGGAGTAAGCTCTGAGCACCACCAGGTGTGGCCCAAATATCAGGACAGTGAGGGGTGGGAGGGGAAGAAGGGAGGGAGGGAAATCCACGTCCTTCAAGTACTATCTGGGGAATGGGGCCCTCCCGGTTCCTGAGGGCCTGTGGGTGGGTGGGTGGGTAGGTGGGAGCCATTGCCACCGCTGGAATGAGCCTCACTGGCCAGGAACACAAGTCACTGACCCCTCCAGGTCCTGCCAGCACAGGAGTAAGAAAGGAGCTTCGTGGGCTCCTCAGAGTCTGGGCCCCTTGTGTCCACCTGTGTCCAGCACCTGTCCTGAGCTCACACATCTGCAAAGATTGGCCACCAGGGGCTGAGCCACCTCTCAGGGGCCTTTCCTCCCTGCACCTGAGCTCTGAAGTCAGGAAAAGAGCTGGCCCGTGCCAAGGGCATCACAGGGCCAGCTATCTTCTCCGGCCATGCCCTATGCACTCGTGGGCTCCCGCCTGCCCCTCACTGCGGGTGCAAATTCTACGGGAGGGAAGGGAATGGGCCTCCTCCTCTAGCCTGCCCGGTCCTGCTCCACAGGCGCACTGCTTGGGGTGGGCACTGCTGGGCATGGGCACTGCTCAGGTGTGGGTGCTGGCGTGTGAGCTCTACTGGGGCGTGAGCACTGCTGGGGTGTGAGGCCTGCTCAGGTGTGGGCACTGCTCAGGTGTGGGTGCTGGGGTGTGAGCACTACTAGGGTGTGAGCACTGCTGGGGTGTGAGCACTGCTGGGGTGTGAGCCCTGCTCAGGTGTGGGCACTGCTCAGGTATGGGCCGTGCTCAGGTGTGGGCAATACTCAGGTGGGGCACTGCTCAGGTGTGGGCAGTACTCAGGTGTGGACAGTGCTCAGGTGTGGGCAGTACTCAGGTGTGGGCACTGCTCAGGTGTGGGCGCTGCTCAGGTGAGGGCATTGCTCAGCTATGGCCAGTGCTGAGGTGTGGGTACTGCTCAGGTGTGTGAAGTGCTTAGGTGTGTCAGTGCTCAGGTGTGTCCGTGCTCAGGTGTGGGCAGTGCTCAGGTGTGTCAGTGCTCAGGTGTGTGCAGTGCTCAGGTGAGGGCACTTCTCAGGTGTGGGCAGTGCTCAGATGAGGGCACTGATCAGGTGTGGGCAGTGCTCGGATATGGGCACTGCTCAGGTATATGCAGTGCTCAGGTGTGGGCACTGCTCATCCCATATGGTCCCCTGAGCACTGCCAGAAGTGATTCCTAAGCACCCTGGGTGTGGTCCCCCAAACTTACTCTTTCTTTAGAAAACAGAAAAGTTTATGGGTAAGGCGCTTGCTTTGTTTTTTTGTTTTGTTTTGTTTTTCATTTTTTTAAATTTTATGTTAGTTCACAATATTTGATTACATTTAATATTCAAACATCAATCCCATCATCATTGCACCTTCCCACCACCAAATCCAGGATGTTTCCATCCCAAGCCCCAAACTCTGTCCCAAATAAAACTGAAAGAATAGGGGCTGGAGCAATAACACAGCGGGTAAGGTGTTTGTCTTGCACACAGCCGACCCGGGTTCGATTCCCAGAATCCCATATGGTCCCCTGAGCACCACCAGGTGTAATTCCTGAGTGCAGAGCCAGGAGTAACCCCTATGCATTGCCGGGTGTGACCCAAAAAGCAAAAAAAAAAGAATGTATTTTGTATTGTCTGTTATGAAGAACTGCTAAGCATGCTTACAAAAAAGTGTTTATATAGGAAACAGTGTGAATATTGTTTTATTTTGGCAGGAGCCATTAAGACATTCTATAGGATATCACTAACATGTTGTTAAAGTTTGGGTGATGTGAGTTTTGGTATATATATCTGAAAAAATACATATATGCATACATATATTTCCCTCTATGATTTGTGGCCTACTGTCTGAACCCCATCAAATATGGTGTGGTAATTATGGAGAATGGGTAGGGGGTGTCTTATGATGTGTTGCTCGGCCTCAAAAGCAGTTGCGCGGTCCAGAAATTTGTTCACTCATATGTGAGGCTTATCCCGAGTATGTGGGGAGCAGCCTGGAGCATGGTGGCGGTCAGGTTGTGGAGGTCGGCTGTCGGGCCTGGGTCCCTTGGGGCGGGGGGGTTCTCACCCACCCTCTCTGGGGCGCCCTGAGTGAAAACAGCCTGACACGGAGTCCAGCGGCATGGCTATGGGGACCTCATTTTATGCTCCTTTCCGGGAGAAGCAGTAAGGCACTTGCTTTGTATGTGGCCAACCTGGGCTTGATCCTTGGTATCCCATATGGCCCCCCAAACCCCACTAGGAGTGATTCTTGCACACAGATCCAGGAGCACTGCTGGGTATGGCCTCAGAACAAGCAAACAAACAAGAAAGAAAGAATAGAAAAGTTTATTGGAAAGTAGAAGACAAACCTCCCCACTGGGGAGGAACTTTTTTTTTTTTTTTGGCTTTTTGAGTCACACCTGGTGATGCACAGGGGTTACTCCTGGCTCTGCACTCAGGAATTACTCCTGGCGGTGCTCAGGGGACCATATGGGTCCCCTAAGAATGGGGTGATGGATGCTGGGAATCGAACCCGGGTCAGCCGCATGCAAGGCAAACGCCCTACCCACTGTGCTATCACTCCAGCCCCACCAATTTTCTTTTTTAATGCTCTTACCTCTTCTTCCCACATGCGTTCGTCTCTGGCCACCTGCAGGCGCTCCTACACCACACGCAGGGGCTCTGTGTCCCGAAAACCCCAGGGGTGCAGTGACTGAGTTTGGTCAGTAAAGTCATACTCCCAACACCCATAGACTTGGATGTGTATTGCATGTCCAAATGTTATAGATTAGCGAATGCATGCATAAAGAACCCCTGTGTCATCTCGCCCGACTTCTGGCTTCCAGAGAGGAGAGAGACATACAAAGAATGGACCACTGCCTGAAGTCCTGGGGCGGCTGTGCCAAGTGCAGGCGGGCGTCAGCCCTCACCCACACAGCCTGGGTCGAGCTTCCGTAACAGAAACCCAGGGTTGGTGGCATATCCACATGGGGATCCTTTCAGCTGTATCACTTGTATCACTTGTAGTCCCGTTGATCTTTGATTTGCTCGGGCGGGTGCCAGTAACATCTCCATTTGTCCCTGTCACAAGCTAGTGTAGTCCAATGATACCTGCTCGCTCCAGGAATAGAAAGAGCCTCAAATCGTTCATTCAGAGATTTGACGAAGAAATCTGACCATCTAGTTGGAGGACGGCCACGAGGTCTTCTGACATCCCGTGGAATCCAGTCTGTAACAGCTCTAGTCCAACGGTCGTCTCTGAATCGCATTACATGACCGGCCCATCTGATTTTTGATGCCTTGGCAAACAAGACAGCATCCCTGATTTTTGACCGTCGATGGAGGTCAGAACTCCGGATTCCTTCTCTCACTTGAGTGAAACGTGATACTCCTGGCATAGCTCTTTCGATTCCTCTTTGGGATACCCTAATAGCATTCTCATCCTGCTTGCGTAGGGCCCAGGTCTCTGAGGCGTAAGTTACTGCAGGAAGAACGGTGGAGTTGAAAAGATGTGCCCGGAGTCGCAGGTTCTTCGTTCTCTTAACCACCTCTTCGACGCTCTTGAATGCATTCCACGCTGCTCTCTTCCTCCTGCGCAGTTCTGGCATCAAGTCATTCCTCATGTTGAGTTCTCGACCCAAGTACACATAGCTGCTGCATTCAGAGATGTTTGTTCCATTAAGAGCAAATGGAGCTTCAGGGACCAGTTCGTTTTTCATGAACATCCACTACTCAGACACCGCCACCCTTTCAGCTGAAGGACAAGAAATCACAGAGTGGGGAGGCTGGGGCCAAACCTCCAAGGGTTGTGGTATGTGCCTGGCATGCACAGAGCCATGAGTTCCATCCCTGGCACTGTAGGAGTGAGCTAGTGACCCACCCCCCCCACACACCCTGCCTTGCCAAGAAAGAAGCCTGCAGTGGAAAGGGCTCTCGGAGACCGCCTGAGTCCAGCGTCTTTTCTCCACCCTTGCCAAGTCACCTTCTTCCTCATGCTCCCCCAGATATGCTCACCTCAGGCTCACTCCACCTCCCAAACGGGCATGAAAAGGAGGCGACAAGTAGCACAGGGCATCCTTCTAGCAGTAAAATCAGGCTCCCTCAGGACATCCTGCGGATGCCTGCATTCATCCAGCACTGTCTTCCCAGGCTTCCTCTAGCTGCAAGGGATGCTGGAAGATGCCGTTAAAATATATTTTTGCGGGGCTGGAGTGATAGCACAGCGGGTAGGGCGTTTGCCTTGCACGCGGCCAACCCGGGTTCGAATCCCAGCATCCCATATGGTCCCCTGAGCACCGCCAGGGGTGATTCCTGAGTGCATGAGCCAGGAGTGACCCCTGTGCATCGCCGGGTGTGACCCAAAAAGCAAAAAAAAAAAATATATATATATATATTTTTGCTGGGCCAGAGAGTGAGTACAGTGGGAAGGCACTTGCCTTGCACATGGTAGACCCAGATTCAGTCCCCGGCATCCTGTATGGTCCCCCGAGTACCATCAGAAAGGATTTCTGAGTGCAGAGCCAGGAGTAACCCCTAAGTTGCTAGGTGTGGCCCCAAAACAAAACAAAGCAAACAACGAATGAGTGCTCTACATTCAGGGGTAACTCCTGGTGGGCTCAGGAGATCACTTGGGATGCTGGGCATCAAGCCCAGATTAGCAACTGACAAGGCACGAAAATTATCTGCTCTACTATCGCTTGGAGTCTGGGGCCTGTTGGCAAGGTGGGACATGCGCCCCGGGAAAGTATCTGTGCAGTTGTCCCTGCCATACAGATATGGAGTGGGACATCATCTCAGTACAAGCATACTTCCATCTCCCCACCCATCCCAAGCACTGTCTTTGCCTGTAGTCTGTGCTCAGCACACGTGTTCTGCCACTGAACATACCAAAAGCCCACCCCCTTCCTTCCCACACCTCCTCCTACTGGGCGTTCGAGACCTCAGGCACCCAAGCCCCAGGGACCCAGGATATGTCTCCAAGTGCAGAAAAACAAATGTTAGGGTGGAAGACCCCCCCCCAACAAGTACTTCCTGCCCACTGCCAGCCACATCCCAGCCAGAAGCCAAAGTACTGGGCACTATAAGAGACCCCCTCCCCCCACCCCACCTCCCTACACCATATGGCTCGGCCAGGCCCCAGGAAGAAACCAGGAGGCAGAGGCTGAAGCGATAGCACAGCGGGTAGGGCATTTGCCTTGCATGTGGCTGACCTGGGTTAGATTCCCAGCATCCCATATTGTCCCCTGAGCACCGCCAGGGGTAATTCCTGAGTGCAGAGCCAGAATTAACCCCTGTGCTTTGCTGGGTGTGACCCAAAAAACAAAAAACAAGAAAAAGAAAAGAAACCAGGAGGCAGGTGACAAAGCTAGTGGTCACACATTTGTGTCACTGTGATTCAGAGGCAGAGCACAGGCTTTACATATATGAGTGTTTGGGTTCCATGCTGGGCACCCTAACACCATATACATATATACACATACATACATATATATATGTATATATATAGTGAGATTATTGTCTAGTTCTCCCTCTTGGAGAACCTGACAAGCTACCAAGAGTTTCCTGCCCACACGGCAGAGCCTGGCAAGCTCCCCATGGCATATTTGATATGCCAAAAACAGTGACAATGAGGGGTCTCATTCCCCTAATCCTGAAATAGCCTCCAATGTGGCACCGTTGGGAAGGATGAGTAAAGAGAGGCTGCTAAAATCTCAGGGCTAGGAAGAATGGAGATGTTACTGGCACCCGCTCAAGCAAATCGATGAACAGGGGATGACAGTAATACAGTGATACAGTGATATATAGTGAGATAAATATGTATAGTGGAATGTATATAATATTTATCTATATACATACATATATGTCATTTCCCTCACATCAACACTTAGAGCAAATGGTCCCGTTTTACAAATAAGGAGGTAAGTGACTGTCCAAGGGCACTCCGTAAGGGGCAAGGCAGGGAGTGGATCGGACTCTTTCCTCTCACTCAAGATGGATTCTGTGCATAGCTCAGGGCACCCACCCACCCCTTGCCTTGTCCCCACAGGGTAGAGAGCTGAAGCACCAGGAGTCAGGCCGGAGGGCAGCAGGCCCCACGGGGGGCGGGGGCCTGGAGACCGCCAGCCCCTATCCATGACTGCTTCTGTCATGAAGCTGGCGGGAGCAGTTCCATGAGGCTGCAGGTCTGTGTCTTCCCTCAAACCCCGCATCAGGAGCCAGCAAGGGAAGCTTCCCAGAATGCAACGGGCCAAGACGAACCCCCAGCCCTGCCCAGCTCTTCACCCCTTTCCTCTTGCTGGGAACCGCCCCCCCCCACAGAATGGGGTGCTTTCACCCCACTTCTCAGAGGCCTGCTGGCTCAGGCCTCTTCTATATCTCTTTCCCGCCGCCCTGCTGGCCCGGAGCAGGTGTGCAGAGGACAAGCAGGGTGAGAACTGAAACTCCAGGGGGGCTGAGCCCAAGCCTTCCCCTTCATCTCACCCTTTTCCCAGGGGGGCCACGGCTGCCCGATCCGAGCCTGCTGAGGGCTCCTCACAGAGTCCTCGGTCCTTCGCAGGCAGCCCTGACTGCCAACTTTCATGAGAAGGTGGCGCATCCGAAGAAAACCATCTCCTTGGGAGCACCTGGCTGGGACAGAAACTGAGCTGCGGCTAGTTCTGTCCACTCTCGGGCAGTGACGTGGCTCAGTGGGAGGGCATCGCCTGGCGCGTGTCAGGCCCTGGGTTCACACCCCAGCGCTGGGAAATAACAATGAGATATTGGCCCCCCAGTCGCCATGCTCCCGTCACCATCACAGTGTGTGCGCGTGTGCGCACGCCAGACCACGGCTGAAATGCCCGAAGAGGCTGCAGATGCGGGTCACAGCACTCACTGCCGGCAACTCTTTCGAGGCCTTTCACAGCCCGAGCGAGAGCTATCACTGCACACTTGACAGATAAGGAAATTGAGGTTACTGAGGTTAGGTAACTTGACCAAGGTCACGTATTTAGAAAGTGGTGGAACTTCGCACAATAGTAAATTGGAGAAAGGCTCATCATTTGTAGAAAACTTTTCATATAAGAGCCCAGGTTTCCAGTTAACCCTCAATTACCCAGAAAAGTCAATTCCCCAGAATCCCCTAATATGCGTGCCTGCAGGAACTGGTGCATTCACGCCAATGAGTGCTTGACAAACAGCCCAGACCACGGGGAAAACACTGCACAGAAAGTGGCTTCCACATTCTCTGAATTCAACCTGGGCTCGGCAATTCCCAGTAGAGAAGAGCAAAAACATTCAAAGCAACAGACATCAAGCAGCCAGTCGGGCCAGCAGCCATGCGGGACCCCTCGCTCTCCCGGGCAGCTGGCCTGGCCCACCCCTCTCCCCTGCTGCAGTGCTGATGGGAAAGTGGAGAGTGGCCCTGGGCAGGCCCTTCTCTGGAAACCTGAGAGTCCCCAAGCCTCGCTCTTGTCCTGCCTTCCCCCGAAGTGCTGGTCCTGGAGTCTACAGTCCTTCGTTGTAGGCGCACTATGTGGACCAGAGGTCACAGGGGTTGTGACACCATGGGAAATGACAAGAAATCTCACATATCAATGTGGGGTGGTGCTGGGGGCCAGGGATCAGGAATCAAACTCAGCTTCACACATGCAAAGTATGTGCTCTACCACTGGGCCACATCCAAGGCCCCAGTAAACTCTGTGTGTGTGTGTGTGTGTGTGTGTGTGTGTGTGATTTTGGGGCCAGTGCAGCTGGTGTACTAGTCCTGGCCATGACTGAGGGACCCTGTGGTGGTGGGGGGGCAGGTGGGTGGTTGTGGAACCTGGCACTGTCCCATGCAAAGAGTCCAGCAAACTTCTCCTGTAGGCTTGTTCTTCAAGCCTGTGTTCTCCTGTGACACATCCCACACCTGCTGTCTCTCTTGCTTGCTTATTCCCACTCTGGAGAAGACTGTGCTCTCTCAAACACACTTCCCCTCTCTCTCTGGGCTCACATCTTTCTAAGCAAGTTTCATTCAATGAAAATTACCTTACTTCTTACAGTCTCAATAATATAATCATATAGTCTCTGTTTTTGTTTGGTCTTGAATTTCACTATTCTTTTTTAAAAAAAAAATTATGGAGCACAGGGCTGGAGCAATAGCACAGCGGGTAGGGCGTTTGCCTTGCACGCGGCCAACCCGGGTTCGAATCCCAGCATCCCATATGGTCCCCTGAGCACAACCTGAGTTAATTCCTGAGTGCAAAGCCAGGAGTAACCCCTGTGCATCACCAGGTGTGACCCAAAAAGCAAAAAAAAAAAATTATGGAGCAGGAGGAAAGAGATTTCAAAGCAGTCTAGGTGCTTGCCTTGCACATGGCCAACCCTAGTTCTACCCCTGGCACCTCATGTGGTCCCTCAAACAGCTCCAGGAGGGATCCCTGAGCACAGAGTCAGAGGTAAGCCATGAGCACTGCCAGGTGTGGCCCCAAAACCAAGCAAAAACCACCAAAATCCCACATGGACCATACCCCAATGAAGTCACCTCAAAGTACTGTGAGGTCTGACAGATAAGAAAATTAAGCAAATCCCAGAGACAAATAGACCCAGGTCAAGAAAGAACTATGGGAACCATGCCCCCTACCCCCCCCTGAACACACACAGACACACAGACACAGACACACACACACACACACACACACACATTCACCTCAGAAAGGAAGGGCCAGCAGCTGTTGGGCCCCTAGTGAGGGTGTGGGCCTGCTAAGGCAGATCTGACTCCTGGAGAGGAAGCAGAAATATAAACTTTTGCACAGTCCTTCCCATGGTCTCAGTGTTGGCAATCAGATTTTTTTTTTTCTTTTCGGGTTACACCCAGCGATGCACGGGGGTTACTCTTGGCTCATGCACTCAGAAATTACTCCTGGCGGTGCTCAGGGGACCATATGGGATGCTGGGAATTGAACCCAGGTTGGCCGCGTGCTAGGCAAATGCCCTCCCCTCTGTGCTATCACTCCAGCCCCCAGATTTTTGTTTTATGCGTTGGGGATTGAAGGCAGTGCGTCAGTCACGCAGAGCAGGAGACCTACCACTGAACGATCTCTTCAGCCAACGACCATCAGATCTGTCTTAAAAAGCAAAACTAGAGCAAGGGAAACTATACAGCGGGGAAAGCACCCTCTGATGCCCAGAGCCCTACCAGGTATGGTCCAGTGATCCCTGAGCACAGAGGCAGGAGCATGCACTGCCAGGTGTGGCCCTTAACCCCACCCCCATGTATCTAAGCACATACATAAAATTAAAAGAAAAACTATGGAGAGTGTAAAGAAACTCGGCCGTGTTTGCTGGGTCACCACACCTCCCCAGTCACTACTTCAGCCAGCCCCTGCCTTGTCCTTTGTGTGTGCGTGTGTGCATTTGTGTGTGCAAACGTGTGCATGCTTTTGCTTGTGTTTATGTGTACTTATGTGTATGCGCATGCTTGTCATATGTGCTTATGCATACATGCAGTACACCTGTGTGTGTATATATGTGTGTGTGTGTAGACATCTGTGTTATCCTCACATGCTCAGCTGCCCTGGTTCCTGACCTTGGCCTCTACTCTGTGGATGGCAGCTGAGAAGGCCTCCTGGCTGCAGCCTGCCGGCTGTCTCCAGGACTCTTCCCAGAGCAGCTATGCCACCTGCCTGGGAGCTCACGAGGCTGCTTACCCGCAAATTTTGTGCTGAGGAGGCGCCCGCTGAGTTGCAGCAGCAGTTAGCAGTGACGGGGGTCTGCAGGGGCCCAGCAAGAGGAACTATGGGGAACAGCTCCCCACACCTGTCCTGAGTCAGAAGGACCTGAGCCAGTGTCTGGACTGCAAAGGCAGCTGCCCCATAAGACTGAGGGGCAACGTGGAGCCAAATAACCTTCAGGAAAGGTCTGCGTTCCTGCAGGCAAACCAGCGGGGGAGTCTCCTGCCCCCCACCCCCACAGCCACCTCCCAGCAGCACAGCCTGGACCAGGAGAAGCTGAGCCTCTCCAGACCCACCCACCCCAGTTCTTCTGTGTCCCTGTGGCTACTGGACAAGCCCGGAGCTTGCAGGTGCCTCTGACATCTCTGTCCAAGTTGTTTACAGACTGGTCTCTCATGAGTGACTGGAGGGGCTCTCAACAGGTGGAGAGGACCTGGAGAGTCTCTACGAGGCTTCCAGAAAAATGGCCTGCCTGGGCCTCTGCCCCCAGGAGGATCCGCGGGAATGTGCATGCGGGTGTGGAGGGAACAGAGGGTGCCTATCACCTGAAGAGGTGGCTGCGGACCAAAGACCCCCAGCTATCAGGGCTCCTGGAGATGAGCGACCCTGGGCTCCCCCCCAGAGCCTGTGGCTGCAGCCCGCATACTGGCCCCAGTCACCGCCTTTCCCCTACGCCTTTCTGGTGGGGTGGGGGTTGGGGGGGAAGAGAGGAAGTAGGGGGGCACGGGGCTTTCATCGAAGCCCAAGGGGCCAGTGACTCTGGTCCTCGGGTTCCTGCCCGGCAGTAATTTGCGCCCCAGAGAAATATTGGAGGCTTTGGCTAACCGAATTATTCTTTCGGTTTGAGCCAGCCCCCCCTTTTGACTCAGATCCGCCTGCGCTAGGAAAGCGCTTCCGAAACTCGCTCGGGCCTCCGAGAGCCGAGGGCGGGCGGGAGTTGCCGCGCGCTGGTCCCGAGCGCTGCCGGACAGCGCCCCCTGCGGCCGGCCGGCGCGCCCCCGAGGACTTCGGCCGCAGCGCCCTCTCCAACGCACGTGCTTCCTGTACCAAAATAGTAAAAGAAAAACGCTTGGAGGGGATTTGGTTTTTTCCAAACGCGTCTCGAAATCGCCGTCCTGGGAAAAGGCAGTCTTGTGGGATTTGCTTACACCCGTGTAACTGTTTAGCGTTGTTTTTGTTTCAAGCTAGAGGAGGGGCGTGGGTATGGTGAGCCTCCACCAGCGTATCCTAATCTCTGCAACTCCCGCTCCCCCTCCCAGCCCCCTCCCGCCCCCTTTTCAAATCCCTGGGACCACAGGGCTGCCCAGCTGCTATTTTGCAGAGTATTTTTTTCGCAGCCGCCGCCAGAGGTTCTGCTTATTGCTCCTGCCACTGACTCACAACGGGAGGAGGGGATTTCTGAGTTGTTTCAGAACTGAACCAGAATATTAGGGGTTTCATCAGCCTGATGTGTTTGAGAAGGGGGGAAAAAGAGAAAGCCCCAAAGGCAATACAATTACATAGAAGAGAAGAAAGGTGAGGTGGACAGGGGCCTTCTGGGACCAAGTGCCTGTAGTTGAGGGCTAGAACTTGGAACCCCAGTACTAACCTAACCTCTATCCCAAGCCCAGTTCTCCCCGGGCCTTCTGCTTTGTCCTGGCCCAAAGATGAGGCGGGGGAGGGTTAGGGCTACACCCAGTGAAACTGGGGGCTCTGCACGCAGGTATCACTGGCAGGCTCCAAGGGCCATCTGGGGCGGGGGAGATGGAATCTAGTGGGCCACGCGCAAGGCCTGACCCACTATGATATCTCTCTGATCCTCAGGTCTTTTCTTTTTAAACCATGTTTCCCTGTTTTTCCCGTTGTTGCTGCTGGGGCAGCGTCAATGATCGGGGTCTACACATCCATGCACACCTGGCTGTGAAGCTGCGTGTTTCATCTGCGTTGCTTGCTGAGTTATGTGCTCAGACAAGGCACTCGCTCAGCTTTGTGCTCCTTCAGTTGAGGTGTTCGCAGATGTGCCTGCTGGGGACCTTACTTTCCTGACCTTAGAGCTAGAACTTTTGTTTCTGCCGTGGACCCACGGGATAATGCTCAGAGATCAAGTCCTGGCGGGCTCAGGGAACCACAGGGAACCCCAGCTTGAACCCTCGGTGCAGTGCTGGGAAGCTGCCTTTCCTAGTTTGCCTTGAGGAATGTCCTGGGGCGGCAGGGGTTGCGGGTCGGGGTTCAAGGCAGCTGCTGGTCAGTTCACCCTCCCCATCTCCTCTCATTCCTGCTCAGGGCGCCCAAAGCTGCCCGGTGGTAACACCCTCCTCCACGGTTAGTCGGTTAGTTTCCAGGACCGAATCTCCTGATTACCAGGTGTCAGCTAGAGGGCTCCCCCTCTCCACCCTTCCCCAAATCATGCCTTTTCTGCAAGGGAAAGAGCCAGCCTCCAGGAGGTTGGGGCACCCACCTGGCTGCCAACGTGGAGAAGGAACCTCCCGGCAGGAGGGGCGCGGGGCGGAAGGGCAGGGAGGCAAAGGGCAGCTCTGACCCCTCCCCCGTCCTTCACACCGCCTCTGCTGCGGCTCCCGACGCGGGTTCTCCCGAATAAATGCAGCCCCAAACGTTCCCCGGAAAACCTGAGCCACCAGGCAAACTGAGACCCAGAGGGTCGCTCCCTGCCCCCTCTCCCCAGCGGCCAGCCCTAACCCAGTGCCCACAGCGAGTCCCTGGGCGCCCAGCACCCGCCGCTGGGCAGGGCTGTGCCGCAGGCGGAGCCGAGCCAGGGCTGAGCCACGCCAGCCGCGCCCCCTCCGGGCGGCGCTCCAGCCCCCGGCCCCCGGAGCCCGCCTCTCCCCCTCTGATGTAAGCTGATATTTTAATTCTCTTACAAGGAATGGTGTTTAGAGAAATGACTTAACTGGATTACTCATCGTCTATAATGACTTGGCCCGACTCCGAGTCTATTCCTAGACGTGACGTTTGAGGCTTTGATTCTTTTTCTTTTACTACTTTTTTTTTCTTTCATTTTTTTCATTTTTTTTTTTAATACCAAGAAATTACAGCTCAGTGTTCACGGAGGCCCCCGCCAGCGCTTGGCATTCTGGGAAATGTAGTTTCTCTCCCTCTCCCCCCCTTTCCCCTTAGTCCAGGCGCCCTCGCCCCTCCAGGCCTGTCGGGTGTGTGGGGTGCTATGGGGTCTGACAAAGTAATTTTTTTTTTTTTTGCTTTTTGCGTCACACCTGGCTCTGCACAGGGGTTACTCCTGGCTCTGCACTCAGGAATCACTCCTGGCGGTACTCAGGGGACCATATGGGATGCTGGGAATCGAACCCGGGTCGGCCGCGTTCAAGGCAAACGCCCTACCCAACAGCCCCATGACAAAGTAATTTTCACTGTGATTAGAAGGAACAACAGGACCCCAAGTTGTGTTGACTCTGAGCCAGTCTCTTAATCTCTGCATACCTCAGTTTACTTATCTGTCAATTGGGAGGTACATACCCAGGACTGAAGGAGCAGTTGTGATCTTATTTCTAAGAGGTGCACTGTGCTCTGTCTGGGTCGTCATGGTTACACGTGGCACTTGAGGAAGGAAGCCTGGGATGAGCCCAGGGTCTCCACATGCAAACCACATGCTCAGAGAGTTGAGCCACCGCCTGCCGCCAATCAGAGAGCTTATTTTAAGTAGAACTGCCACATGGACCCCACACTCAAAAGATTCTGCTCAGGACAGGAAAGATAGCCCAGTGGGCTAAGCACATACTGCAGGGTGAGAGGGCTGGGGGTCCCGGTGCACCGGGTGGGGCAGGAGCCCCCGGCACAGAGCCAGGCCTGGTTCCAAGCCCCTCACAACTACTCCCACCAAAAGCTTTGTTCAGTGAGTTTCTTTCCTTTTTCTTTTTCTTTTTTTTTATTTTTATTTTTTTGCTTTTTGGGTCACACCTGGCTCTGCACAGGGGTTACTCCTGGCTCTGCACTCAGGAATCATTCCTGGCGGTGCTCAGGGGACCATATGGGATGCTGGGAATCAAACCCGGGTCGGTCGCGTGCAAGGCAAACGCCCTACCCGCTGTGCTATTGCTTCAGCCCCCTTTTTTTCTTTTTTTTAAAGGGGGAGTTGGAGGCTACATCCTGTGGCGTTTGAGGACTAATCCTGGCTGTGCTGGGGAACCATGTGAGGTGTTGGGATTTGAACTAGCTAAGTTACACACCAGGCAGCAACTTAACCCTGGCAGTCTCTCAGGCCAGTGCCTTTCCTTCAACCTCAGCCTAGACTTGCGCTTTGTGGCACAAAAGCCAGCTCTAAGTTCTCCAGGTGCCCAGGCCTGAGCAGGCACCGCCCCACGGTGCCCTTTCCTAGCCTTGCTGTCTGCGAGGAGCGGACCAGTAGGTAAGCTCGACTGGCCTCCTGCAGTGCCCTCGGCTGTAGCGTGGCAGCAACTTCAGTGCTGGGCACACAGGCCCTGGGTGACATGAAATGAAACCATGTGTGTGAGATGCTTGGTGCAACATTGCTGGCGTAAGCTGTGGTCGGAGGCATTGTCTCCCCGCCCTGCATCCTGCATGGCTCCGTAGCTGTTGGAAGGAGGAAGGGCCGGTTCTCATGAGCTCAGCTCCCCTGTGTGCTGCACGAGGGCAGGTAGGTCTTGGTTCCGGTCGTGTATCTATCTAGCTTAGTACTCAGACCTTATAGGACCAACACCCCGTCAGAGGAATGAATAGAAGCGTTACCCATCTCTCAGATGAGGGACTGGGGGCTCAGAGAAGTCAAGTGACTTGCCAAAGGCCACATAGCAGGGCTGCATGTGGTTAAAAGCCCAAGATGAACAGAGAGTGAGTGAGAGAGAGAGAGAGAGAGACAGAGAAACAGACAGAGAGAGAGAGATGGGGGAGAGAGAGACAGAGAGACACAGAGAGAGGAGAGAGAGAGAAAGACAGAGACAGAAACAGAGAAACAGAGAGAGAGAGGGAGAGAGACACAGGCGGGGGGAGAGAGAGAGAGACACAGATAGAGGTGGGGGAGAGAGACAGAGAGAGAGAGAGAGAGAGAGAGAGAGAGAGAGAGAGAGAGAGAGAAATTAGCAGTTCACGCTTCAAGTTCTGGGTCTCCCCCCTGTTGGGTTCTTGCTGGGAGGGGCCTCCAACCCAACAAAGAGAGTCATTTGTTCCGGACTCGGCTAGAGGCCGGGATTGACTGGCTCTCAGTGTGGGCCAGGCCAAGGGAGCTCGTTTTCAGGTGCCCTCAGGGAGGCAGACCCTGGCTCTTCTGGCCAGCAGCTGGCCTCCTGGGTCCCCGTCCCAGTGCAACACCTTCCAACTCCCTCGGCCCCAGCGGCTCCCCAAAGGCCAAAAGCTATTCTTGGCTTTTTCTAAAAGAGGCATTTGAAGCCATGAGCCAAGTTTTTCCATTCCTGAGCTTGGGTATCGTCTATTTCGGGCATTTGTTGTTTTCCATGAGTTGTGAACGCCACAGTGAGGCCTGCCTTTCCTGGACAGCTAGCATGCCGGAGCGTGGCAGGGCGTAAGGCGGGGCCAGCAGTTAAAAATACTCCCCGCTTCATTTCTCCTTTGAGAACAAAGCCCCAGGGGCCTTTGCAACTGCTGAGCCTGGGAACCGAGCTTGCTAAGGACGAAAGCTGGCAGGACAGAAAACCGTGCTGTTTCCTGTGAGCACTGGATAGACTTGTGGGTTCCCAAAGAAGCCGCAGCTCTGGCTTGCTGTGTGACCTCTGACAACTTGCTTAACCTCTCTGAGCTTGGGGGCCTCCTCCCTAAAATAAAGCTAGGTGGACAGATCTAGAATGGTTCTTCCACGTTTGAGAACTCCAGGATAAGAACTGGCCCCTCTGGGTGAGGCTTTGTTTCTAAAATTGGTCCAACAAGGGATGCTAGAACTTGAAAGCGAGGGTCAGAGGAAGCATCTTTTACAGTCTCTGGGAACACTCTGGGCTTCTAAGCCCAGAGGGAGTGTTAAGCGGGTTCCCAATACGCTCAGAAGACTCATATTATTGCAGAAAAGGGTTAAGTACCTCCAGAGGGGATTAAATAGACATTGTAAGGGGTCACAGTGGCGCCTGAAGCCCTGCAACTCCCAGTTCTGCCCTGAAAGACCCTCCTTTTGGGGGCGTGGCAGGGGGTAGTGGGAGGGCAAGTCACAGAGTGACACAACTCGGATTGTATCATTTACTTTAAAAAAATTTTTTTTTGGTTTGTTGTTTTGGACCACACCCAACAACACTCAGGGGTTATACTCCTGGCTCTGCACTTAGGAATCATTCCGGGTGGGGCTTGGAGGACCCTGTGGGGTGCCAGAGATCAAACCTGGGTCTGCTGAGTGGAAGGCAAGTGCCTTACCCACTGTATTATTCCTTTGCCCCAGGGGAAGTAAATGTTGAATAGTGTTAGAGAGAACTGATTCATCTGTAGTGATTTTTTACAGGAAGAAGGAGTGTTGGGGTTCTTGGGTTTTTTTTTGTTTTGTTTTTTGCTTTTTGGGTTATATTCACACATTGATGCTCCGGGTGCTCAGGGGTTCTTCCTGCTCTGCACTCAGGAATTACTCCTGGCGGTGCCCGGGCAGGGGGACTACACAGGATGTTGGGAATCGAACCCGGGTTGGCCACATGCAAGGCAAATGCCCTACCCGCTGTACTAACACTCCAGCCCTGTTGTTTTTTAAGACACAGAGAGAGACACCAAGACCTTGGGGACCAAGAGGGCTCTGTTAGATGGTCTGTCAGAGGATGCAGGGAGAAGGGGACTGTGGGCAGGAGGGTGGTATGTGAGAGAGGTTGATGCTTTCAGGGAGGCAAATGGAAATACAGCTCCTTGGCAAGATTTACTGGCCCTTGTATATATATACATATATAGACGTATATATATGTATATTATTGTATTGCAAACAGTTGCCTCGGGAGGCAATTAAATTTAGATCTTATTGTTCCTGCTTGGCAAGGCAGGTGTTGACTTGCTCCGGCCCTCACCACTGTGCTGTCTGGGAGAACACGTGCTCCCTGGACGGCAGAGTGAATAGCCCATGGTGCTGGAATGCTGCTTTGTAAGGCTGTGAGCTCTTGGTTGGAGGGTTTCAGGGTAAGCAAGAGGCATGGCTTGGCCCATACCCTGGAGTCTGGTTGCCAGGCCCCCACCCTCAAGAATGAGCCCTGGATTTTTAGGGGTGGGGGGATGAAGGCATTCTCTATCTTTGGAGCTGCTACCATTGCTGCCTCTCCTTTACTGGTGAGCTTGCAAACCAGGGCATGGGATGTATTGTCTGTAACGATAGTTTTGGGCCATTGCTAGCCATCGTCCATCATGTGTCTGTGGCTGAAGCTCCAGGAGCTGGTTCCTACAGAGCTCCCCTCGGGAGGTGCCCAGGAGCACCCCGCCCCCATGTCGTCTCTCTTCTTGCTGAGCCCGGAGAGATCTTTCATCCCAGAACCAGAGGGACAGGCCAGCATTTCCTGGCCATCAACCGTCAGTCTACTCCATTTGTTCAGAGTGTTGGGTGGGCAGCAATGGGTGCAAACAGGACTGGGGTGTGCCTGAGGAGGGTTCCTTAACTGTCTCATGTTTCCAGTCCGAGTCTTGCCCCAGAATTCCAGGCCTCAGTTGCAGCTGCCTGATGGATGCCTGGTTGTCCCTCTTCTTCCTCACCTGTCACTTTAAGTGTCCCTTAGGTCATGGTCTCTGGTTCTATTACTGGCACTGCCAAGAGGAGGCTTGAAGGCTGTGGGAAGGAGGCCAGTTCCGGAGCCTCCGTATCTGGGTTCATCTCGCCTCTACCACTTACCAGCTTTGTCACTTGAGCTAATGAACCTGCCAGAACCTCCATTTTACCTACAAAATAAGGCCAGTGTGGTGTGAAATGCGGAGCTGGTATAGTAAAATTAATCAACTTAAACTTATATCTACTATATGTTAGGAACTTATTCAAATTCTAGCTACTTGTATGTTGACCTTGGGCTCTTTAAGGGGTGCTGGAGATCAAGCCCAGGGCCTCGTACATGCCAGGAATGCACTTTATCCTTAAGCTCCAGCTAGGCCTGGGCTTTAAAATATCTAGTAAAAGAGTCATATCATTATATGACCATTTTAGCCATCTTAAAGCATCAGATTAGTGGCACTGGGGACCAGAGGGGTGGCTCCAGAGGCAGAGCACATGCCTGGTATATTCTAGGTCCTGGACTCAATCCTCAGCACTGCATGCCCCTCCATCCCCTGAGCACTCTCGGGAGAGGTCCTAGTGGCCTCTGAGTACAACTAAGTATGTCCTTATTTAAAAAAAGGAAAGAAGTGGGACAGTTGAGTGACATCATTAAGTACCACCTCTCTACTGTGCAACTATCACCATCCTATCTCTCGGACTTTTTCGTCTTGCAAAACTGAAAGTCTGTACTTATGAAACACACACTCTCCATTTCCCCATCCCCCACCTTTGACAGCGCCACTCTGCTTGCTTTCTTCATAGATCCACTGCTCCGAGGACCTCATGTACTGGAATCATAGAGTACCTGTCCTTTTGTGTCTGTGTATATTTCATTTGGCAAAGTGTCCTCGGGGGTTCATCCTGTTGGAGCAGGTGTCAGAACTTTCTTTTTTTATTCTTTTTGGGTCACACCTGGCAATGCACAGGGGTTACTCCTGGCTCATGCTCTCAGGAATTACTCCTGGTGGTGTTCGGGGGACCCTATGGGATGCTGGGACTTGAACCCGGGCCCGCCGCGTGCAAGGCAAACGCCCTACCTGCTGTGCTATTGTTCCAGCCCCGAACTTCCTTTTTAAGGCCAAACATCACCTCATGGTGTGGACATACCACAGTGTATCTGTCCACCCACCAGTGGCTGCTCACACCTTTTGGCTATTATGCTGAGACCTGGGGTCCTCAAGCCTAGTTTGGTTCCCCCCTCTGGGACCTGCCCCCTGTCCTTCAACTCACTCCTTCCTTCAGCTGCAGGGGTCATGTGACTGTGTCTCCAGAGGTCCCCACTGCTCACTAGACCACCTGCCTCCTCATTCCCCTCAGTGGGGACCAGGCTCTTCTCTGGCCTTGCTCACCACATGTTATTCTGGGACATCTGGACATTGGACACAATAGACAGGCTTCTTATCCCAAGCATCTCTGGGATGGAGAGAGCGTTGACCAAGGACATGCTAGTTTGGACTGGGGTCCTCCTTCAGTTAACAGCAACCATGCGAGCTTCTATATTGAACCGAGAGAGTTGGGCTGTGCGCATAAAACTTTTTACATAAGTCAGAAGTATTTGAGGAGTCAGAGCGATAGTCCAGTGAGGAGGGTGTTGGTTTTGCATAAGGCCAACCTGGGTTCAATTCCTGGTATTCCATATGGTTCCCTGAGCACCTTCAGGAGTGACTCCTGAGTGCAGAGCCAGGAGTAAAACCCTGAGACCAACCCCACCCCCCAAAAAAGGGAAAATAATTGACTCAGCCTCCAGTACCTTGAAGGATACTTCCAAGACTCTGGCTTGACGTCTAAAGGTACAAGATCCCAGAGATTCCTGGACGGAGGATCTCAGTCCCCTAGTCTTCGAGCTAGGTGGAAGGCGAGAGCATACTACAACTCCCAGAGTTCCCCGGGAGCAGAGGGGCGGCCCTTGCTCCGCCCAGAGGCATCCGATCCACCAATCGACGCCCGGAGAGGGACGGAGGCGGTGCCCGGGCGAGGCGGGGCGGCGGGGAGGCGGCGGGCGGCCGCGCGGCTGGCCAGTATCGCCGAGAACTCCGAGACCGCCGAGCTGCGAGTGCGGAGGGTCTGGGGCGGCGGCCGCGGGACTGCGCCGGGCCATGGGTAAGCGGCTCCGCGGCGGAGCCTGGGGTCGGGCCGGCGGCGAGCGCGAGGGCGCGGCGCGGGGTCGCCCCCGGTGCGAGGGCCGGACGCTGCCCCTTGGGGAGCGGAGCGGGGCGAGAGGTGGACTCCGGGGCGAGGGCGCTCGGGACGAGCCGGGCCTGGCGCCCGGGGCCCGGCGCGGGAGCGGGGAGGCCGAGCGCCGACTCGCCGTCTTCGAAAAAGGAAAGACAAGAAGTTGGCGGCCAGGGGCTTCCCGGGCGTTTATCTCGAAACTCTCTCGGCCGTGTCTCGACTGAAATGTACCGAGTCCTGCACTCCTCTGGCATCCCACTTCCTGCTGTGGTTTCAATCTCGAGCTGGGCTCAGCTCATTTGTTGTGACAGCTGTCACCCGCAGTTTCTCTGCACCCCCCCGCCCCCGGCACACCCCCCGCCCCCACCCCGTCCCTGGCCCGCGGTTCTCAGAAGCCGGCGGCCAGAGCGCGCGGGCGCGGGGCGCGGGCGCTTTCCACTGCGGCCGCCGTTTCCTGAAAGTGGCTGTGCGCGGGTTTTCAAGAACTTGCTCAAGGCGCTTTGAAGAATCCACGGTTCCTCTTTCAGCCGAGGGCTGCGCTGCTCCGCGGGCAGTCCCCGGCGTCCAGCCCCGCTGCTGCCTCCTCTTCCCTTTTCCCCCTTCTCCCCTCATCACGCCTGTCCCCGCTCCCTTACCCCGGCCCGCATGGAAGGAGCCGCTTTTCTCTCGTCTCTCGAGTCTCTCCCCTCGGGATTCCCTGCAGGGATCCCGTGACGGGGTGGGCAGGACTGGGGGAGCCGAGGGCGCTTCGCCGGCTGCCGCGCGCCCCGAGGGTGGTTGGGCGAACTCGGGCCGGGGGGCGCGGTGGGTGGCTCACTTCGCAGGGTCCGGGGGCGCCGCCACCGCCGGGCCTCACCTTCCGCGGCCCAGCAGGGGAGGGGCAGGAGGGGGTTCAAAGGCTGAGGACCCCCGGGGGCTCAGGGTGTGGGATGGAAGCCCTGAGCTGCCTGCGCCTAGCAGAGTGGCAGTGCAAAGCTCCCGCGAAGGACCAAGGATAAGCCTCTCCATCCTTGATTGATTTGCTGTCGGAGACCCCAGGCCCAAGGCCCAGCCCTTGGGCTGGCAGTGACGGAGGGCTGCATGACCTCGCCCCCTTAGGGGGAAGATAAACCGACCCTCACTAGCCGGGTGGTCTGATTGTGTGAACCCGCCCGTGCTGGCTGGGCTGCTGGTGGACCTCATCCGGGACAACCTCCCCCCATCCATTCTCCCCACCCCCCCCACCAGGCTTCGGCCAGCGCTCTCCCTGGGTCGGATGGGAGCGTGGATGGAGCTCACGGGGCACATAGAAACAGCCCTTGGACGGAACAGTCCCCAGCCTCAGACTTGGAGGAAGGACAGTGCGGACTCAGCGGTCTCCTAGAGTACAGTCCGCTGACCCAACGGCCCATGGGTTGGGTGGGGAGTGGGGGTGGGGGTCCTCACTCCAGTGCTCTGCTCCCCAGACTCTCCCTTTGATCCCTGCTGCCCCTAGACCCGTCCCCCTCTCCCTCTGCCCTCCCTTCTCAGCTGAGCCGCTGGGGCAGGGCTGTGGCACGTGATGCCATCCGGGGTCCCACAAGCGGCTCCGCAGCCCTTGGCCACTCTCCCTACACCGAGGAGTCTCCGCCAGCCGGCCGGCCCCTGCGAGCACGGTGGACTGGCCGCTTCAAAGGCCGTCTTTGTTCATCTCCAGCTCGGCTCCGGGAAACTTAAGCCAACAACCTCAGGCGAGGGGTGGGGCCGCGGCTGGGGCTGGGGCTTGTTATTGAGGCTTCTGTCACCATTATTGTCATAATTGACGCAGGGCTCCCAGTGGGTGACTTTTCATGAAAGGAAGTGTTGCTTCCTTCCATCACACCAAGGGTGAGTGGGGCAGGGAGAAGGGGAGAGGGGGAGGGAGAGAGCTTGGGTGCCTGGGTGCCAGAGGGGGGGGAGTGCCAAGGGTCGCCCCCACCCTCCCCACGCGGGCACCGGGAGTCTGTTCACTGGCCAGCACCCAGGCAGTTGTTTCTGGAGCGCCTGCATCTTGCCGTGGGCTGCGCGGGGCATCAGGCACGTGGGAGTGGGTGGGGGAGGCAGACCCGGGCTCTCGCTGGGGCACACAGGAGCTGAGGTTGGAGAAGTCCCTCCTTTCCGTGCGCTTTCTTTGAGGGGGGTAGTGTCGCTTATGAGTCTCACTTGCCTGCTTGGTGGCTCAGTGGTGGCTGCCTCGGTGCCCCCCAAGCCCCACGTGAGTGCAGCTCATGGCAGGAGGGCTGGGCAGACTCCTGTGAGCAGATGGGCAGGGCTGGTGGGCTGGGGTGCTGCGGCCCACCCAGGGAAGGGAACAGGTTTGCCCCTGTGAGCACAGTAGGGGACTCGGCGTCTCCCTGCTCCCACTAACAAAAGCGCCATCAGAGTTGAAAGTCTCGGCAGACTCCTCTGGTCCTGGTGCCCGGCTGTGCCACTAGTCCGTGACCACCCACAGGCCACTCCTGTGAGCGTCAGCTATTGCATCTGAGAAAAGGGGGGAAGTATCCGCGCTGCGAAGGCTCGAGAGAGGCAGCCTGCAAAACTGCCTGCCTCCCTCACCAACCCGGGCAGGCCAGCGCCGCTCCGAGCTTGGTGTGCCCTGTGCGAACCTCGGAGAAGCAGGCTCCAGAGAACTCTTTCGGAGTTACTGACCGTTACCAGCCTCTTGACTGCTGTGGCTTTAGGATCCGGAGACTGCGTTTGACTTGGATGGGAATTCTAGAAGTGCAACGGGAATCTCCTCCCTAATAACTGGCGGTAACCCGCGCCCGCCACGCCCACCCGGCTCCTGCCACGCCCATCGGCCTCATGCCACGCCCACGGGCTGCTGAGCCCGGCTGGATCCGTCTCTGGGGCTGGACTCTGATCTCTCTCCTGGATCGGTCTTCGGGCTCGGGTCATCACTCCTGATGGTTCCACCGCTCTGTCCTCTTCCCAGCAGTGACATGAGCAAACAGCTAAATAGCTGGGGGCTCTGGAACAGAGTGAAGCTGCAGAGATCCCCAGGGCTATGCCTCCCGGGAACCCGGGAACACACAGTGGGAGCCAGCGGGAGCCAGTCCCTGAGAGGGGGCCCTGAAAAGGAAAATGCAATGTCTAAAAATAATCTCTGGTTGGAATGAACACCATCAACACCCCGGAGGTGGTTTGTTTTGAGGGGAGGCGACATCAGTGGTGCTCAGGGATCACTCCTAGCAGAGCTCAGCTAGCAGCTGTACTCTCTCTCCAACTCTCTGACTTTATTTTTTAAAGTCTTTTCATGGCAGATTGTGTGTATGTATGTATGTGTGTGTGGTATCAGCGATCAAACTCAGGGCTTCACCCAGGGGAGGCATGTGCTCTGCCACTGAGCCTCAGTCCAGGACCCTCGGAATCTCAATAAGGAAGAGTGTATGTGGGCCTTGTCCTTTGGAGAGTGAACTGTACAGCGCAACAGGAAGCAAAGCTGTGCACACAGTGAATGACCGGACAGAAGCCCAGAGACAGCCTCCAGCATGTGCTTAGAAGCCACTAGATTGTGGGGAGAGAAGATTTGAGATTGGGACAGAGCCATAGTACAGCAGGTAGGGTGTTGCCTTGTATGTGGCTGACTTGTGTTTCATCCCTGGCATCCCATATGTCCCCCGCCAGGAGTGATCCCTGAGGGCAGAGTCAGGAGTGATCCCTGAGCATCTCTGGGTGTGACTTCCTCCCAAAAAAAACAGCAGCTTGAAATCACAGGAGCCAGGGTGGGCCCAAGTGCTGGGATCCCCTAAACAATGCTTAGGTCCCTACTTTTTTTTTTTTTTGGGTCACACCCGGTGATGCACAGGGGTTACTCCTGGCTCTTCACTCAGGAATTACCCCTGGCGGTGCTCAGGGGACCATATGGGATGCTGGGATTAGAACCCGGGTCGGCCACGTGCAAGGCAAACGCCCTACCCGCTGTGCTATCGCTCCAGCCCCTAGGTCCCTACTTTGGACCTCACCATTCAGTGGAACTCCAAGGAAACAGTGAGATGGGGAACCGCCATGATTGTCACTGTCCCGAGAGTGACTTTTGGCAGGCTTTCCCTCTGTGACTGGACAGCTACCTGCATTAGCACTGTGTCTGAGCTCAGAGGGGACCGACCGCCACGGTGGGCATCACCCAGTGGCTTGTGGGTGGGTGCAGTAGTCAGCCCTGCCTGCTGGGGCTGTAGGAAGGGAGACGTGATGGCTGGCCAAGGAGTCCCTGCCCCGTCCTTGTCTCAGACTTCCCTGCCCTGGGCCGCTTGTCACCTTGGTGGGGGGCGGGCCTCAAGCTAATTTTTTGCAGCAGAATCCATTTCCCAAAAGATTTACCTGGGGCCCTGATCCAGGTGAATGATGGGGGGAGGGAGGATTAATCAGGACAACAGGAGTCGGGGCTGGGGGTGTGGGGGGGCTGTCCATCACCTTCCCCTCGAGCTGTGGAGGCAGAAGTGGGGCAGAGAGCCCTGCAGCAATACAGTCCCCGGAAGCATGGCTGGGAGGAAATGAAGCCCAAGTTTGAGTTCATGTGAGGTCTGGGGCAGGCACAGAGATGAAAGTGTTTGCCTTTGTGGCTCGAGGCAAGAGCTCGAATCCCTTTAGTCTGGGTCCAGCGGCTCAGATTGGCTGGGTGACCTCCTTTCCAGGTAACCCGAGTGCTGACTCCAGGAGCCTGTGACCCAGGCAGAAGGGACCAGGGACCCAGGCCACACCTCAGTGTGCTTTGCAGGCAGAGACCCAGTTCTGATCCTCGGCACCACCTTGTCACACCTAGCAGAGCCCCCACCCTGTCCCCAGCACTACCCAGTGTGACATCACAACCAGAAAACGGAAGATAGAAAAAAAGAGATAGAGCTTGTCTGACCAGATGCCTCTCCACCCAGCTGTCCTGGGGGCCCTGGGAGGCTCTGCAGCCAAGCGCAGGGCTGGTGGGATGGGGGGGCACAGGCATCAGGGCTACCCAGCTGCGTTCCCTGAGGTCTGGATCCCAGTCCCTCTCTCTTTCTGAGATCCTAGCCCAGGGCGACAGCTTGCCAGGGTTATGGGCGGGTTCTAAGAAGGAGCAGATGGAGGAGTCTGTGGAGGTGAGGACTGAGCGCCAGCGGCTAAGAAGGGAAGGGGCTGGAGCGATAGCACAGCGGGTAAGGCGTTTGCCTTGCACGCGGCCAACCCAGGTTCGAATCCCAGCATCCCATATGGTCCCCTGAGCACCACCAGGGGTGATTCCTGAGTGCAGAGCCAGGAGTAACCCCTGAGTATCACCAGGTGTGACCCAAAAAGCAAAAAAAAAAAAAAAAAAAAAAAAAAGGGAGAGGGCATGAGAAGGCTCGAGAGGGACTGAGTGCAGGCAGGGGTGAAGGTGAGCAACTGGTAGGAGCAGCCACTCTTCGGACTGCCGCCGACACTGGGGTGGATCACCATGGATGCAAGTCCTCTTTCTGTCCTGCTTCATGGACGGGCAGACCAATGCAACATGCCTACAGGCTTGACTGGAAAAGCCTTGTCTGCTGGGTCTCTGGAGAGTGGCCCTGTGGCAAAAGGCCAACAGTCAGCCTAAGTCCCTTTTCCACAGACAGGTATGGGGGCCTCTGCCCAGCTGCTTAGCACTCCCAAGATTTGGCTAATTTGGCAAGAACCACAGTGGCCACAGTAGGGGTGACACTGAGTCACTGGACTGGTGGCCGGACAGATGTTGTTTGGAACCAGGGTCCCTGGGAAGAGGAGAAAACAAACCTGTCTTTAAAGTGGGCCCCCCAGGGCTGGAGCGATAGCACAGCGGGTAGGGCATTTGCCTTGCATGCGGCCAATCCGGGTTCAATTCCCAGCATCCCATATGTCCCCTGAGCACCGCCAGGAGTAATTCCTGAGTGCAGAGCCAGGAGTAACCCCTGAGCATCAGTCTCAATCCCCATCACCATAAAAAAAAATTAGCGCATTAAATAAGCAAAAGAAGAGAGCTTACATGACACGAGAGCCAGGGCCTGGGCGCTGACCAGCTGGACAGTGGAGCAGTTGTGGTGGGGCATGTTGTATGATAATGGCCACTGGAGGGGACTCACATTACGGGTGTCTGGTCCTGGGATGGGCTTGTTGTACTTAAGGGGATTCTGGTTCTGTGTGGGAGGGAGGGGACGTCTCCCTGATCCCAGCACTAAGGGCTCTCTCCTCTGCCTTCCCTCCCCTCTGCTTTTGCTGCTGTGACAGGGCAGGGGGAAGGGGTGTCAGTCCTGCCCTTGGTTGTGGTGCTCGCACACATGCTCACTAGGGCCTCCGTGCTGGCACCATCTACTCTGCTGGCCCCCTGGGGGCCCCACACAGCACCGCCACGGGGACCTGCTCAGTGCGTGCGGCGGCCTCAGAGGTCAACTCAGGCACTTTCTGCCCTTGACCATTCCCAGGCCCAGTAAGGATGATGATGATGATGATGATGATTTGGATCACCACTGATGGTTCTGGCTCTGTGCTTAGAGGCCACTGGTAGGGCTCAGGGTCCATATGGGGTGCTGGGGATTGAGCCCAGGTCAGCTTTGTGAAGCGCCAGCCCCCAGTAAGGATTTTTTGAACTGAGACTCAACCTGGGGTATGGAACAATTTCCAGTACATTAACAAAAGGACAACGAACGGGGACCAAGGGGCTCGAGAGATGGTATGGGGGATGGCCTTGCATGTGGCCCACCCAGATTCGATCCCTGGAGTACGGCCCCTGAGGACTGCCAGGAGTGGCCCCTAGGCACAGAGCCAGGAGTGAGCCCTGAGCATCATTGGGTATGGCCCCCAAACAAGAACAACAACAACAACAAAAAAGACGGTTCGGAGCCCGGGTTTCTGGTCTGTTGCACAATGTGACCCCGGCCCCGTGCCGGTGGCCGTGGCTCACCTGCTCCCATCCACCTGGAGCTCTGGGCTGGGCTGGGGGCTGGGTCCCCCAGAACTTTCCAGGAGGCCTGATAAGAGGGAAGTACAGGTGTGTGGGCCAGGAGGCCACGGTCCCTGGCCGGGAGCTGCTCCTCTGGGTCATTCCGAGTGAGCGCGTCTGACTCGGGCACACACGAGGGCCACGTAGCTTCTCTCCTTCCACTAATGGGGGGGGGTCTCTTCCAGTGGCCCGAGTGGTCAGGGCTTCTGTCAGGGTGGCAGGAGAGGCTGGGACCAATGAGGGGAGGGGGTGGGGAGAGCTCCCGGGGTGGGGGCCCTGCATGCAGCTGGGGCTGGGTCACAGCACCCCTGAAGAAGTGGGGAACTTGCTCCACTCAGTGGGGACGGGGTCCCGGCTCCTCCCAGCTCGCTTCCCACTCTTCACCCGCCTCTCTCCTTGCTGCTTCCTCTCCTCCCAGCACCGCCTGTGACAGGGGAAAGGAGCCCCTCAGAGGAAGGCGACCCCCAGGACCCGCCGGTGTCCCCCAGTCCCGACAGTGAGCAGAGCAGGAGCCAGAGCCCCACCCGGCTGCAGGTGAGTCGGGCGAGGGTGGTGGGAGGGCTGCCAGCCTCTGTGCAGCCGCAGGAGCGGGCACTGCTCTGTCCCAGAACTGTCCGTGGAGGCGGCTGATGGCAGCGCTGCCCTGCCGCCACCCCACTCTACACCCCCTCCCACCCGCCTCAGCCCCTCCGCTGGGCACACACAGCTGGGGGGTGGCGTTGGGGCCAGGGTGTCTCCAGAGCACCAGCGCCTGCAGCTGGGCCTTTCGGCTGTTTGCCCAGATGGCACCATTGGAGTGAAAATCCGGATTTGTGTAGAAAATTGGCTGCAAAATGCTTGCCTGGACTTGAGAAAGGATGAGAAGAGCCTGGTGAGGAGCTGGCCCGGGCGGGCTCTGCGTGCTCCTGCTCTCCCTCACGCCCAGGGGCTCGGAGGGGGCAGAGGCTGTGGGGGCACCTCCCCCGGCAGGACCTGGAGCCTCCTGTTCCTGGGGCCGACTGTCCCCCTCAGCCTCAGAAGGGCCTCGGAACAGAAGCCGCATGCCCCGTGCCTGCCCACGATCTGTCCGGAGCAACCCAGCGGGCAGGCCGGAGGGGACATGGGCCGAACAGAGTAGCCCTGGGTGCCGGGACGTATCAGGTGCCTCCATTCCTCCTGCCTTGATGCCAGGTGCCTGCAGGAACTGCCTGGGACAGGCGCTCAGGCACAAGAGAAAGAGGCCCGGAGAGCGGCCTGGGCACAGCTGAGGCCCTGGGCACTGGGTGCTGACCTTGGTGCCTTCCGGACCCCAGACATTCCCTGCAGTCTGGAGCAGGAGGCAGGGTGCCGGGGGCCCCTGAGAGCTGGGGAGTGACTGGGGCTCATCCCAGCGCCTCCTGTTCTTTCCCCAGGACTCCCCTGAGGCAGGCGGGGAGCGGGAGGAGGAGCAGGCCTTCCTGGTCAGCCTCTACAAGTTCATGAAGGAGCGACACACGCCCATCGAGAGGGTGCCCCATCTCGGCTTCAAGCAGAGTGCGTCCCTGGGGTGCAGGCAGGGAGGGCAGGGCATGGGGCGGGCACCTCAGCTCTGGGTGGCCCTGGCCGCTGCCCGCCCCGTGGGCTTACAGAAGGGGCGCCCCCACTCCCCCCAAACACAGGGCTGGCAGCGGGGGGGTGCCAGCGTCCATCCTCAGTGGCCCCTGGGCCTTGTCTTTGTGAGCTGTTCCACCCCCTGGACAGAGCCCTCTGGCCCTGTGCCCACTTCCCGCAGAGCCTGACAAGGCCCTGCCCTCTCTCCCCAGTTAACCTGTGGAAGATCTACAAGGCCGTGGAGAAGCTGGGGGCCTATGAACTGGTAAGAATGGCCTGTGTGGGCTGGAGCAATAGTATAGCGGGTAGGGCGTTTGCCTTGCATGCGGTCGATCCGGGTTTGATTCCCAGCATCCCATGTGGTCTCTCGAGCACCGCCAGGATTAATTCCTGAGTGCAGAGCTAGGAGTAACCCCTGAGCATCACCAAGTGTGACCCAAAAAGAAAAAAAAAAAAAAGGAAAAAGAATGGCCCCTGGGAGTCTAGCCAGGGAGAGAAGGGAGCCCCCAGCTGCTGTTGCCTGCAGGCCGGCGGTGGGGGGAGGGGCTGGCTTCACTGCCAGCCTGGTCACCGGCCCCCTCACCTGACCTTCCAGAGGGAGAACTGTGAGCAGGACCCCCTCCCCCAACCAGCCCACATCTGGCACAACAGCTGCCAGCCTGCAGCGTGACCCATTTCCCCCCGTCCCCTGGGCCTCGGGACCCAGCCAGGCCCACCCTCATCGGGTGTCCTTGCAGGTGACCGGCCGGCGCCTCTGGAAGAACGTGTACGACGAGCTGGGGGGCAGCCCGGGCAGCACGAGCGCCGCCACCTGCACTCGCCGACACTATGAGAGGTGCGGTGGGGCCGGGCAGGGTGGGAGCAGAGGAGTGTGTGTGTGGCCTCGGGGTGGAGCCTGCTGGGCCTGGCGGGGACGTGGGGGCCGCCGGCCCTGCTCCCCCTGGACATGCCCTGCGTCCCCCTCAGGCTGGTCCTCCCGTATGTGCGGCATCTGAAGGGGGAGGAGGACAAGCCGCTGCCTCCCTCCAAGCCCAAGAAGCAGTACAAGATGACCAGAGACCCTCGCGGGGATGACGGTGCTGTGGAGAGAGCCAGGAAGGCCAAGGAGGAGAAGCTGGGAGACCAGGTGAGCTGCACCTGGCCGGGAGGCCCCAACTCTCACAGACCCCCTGCTTTGAGGCAGGGCCCAGGACTAGGGGCTGCTGTGAGCGCCCCTTCCCCGGGACGGGTCCCTCTAGACAAGCCTGATCCTGCCGTGGCCAGGCCAGCAGGTGAGGTGGAGGCTTCTCCTTCCAGATGCCGCCTGGGAAGACCAAAGCAGAACCGACCACCAACCCGGCGCAGCTGTGTGGCCCAGAGCCTGCCGGGGAGCGTGCGGAGCAGCCGGGCCCCAGCCGTGCGCCCTCGCTGCCCCCTGACAGCACCGGCGGCTGCCCCGAGGCCTACCAGAGGCTCCTGTCCAGCTTCTACTGCAAAGGGACACATGGCATAATGTCCCCACTGGCTAAAAAGAAACTGCTGGCCCAGGTGAGCAAGGCTGGGGCCTTGCAGTGCCGGGAGGAGGTCTGCCAGCACGGGGCAGGAGACCCTCCCCGGCAGCTCCCAGCACGGCCGGCGGCCTGCCCCCCGGAGCGCCCCCAGAGCCCAGGAGCAGCAGTGGAGGAGGCCAGGCAGAAGCCGGGAGCGCAGGAGGCAGCGCCGGGCCCTGGGGAGGAGGCGCCCGTGGGCCCCGGCCCACCCGCCCCTGTCTTCACCGGCTGCTTCCACACCTGCCCCACCGAGGTGCTGAAGCCCATCAGCCGGCACCCCCGGGACTTCCCCAGCCTTAAAGATGGGGTGCTATGGGGGCCCTGTGGGGGCAGCAAAGAGGGGTCCCGGCTGGTGTGGGGTGGGGATGCCAGCCGCCCTTCTGCCTTCCACAGAGGTGGCTCCCGGGACAGCAGTCCCTACCCCAAGCCCAAAGCCTGCTGGGTGGCCCCCATGGCCAAAGCCCCTGCCGAGAGCCCCGCGCCCCTTCCCGCCTTCCCGGGCGGCCCCGGCAGCAAGCGCCGCCTGGAGGAGGAGGGTGATACCCATGGGGGCAAGAAACTGCGGGCGGTGTCCCCCTTTCTGAAGAAGCTGGACACCGAGGAGTGTGAGGCCAAGCCTGCGGGGCCTGACCTGGCTGTGTCCTGCCTCCTAGGCCCCGCCTCGGCGCCCAGCCTGCCCGAGGCCTACAGGGGCACCATGCTGCGCTGCCCACTCAACTTTACTGGCAGCCTGGACCCCCTAAAGGGCCAGGCCACCTTCCCCTTCAGCCCTCTGGTCATCCCAGCCTTCCCAGCCCACTTCCTGACCTCCACTGCGCCCCTGCCCATGGCCACTGGCCTGCAGCACTTCCCCCCGGCCCCTTTCGACAGTGCCCTTCGCCACAGACTGTACCCAGGCTCGTCTCCCTGGCACGTGCCACCTGCCACTACCTACGCCGCACCCCACTTCCTCCACCTCAACACCAAGCTGTAGGCACGCCCGCCGCTCGGGTGGAGGACTGAGCTGGGCTGCGGGCGCTGCCGGGGGCTCGGGCTGGGGCTGTCCCTGGTGTGGGACAGGGACTCTGGGCCCCGGGGCCCGGGCTGGGACAGCCTATCTTGGAGAAGTCGCCAGGACAGGGGGGTCTGTGTGGTTAAGTCTGGGGAGGTGACTTAACCTCCCCACTGGGCAGGGCCGGAAGCTTCCCACTGGGCCCCTGAGCAGAAGATGAGAACGAACGGGGGGCAGGAGGCCGCGCGCGGAGAATCCAATAAAGGAGCCATGTGGAAGCCCAGCCCCGTGTGTCTGAGTGGCGGGCCTCCAGAGGCGCGGCCCTGGACAGGGCGGGGGAGACCAGGCCTCCCAGTGCTCGAGCATGACCTGCAGCCCCACAAGCGCCCGCTGACAGGCAGTCCCCAGTGCCCATCCCGCACCTCCACCCAGTGCCCCGCCACGGCCTGTCTGTCCTGTCTGTGCCAGTCGGGGCCTGGGGGTGCTGGCAGGAGCAGAGGCCTGGCTTGGTCTGCCCTGTGGTGGACAGACTTTGGGATCTGCTCTTGGAACCGTGATCACCCCAGTTAACCTGACAGCTGTGTAGTACTGGGGGGTGGTCTCGGGCCCACCCAGGGGAACCTCCTCTCCAAACAGCCCCCTTGCCAGAGTTGGGCCCTTGAATAGAGGGCGCTGCTGGTGACAGCTCTGACCCGCACCGGGCCCCCAGCTGACTGCGCATTCGCCAGCTCAGGCCGTGGGAGGTTCTGCCTTGTGACACCTGCCCCCCATCCTGGACCAGGGTACTTGCCCCTGTCTGGCACAGGAGGGGACTCCAGAAGCCAGGGTGTCAGGCTCAGCCCGGCCAGCCGCAGCAGGGATGGGGGCAGAGCAGGGCGGCGCCTGCTGTGAGCACCCACAGGCTCTGCGGAGGGGCCTTCCCCCTCCCTCCTGGGGAATCTCAGACTGTGGGCCCTGACCCCCGACTCTTGCCTGCACCCCCTGCACTGCCCAGCCCTCAGCTTCTGGACAAGGAACAGCAGGAGACTGACTGCTGGCCCGGGGCCAGATGCCCTCGCGCCAAGCAGTGGCAGCATCACTGGTCCTGAGGAAGGGCAGTGTCTCGGGGAACAGCATCTCTACCCTGTGACATCCTGCAGAAATGAGTGAACAGTACCTGTCTGTGGCAGGATTTGGGCCCAGAACACTCAGAGCTAGGATCGCGGTGCCCCCTGGAGGCCACTTTGGGGACTTCCCGTCCTCTCCGTGCTTGGAGTCCTGAGGAGCCAGGAGGGGGCCAGGAGGAAGCTTTGGTTCCTGCTCGGGCCATCACACAGCGAGGCTTGATGTGGGCCATGCTTTGTGGAAATCTGTGCCCTGTGCCTGGCAGGCCTTTTCCTCCTCGCCAGCCCGGGAAAGGAGAGGTGCCCACTTACAAATGAACCAACAGTTGTGGGGGCTGAAGGCCACGATGTGGCTGAGCTGGTGGCCCAGCCTGCAGTGGGCAGCCTGCGGGGTCTCCTGGTCTCTCCAGCCCTAAGTGGCCGGCATGCTCAGGGCACCTTGCCTCTGTGCTGCTGTGCCCGGCTGCCCGGGCTGGTGGAGCACTTAGTTTGGATATATACAATGCTTCAGGGCTGTTTCAAACCATTGTGGGGTCCAAGCTGATGGTGGCAGGGTGAGCAGAGGCGATGCTGGAGGGATGTCCGTGCGGTCCCGGTCCCTAGAGAACCTGAATGAGCAGGCTGGGTCGCGTCTGTTCTCATCCCTCTCTCTCCCCATGCACTGCTGTGGGATGGACACATGAGGAACCCACAAGGCCCTGCCCTCACAGCCGACATCCAGCGGAAGGTGGCGGTGAATCAAGCCCACAGCATGTCAGGGGTGCCGCGCTGGGACAGGGCTGGCTGTGAAACAGCTCCGCACTGCTCCACAGAGCAGAACGGACACAGGTTGAAGCACTGCGGTTCAGTGGCCCCAAGTCCACACACGGTGTCTGGCCACCACTGAGCACCAGGCATTTCTGGGGTGCTCGTTTTCATTTGGGGGGAACCCCCAGCTGTGCTAGGTGTCTGAAGATCACGTGGTGCTGGGGATCAGTGTGCAAAACCCGGCATCAGCCTGCTGAGCAGCTCCCCAACCAGGTACTTGCTGTTAAAGGAGGGCCTGAGCCTCCCTCTCCTCCCCGCCGAGAGGCAGAGAGAAAGCAGGACGTGGGGGCCGGGAGAGGGGGCAGGGAAGTGTCTGAGGTTGGAGGAATCCACTGCAAGGTTGGAGCAGTGGATTCAGGGGGTGGGAGCAGGAAGTTCATTTACAGTCACAGGACAGAACTGTGGGTGCCGAGGAGTGGCATGAGGCTATACCTCTCTCTGCAGGGTTTACTCCTGACTCTGCACTAATATCACTCCTGGTGGGGCTTGGAGGACTCTATGTGGCCCTGGGGACTGAACCCGGGTCAGCCACATGCAAGGCAAGCGCCCTACCCACTGAACCAGCACTCAGGCCCCCATCGGACAGGGATTTTGCCTCTGGACACATGCTCAAGAGGGCAACAGGATCTGGAAGTACGCCCACATGGGGGCAGCAGGGAGCCGCGTGGGCTGGAGGGGCAGGTCCGTTGGAAACGTACCTTCTAGCCCCAACTATCGACGGTGGCTGAAGAGGTGTTGGACCCATTGTTTTGTGTAGACTAGGAGAAAGCTCTAAAGCTTGGAGCATAAGCCTTGCATGAGTGAGGCCTCCAGCTCAATCCCTGGAACTGTATGGTTCCTCGAACCCTGCGGGGTATAGGGATGCCCCGGGGACCCCAACTGTACTGGGCAAGGCAGCACTGCACATCCAGGCCCGAACAGACTATTAGCTCTGCTTGGGGGGACTCCTTCCCTCACACCCCCAAAGAATTTGTAAATTAGCTGCCTGCGTTTAAAGAGCAACAGATTTCACATAAAACTTTTAGTTATGGGGGCCTGGAGACAACATAGGAGTTAAGGCCTATGCTACCCCGGCCCAACCCAGTTCAATTCTTGGCACCTCATGGTCCCCTGACCATCACTGAGTTGCAGCCCTGAAGGCTCCTGAACATTTTTCAGGGTGGCCCTGGAGAACTCTGGCATTGCCGGCATGGCTTGGCTCATCCCTAGCAGACCCCAGAGCCCGACAACCAACTGGCCAGACTGCCTGAGAACAGAAGTGGGGCCCCCAGGCCTCCTGTGCTCCACTTGTGAGGACCCTCCACCCACACAAATAAACTTAGATATTGTGGGCCAGAGAGAGTACAGGGGTTAAGGCATTCCCTTGCATATGGTCCCGAGCACCACTGGGTGCAAACCCTGAGCCTCACGAGCCAGAATTTGCCCTCAGTACCAATGGGTGAGGCCAACACCCACTCCCTTCCCATAGAATTTATCAGGCGTCTCTGGAAACCAGAATGCAGGCAGGAGCGATGGCTCAACAGATTGTGTACATACTCTGCACACAGGAAGCCTGGGTTTAATTCTCAGCACAGCATGGTCCCCGAACACTACCAGGAGTCATTCCCACGGAGCTGGGAATAGCCCTCAGTCCAGCTGGGTGTGGGGTGATAACTCAGAAGGCAAGAAAGCCCGCCTGGCAAGTGGAAGCCTGGGATGTGGTCCTGGCACTGCACCGCTCCCCGAGTACTGCCAATAACAGCCCCCAAGCACTGGCAGGTGTGGACCCCAAACCCAAATAATAAGCGAAAGGGTTTTATGGTTTCCTGTGCTCAGGGATCACCACTGGTAGTGCTCAGGGGACCCTATGGGGTGCCAGGGATCAAACCCGGGGCAGCCATGTGCAAAACAAGTGCCTTCCCTGTTGAATATCACTCCAGCCCCTGAAACTTGCCTACACAGACCCATGCCTTGGAGATCAGCAGTGGGTGGGCAGATTGCTGGCCCCTTGCTGCCGTTCTCCAGACTCAGGGACCCTACCTGTCCCTAGGGCTCCCTCCTGCAGTCCCATTCCAGCACTGAAGCCAGAATCAGGAGCACTGCACTGGGGGTAGATTTAGTTCTGCCTGGGGCATAGAACCTGCTGGCAAAAACAAAATCACGGGGCTGGAGCAATAGCATAGCGGGTAGGGCATTTGCCTTGCACGCGGCCAACCCGTGTGCAAGCATCTCATGTGGTCCCCTGAGCACCGCCAGGAGTAATTCCTGAGTATAGAGCCAGGAGTAACCCCTGTGCATCGCCGAGTGTGACCCAAAAAGCAAAAAAAAAAAAAAAAAAAAAAAAAAAATCACCCTGAAAGCTGCTCAGGGAAAGCTCCCGGGGCTCCTAGAGGGGTGGCACTTGGGCTCTGGCCAGTATCCCATTAGGCAGTGCGGGTGGTGGCCAGAAAGCCAGAAATGAAGGGCAGGGACCTGACCCACAGGGACACTCCCTGGGTCCAGGCCTCTCCAGGAAAGCCAGTGTCACTATTTGTGGGGAAGTGGATAGTGGGTGGCGGAGAAGGGCCACAGGGAATCTGGGCAGTATCTCAGGGATAACTGCCCACCCTCTGGGTGACTCATCTGTCATTCAGGATTCCTACCCTCACCCAGCCTTGTCCCTTCTCCCTGGGGGAGGAAACAACCAGGAGTGGGGGCAGCCAGAACACATCCGAGAATCGAGACCCATGCCACAGGCTCTGAGGTCCCCACATCCCCTCTCTGGGCCACAGTCACTCGAGAGCTGGTTCTCTTCTCAACTTTGATGCCACGCAGGTTGCCAGAGGGCTACAGATGCCCCCTTTGCACTGGGACTTAGCAAGGCTGGGGTTTCTGCTCCCCAACTGCTGAGTCTGATTGGTCCTGGGTCCCCAGGGCACTGACCCGCCACCTCACAGAAGTGTGCCCCCCAGGGACATAGACAGAGGTGAACGCCTTCCCAGGCCTCCATTCCACGTCTCAGGTCATGGCAGTTGGTGGAAGTGCTGTGTAAGCTTGAGTTCTGGACAGCTGGGAACCATTTCTTCCTTCCCCACAGCTCTGCTGGGTCAGCATGACCACCAGGCCTGCTCTGCAATCCTGCTTCTGACCTTTTGTGTCATATGTAGGCCCAAGTCCAGGAAAGTGATTAAGGTTTAGATCAGGGATCTGTTGGAGAGTTGATCCTGGTTGTCTGCCATGCTGGGTAGTTCACTCAGTGTGAACTATAGTGGTGCAACTGATTAGCAATGTCTGCCAAGGAGCAGGGAGCAAGAGGGCTTCCACCCCTGCAGATCCCCCATCTCCCATGTGAAAATGGGGGTGAGCTCTATGCTCTCACTCCCTGCCACACTGCCACTTCAGCTCCTCAGCTCCAGTCTGGTGGGCTTGGGTGCGGGGGAGAGCAGAGCGTGGGTCTGGGAGTCAGAGTCACACCAGGGCAGCAACACTGGGTAGGAGTCAGGAAGGCAGCTGGGGAGAAAAGGACTCAAGGGAACTCCACGGTCCGAGAGTGCTGCCCCGAGACCTGTACACTGAACCCTAACACCAAATGTGATGGTATCGGGAGGAGTGCCTTTGGTGGAGTGCCTTTGGTCCTAAGGGGGAGCAGTCTGGGTGAGCTTAGTGTCCATATGCGTCCCTAATTCCTGGCACCCTGACTCTAGACTCCACTCTTCACAGCCTGGTCTATTTTTGGGTGTGTGATGCAAAACCGAGCATGGGCTCCTTCATGAGACACGTGTGCTTTATCAGAGTAGCTCTACCCTGTTTCTGTTCTTCACAAGCCATCCAGGCTGGGATATTTTCTTATCTAAGTCCAAATGGACTAAGACAGGACCATGGGGATAAACTGCTGGGACAGGCATGACTATGCACACACGTGAGTATGTGCATGCAATGACACGCATACCAAAGGCAGGCTCACATCTCCTCGCCACTTCCCCATACGTCTCAGAGCAGAACTTGGAACATAATGTTGGACAGGAATTTTCCTTTTTTCTCTGGTTTTATTCATGTAAAACAGACTTACAGCATATGCAAATTTAAGGCATATAGCATAATGATGTGTCTTACACATGTGGTGTAATTACTGCACTACATTTTGTTAACATTCATGTAGAGAAAATGGTCCTTGTTACGAGAGGTCTTAGGGTTTACTCTGAACAATTTCCAACACACTGTAGTTTGTCAAGTTGTCACTCTGGCCTGGCCAACAGTTCCTTAGACGATCTAAGGTAGAATTCAGTACCAGAGCCCAGTTCCGAGCATTGCGACAAAGACCCCAGCAATTCACCATGGGCCAAGTTTTCTGCCCGTGAGTCCCTGGAAGGTGAGTCTAGCCAAGGCTGTAGCCTAGGAATCCAAGTGTTGATGTCCCCTAAACCAGAAGCAGTGCCTGATTGGTTGTGTGAATTTGCATCAACCTTCTTGCAGGCTTCTTGCAAAAAACTTCTTCCCCTCCTTCCCCTTCACACACAGATGCCTCAAAATCAGCCTTGGGTGTGATGACCGAATACTTCCTTGTCAGCTGGAACCTGTGTGGTGGTCACAGTAGATAACCCATGGCCATCTGCAGAATGGTCCAACCAGCAATCCTCTGGCCCCTGTCAGGCTGGGCATTACCTACCTGGACTACTGGCACTAAGTCAGGGGCACGGCTATGTTCTAAGGAGAACCTGGGCATCCCAAATTTTCTCTGGAGGAGAAAGCAGATCCAGAATGCCTCAGAATCACTCTTTGACTCAAGCCAGTTAGACGCAATTTCTGCCGTTTGCCATTCGAATACCATCAGCTACAAAGGACTGTTTATGGTGACTAACTAGGAACACTAATCTGTCTTGTCTGACAGTAGCCATGTCAGTGAAATGAGTTGGAGATTTGCCACCCAAGGTCAGTAACGGATGAGAACTCACTGGGCCTCAACAGGTCACCCCACAAAGACAGCTTACATGCCCTCTGTGGCCTGCTCCAGATCACTGAGGGGGAGAACTCTAAGTACCGTGGGTTTCCCTCTAACAGGGAAAGCGAGGGGCTTGCAGAGATCTGAGTTATTCTTTTTTTTTTTTCTTTTTGGGTCACACCTGGCGATGCACAGGGGTTACTCCTGGCTCTGCACTCAGGAACCACCCCTGGCCATGCTCAGGGGACCATATGGGATGCTGGGACTTGAACCTGGGTCGGCTGCGTGCAAGGCAAACGCCCTACCCACTGTGCTATCTCTCCAGCCCCGATCTGAGTTATTCTTAACTCATACTTAGGAATCTTTATCGCTCCAGAATTTTCAGGAAATGAGGATTTTCATTTAGCTTTGAGAACTGGGCCAACAGAGACCTGCCTGGCTCTATCTTCTCATTTTATAGGCCAACCATGCCTCCAGTTGACAAGAAGTTGTCCCTGCAGTCCTCTTGACAATGTTGGGCCTTGTCAAACCTGTGCTTGTTACAGGGAGCAAAGGACAGCCCCCTAATCATGTACACCATGGAATCAGGAGTCTCAGTCAGAGGGAGAGGCAGAGTCAGGCTTCCAGTGACCTGCGAGGGTAGGTAGGCAGCCATTAGCAGCCAGAGTGCTGCAGAAGACTCATGGACGGAGGCCTGACACTCTTCTACTCATCTGGACTCTGCCACTGTGGCTGTCTCTACACCGTGAGTGCCACCTACCCAAGGCACAAGACGGCTGGACTGTAGCACAGGAGTTAAGGCACCACCTATGTTCCCCCAAGCCCCCCCAGATACAATCCCTAAGCACAGAGGAGTAAGCCCTGGGCACTAATGGGTATGACCCCCAAACAAAACCAAAAGCAAAAAAGGGGAACATTACTTCCCATCTCACACCCCTGTTGCCTGTGGCAATAGGTATTCTTGAGTCATAGCTGAAATTTTAGGACTGAGGATATAAGAAGTATTTTTTCCTAGATATTACAAAATTAAACTAGATTATATATCTTTAAAGGAGCTCTCTGTGATTAAGATTTACCTATATCAGAAGAAAAAGAGCCTACTGTGATTGTGACTTGAGACTAATTTACATGAAAGTATCCTTATATAAACTCATATTTTAGGAATTCAACATACCTTAAGTTATCTGCAATTAAGATGAACTTAATATCTTAAAACAGCCATGTCTTCTCTGAGTAATTAATGTTAACGTATAAACTTACATTTTTCCTATTTAGTCATATTCTTCCTAAACTTATGCAGGCTTACTGATCAAATCAACTCTATTTAAATTTAGGAAAAAATGTGTTTAACCAAATTAAATCATTTCTTTAACAGGGGCCACACTTGGTGATGCTCTGGGGTTACTTCTGGCTCTACACTCAGGGATCACTCCTGGCAGTGCTCAGGGGAATATATGGGATGCTGGAGATTAAACCCAGGTTGATCACATGCAAGGCAAATGCCCTCCCTGCTGCATTATCACTCCAGCCCCAAATCATTATTTTGACAAAGTACCTCAATAATAATTGTTTTACAGTATGTCAGCTGGAAGTTTTCTGAGGAACAACAGGGCAGAGATACTCCGGAAAGTCACTAGACAGAGGAAAAGCTACAGAGTCTCTGAGTTCCTGGGCAGTCTCAATGTCCTGTCAAGACCCAGTGCCCTGTAATTCCAACCCCACACTATGTTGCTGCTTGAAGGGTAACAACAATGGAATGTCTGACTAGATCCTCATGCCCACAAAAAATCCTTTTAAGATTTTGTGACTTTGCATTTTTCACACATAAACAGTATTTACCTACCTACAGACAGTAGAAAACTACCAGGCTCCTACCCCTGAATGAATACTCTCAAGGAAAAACGTCTTTTCTTTTGTGTAGCCACTTTCCGTAGTGGCAGAGCGCGTGAGGTGAGGCCGGAGCTCTGCTCCCTGGGCTGAACCCTCACTCTTCATTTCTTTTCAGACCAGCAGGGATTATATTATGTAGATGAGGAAACATTCATTTTTGCCACCCAATACCGTAACAGAAGTGCCTAAGGGCTTGGATGTTAGGCGCAACACTTGGCTACAGAGCTCTAGAGATAGGAGAGCATGCTCTATTTCTTGTACTCAAGAGGCTAAGGTCCATGACACGCCCAAGACAGACCCCCAACCTGCCAAACACTCTTCATGATTTCAAAACCACATAGGAACAGGTAAAATAATCTCCCTCATAGTTGATAGAAGCACTTGATAGAAAGTCAGTGAGGAAGAGCGGTATCACTGAATAACAAATTCATCATTTATAGAACATTCCATCTGATAGGATATACTTTGAAGAGCTCACAGAACATATGCGAAGATTAAAAAAAGCATAGCTTGCACCTTTTCAAATTTTTTTTTTTTTTTTTTTGCTTTTTGGGTCACACCCGGCGATGCACAGGGGTTACTCCTGGCTCTGCACTCAGGACTTATTCCTGGCAGTGCTCAGGGGACCATATGGGATGCTGGGAATCGAACCTGGGTTGGCCACGTGCAAGGCAAATGCCCTGCCCGCTGTGCTATCACTCCAGCCCCATCACCTTTTCAAATTTAAAAGGTCACAATAACATATCACAACATATTAGAATATAGGCCAGGGCCAGAGAGACAATACGTGTTAAGAGTGGCCAACATGAGTTGGACCCCCGACACCCCATATTGTCCCCAAGCCCCAGCAGAAGTGAGCTCTTACTCTTACATCAGGAGTAGTAAGCTTTGAGCAGTGCCAGGCATACCCCCCACCCCACCTCTCCTTCCCAATACATATTGAGAGGCTGAAATAACAGAAAACCCATTCGTCAGCATTTATCCCAGAGAAACAAAATGTTTACACACACACACACACACACACACACACACACACACACACACACACACACACACACACAAACCCTGCCATACTACTCATAGAAGTGTTACTATAATCCCAAATGGATAACAAAGATGCCCCTAAGTAGGTAACTAGTTATAGAAAGGCAAGCACCCTTCCCGCTGTATAATCTCTCTAGCTCCTCTTATACATTATTTTAAGCATAGAGGTGAAGAAAGGACCAGTGATCCCTAGAGATTAAAAATGGTGGGACTGGAGAGACATAACAGTGGGTAGGGCACTTGTCTTGCATGCAGCTGACCAGGGTTCAATCCCTGGCATCCAGTAGTTTCCCAGCATTGCCAGGTGTGGCTCCACCTAGGAGGAATTACTGAGTGCAGAACAAGGAGTAACCCCTGAACATCACTGGGTATGTCCCCAAAACTAAACAAAGTGAGGCTGGGATGTAAGACTATAATGGTGAAGGTGTTTGTGATGATGGAATAGTTTGTCTCTTAGAGTTGCAGAGATAAAAAGTGAGGTAAATGACAGAACTCTTCAATTTCTGTAATTGTTAAATACTTATGTGCAATACAAGAGTTGGGGGCAACGGGTGAATGGAAGATGGGACCTCTGTATCACTGAAAGTTACCACACAAACAGATCTAAGTAGCATAACTTAAAGCACAGCAGGTAAAGCATTTGTGTTACAAACAGCTGGGTGGCCCGGGTTTGATCCCTGGCACCTCATATGGTCCCCCAATCCTGCCAGGAGAAATCCCTGAGTACAGAGCCACAAATAAACCCTGGAACCTCCCCGTTATAGCCCCCCAAATTCTTTTGCTACCACAAGGGTTAATGCACATGCCTTACATGTAGCTGACAAGGTTTGAACTGGGCACCACATGACACTCAGAGATGGAAGTACCTCCAAGCACAGCCAGTGTGGCCCAGCCCTTCTGCCTCCCACCATATTCATTTTCCTTAAAAAGATAATACGAACCAGGCATGAACCAATACCTGTAAGGAATCGATGCAGTTTATCTTGTTCAGTTTATCATGTCTATCTTGTTCAGAACTTGAACAAAGAGTCTGGCTGGCCAAAAAAGGCTCTTCACTAAAAAAGGCCTATGCTAACAATGGCCCCCAGAGCCTGCCAGGACTGAGCCCTGAGTGCAAAGCTAGGTGTAAGCCCTAAGCACTCCTGGATGTGACCAAAGGGAAAAACAAAAAGAGAAAGTCAAGTCCTGCAATAACAGGACCAAAACTGGTAGGCAGCAAGTCCAAGTCAATGAAGGTCAAAAGGCAATAGGACTCTGGGTTATGCTGTCTGCAAATTCATCCTTCTACAAGACCTCCTGAGAGACAGTCCCTTAGGACCTGGGTGGTGAATGGGTTCTGGCTTCTCAGGTATCATCAATCCTAAAACATATGCTCACAAATGCAATTAAAAATTTTACAAAGACTTTTCTCCTAATTTTCTCTGAGCCTATCCTGACACTATCTCTGCAGTGTATTAGCACCGTGGTCTCACTCAGAGGGGTTCCAATGGTAAGTGGAGGAATATGGGACTTAAAATACTAAGAGGCAGACCCTCTTAGATTTAAGTCACCAAATACTCTGGAAGGGAATTCGGCCATTCATCTCTAAACCTTGTGTCCTATTTTCAAATGTACTTTTTCCTTTCTTCCCTTTCTTTATCAGAGGGAGTGGAAATACAGGATGAGGGGTCCCCCTTCACCCGAAAAAAGGGGAGAATACAGGACCAATCTCATAGCACCTGGCATCAGTAGAAGATGAATGGCTCACCACAGTGTTTTAGCTTTTATTTTTTTTGTGTCTCTTCACTGAATGGTTATAATAATAAACAGAAAAATATCAACTGGAAAGTTGAAGCAATTCAACTACAACTTAAAGCAATTTAACATTATTTTGTTTTTGCTCATGCGAGAATAGAACCATTATAACGGATCCATAACCCACCCAGTCCAGGAGGTGGGGCTGAGGACGGAGAATTGGTCTCTTCTCCATCAGTGACCTTTTCTGAAAGCAGTGTGGTGTCTTCCAAAGGTTATCAAAACACATTACTTAAGGCTTTTTGATCTTTCTACATTTTCAGCCAGGGCATCACCTTTGACAATACAGACTCCAGGTCTGCTATGTGACAGCGAGGAAGATCCCCTTTTAAAACATTTCAAGAAGTATGGCTGGAGAAGTTTGGAATAACTCTCTACAGTAGATTTCAACCTTCTGTCTTCAGTCTACTCCTCCAAGATGAAGAACCAAACGTTTTATAGCTCCCCGTTTTGATACTCTTCAAGTTATACAACCCAACCCAGAAGGTTTTCCAGAGAAAGCACATTAAGATTTACATAAACGTTTTTCCCTTGCTCCACACACTAGGCAACACCTGCAGCAGCCCTGCCAGCACTGTGCAGGCACCACATCTGGCGGGAATGAGCTGTTTAGAGGTTTCTTCTGCCTGACTGAAGTGATTCCTTGAAGCCACATGGAATCTTACATATTTCACTGTTTTCAGTTCTTATATTATTGCTGTAATACCTATACAGTTATAAACTCTCTGATCCTAGATACTTTGCAGATTTCATACCTTCCTCACTTTTCCTAAAGGATTCTTGAATGTCACAAAGTAGTTACACAGCAAGACTAGCGAGCTGTATTCTGTGTCAATCTCTGCTATCCTCCTGAAGGACATGCGCTCTCCCTTCATGACAAATGTCCTTGCAGCTTCATCTGTAGTGCCCAATCTGCCTCATCTAATACTTCCGCATGTTAAATGCTCCTCCTGGCCGCCACTCACACTGGCAGGCGAGGTTGCTCAGTGGATCACAGGAACCTTAGGAGGGGATGGCCTGGCTTGGTCATCCCTTAGAATGCACACTAACACAATTCCAGCCACAGCTTGCTGTGGGTCCTTCCTCCAGCAGACTTACATTCGGGTTGCCTCAACTATCACCTGAGTTGGGGAAAAAGAAAGGAAGCCTACGCTGGGGCAGATGGTCTAGGCCATGTGCCAAACTGCCTTTGCATACGGCCTCAAGAGGCTCAGGGCCCATCCTCAGCTTCACTTCTCCAGGGATCTCTACCACCAGGACTCAGGCGGGTGCCAACGGCACAGTAGTATCACTGCCAGTAATTTTCCCGTTCCTAAGCAGGATGACAAAGTGCTGCACAGATTCAAGACACTGCAGCATGGTCTTTGTTGACTCACTGCCCAAGATTTCTGGCAAGGAGAGGACACTGAATCAACAGTTCTTAGGAGCTGAATGCAAAGTCTTAGCCAAGATTTTCTTCACCACAGGACTTACTAGCACATTCTTTAAGTCACTTCATGTGCTATTCCATCCTCTTCAGTTTCTCCCCACTCTTCAGAGGCTCTAGACAAACTACTCAATGTATGATGAAAGAGAAGGGGGCCAGTTTCACCTCCTGGTGACTGCTGCTTTCCATGTGTGCAGTGGCCCAAGGGACTGACGGATGACAGCTTACTTCTCTGTGCCTGATGGTGGATCTGAAATTAGAAGCTCCTGGGGCTCATCAGGCTCCTCAGTATCTGAAGTGGTTCCTAAGTGGGAGTTGCTGGTACACAGTCTCTGACAGCATCTAAGTGAAGGCAACAGTGATATCAAAACAAAACCTGGACATGGCACAACCAGCAGGTAGGTCTGGTTAATCTTGGTCTGAAGCACAGGGCTCGCAGCCTTAACTCCTATAGCCCCCAGAACAGCAGGACATCTCTCCCAACTTGGCACCGGAACAGCACAGTTTTCCAAAAGGAACTCTTTTACGAAGTGCAGCGTGCAGGCTAACACAGCCATTGGTCCAGTCACAGCAAATGCCGGGGAAGAGCGTCTGCTCCACGCCTGTGGTCTGCTGAAGAATCTGTGGGACTGACTGGAGATGCTGGAGGACACTGCTCCCCTTGCTGGTCCTGCACCACAAGCCTACTGCCTAATGGTTTCACAAAACCCTGAGGCACAACCCTTGGAACAGTGGTAGGGAGGAAGAAATGACTCTTCAGACAAGTGGACGGCTCAACAGGACAGCACGTGTCCAGGCAGGCCTCACGGTGCAACATCCATCACCAACTGGCAAAGAAGGGCAAATCGCACGGCATCTTCAGGGTGCTGGAGGCAGGCGCTATGGCAGGAGAAGCAGCAAAAGAGTCAAACTTTCCCAGGTCAGTATCCAGACATTCCGCCCCAATCCCACTCCTGAGAATTTATTCCAAATTCATTTTCAAAAGGGAAAAAAACTAAATGCACAGGAACATCTGTCCTAGCAACCAGGGGTTAAAAAAACATGGACCCTGAAGTTAAAAGCCCAGCCTCCATTCCTTTTTTTACTCTGAGGTGTGTGTGGGAGGGGGGGCGGGGGGAGACAAACCCAGCAGTGCTCAGGGGACCACATGCCCTTCCACTATTTTTTAGGGAAAGTGACATACTTTCTGAGTCACCTTTTCCTCATATGTAAACTATAGATGACAGCACATAATTTCCAGGGTTGTGAGATTAAGGAAACAATCTGCATACAACATCTGAACTATATTATGTATTCACCTACCAAAATTAGCTTTTATGAGAATGTGGGGTAGGGGAAGTGGAAAGGGGAGCTGTTCTGGATGGCGGCACTGAGGGGAAGTCTTAGTGACTGTTCTAACGTGATCACTTTAAGGTCTTCATTGCACTAGGTATTGAGAACACTATGATGGAGAAGCCCTGCAGCTCAGGAAGAAGCTTAAGTCTTTTCACCAGCTTTTCCTGCTAAGGTACTACCCTCAGAAAATTCCTAAGCTTCTGAGACTGTAACAAAGGAGAAAAGATGGAGAAGAAAAGGGGGAGAAAAAGTGGCAAAGGGAAGAAGATAAAGGACGAAGGAGAGCGCAACTGAGGCTGGGTTTGACAACTGGAGCCTCTGGAACTGTAGCCCGTTTGCTCACCCTGCCCAGAGGGAGCACATGGGAATGAGTCCTCTCTCTGAAGGAACACACTTGGGGAGAGGCCCATTCCCAGGACTGCTGCAGGGCCGCAGCTGGGCACACAGCTGAGGGGTCATCTTGCCAGTCTGATAGTCATGGTGTGGCCAGTAGGAGAGAGAGGAGTGACTATTCTCAGGACTGATTCGGAGCACAATGACCTGTGCCTGCCTACCTCTCCAGCTGGAAGGAGTACACAAAAGTACAGCTCCATAAAGGAAATACACAGAAACAGCTAAATGCTTGTACGCACCTTACGGAGTGAATAGCCTTTGTTCTTTTCTTTTAAAAAATACTGAATTCTGAATTCTTTTTTTACAGAGTTCAAAATTGAAACCCAGATCTCTTACACGTAAATCATGTGCATTAGAGTACTGGGACACCTCACCGGCCTGTAAACTCTTTATTTTAAATTCATCTAAGGCTGAAGAGATAGTTCAACAGCTATCTGCCACTGGAATAAGGCTTTGCATGCAGAAGGCCTGGGTTTAATCCCCAGCAACTCATGGTCTTCAGGAGCACCACCAGGAGTGACCCTTTAGCACCATGCCAGGAGTAGCCTTGGGCATGGCCAAGTTATTAGGGAATAACTTGGATTCCCTAATCTGAATCCAAGAATAACAAGTAAAATAATAATTAAAAAAAATTTAATTCTAGGGGCTGCAGCAATAGTACAGTGCGTAGGGCATTTGCCTTGCATGCAGCTAACCCAGATTCAATCCCCAGCATCCCATGTGGTCCCCCAAACAATGCCAGGAGTAATTCCTCAGTGCAGATCCAGGAGTAACCCCTGAGTATCTCCAGATATGGACCCCCACCAAAAAAAAATTCTATCCATAAACATAGTCCGTAATCTAAAATAAAAATTAATTCTTTCAGGGGCTGGAGTGATAGCACAGCAGGTAGGACGTTTGCCTTGCACGCAGCCAACCCAGGTTCAAATCCCAGCATCCCAGCATCCCATATGGTCCCCTAAGCACCGCCAGGGGTGATTCCTGAGTGCATGAGCCAGGAGTGACCCCTGTGCATTGCTGGGTGTGACCCAAAAAGCAATAAATAAATAAATAAATAAATAAATAAATAAATAAATAAATAAATAAATAAATAAATAATCTTTCAGTGGGACATCCACTGGCATATATAAAATATTACTTTATATAGGGATGTATCAAAATTAAACAACTTAACTTACTAAAAGGAATGCTTTATACTCATACATCTCATTTGATTCTAAAAGGTAGCGGAAAAAATTTGAACTCATTTTTTATTGATAAAAGAATAAAGATAATCTTAGAAAACTGGAAACACAACTGACACTTCCGTGAGGTCCTACATTATTAAACAGTAATAATATAACGCTAGCAAAGAAACGTAAAGGTCAAAGGTACAGAATAGGTCCACATATGCAAAGTACTGAAGAATGTGAAAGTACTGAACCTGGAAGGCATGGAAGATCAATAAATATAGAGTCTTATTTCACAAAAATAAATTGCAAGTGGAATGAAAACCTAAAGGTAACCAAACAAAAGTATTGTAAGAAAAGACAAAAGCAATTTCAGTACAAAATGATAATAAAATTTTGCAGATGGATGGTGGTATGGTTGTGCAAAAGGCTTAATAAACTGGAAACCTAAGAAAAAGGTTAAAATCATAAGTTGTTCATGTGTATTTTACCACAATTTTGGGGAAAAAGGTTATATTCTTGTAATTGGAATAATATTCTCAAGTCATAAAAATCTTGGAGCCATTATTTTTCAATTTTATCCTATAAGAACTTTAAATAACTATATGATTTAAAAAAAAAACCCACACGAAAATCCACCCACCCAAAACAGGGCCAGACAGAACAGTGAGTAAAGCACTTGCTTCGCACATTGCTGGCCCAGGTTTAATCGAGAGTCACCCCAAGCACCACCAGGAGTGATTCCTAGGCACAGAGCCAGGAGAGCATTTTCATCAAAAAGTGCTTCATCGGAAGTAGAAATAAGGAAAGGGGCTGGAGAGACAGCACAGTGGGTGGGGCATTTGCCTTGTGTGCAGCAGGTCTCTGTTCAGTCCCCAGAACCACACCCGGCCCCCCCAAGCCCCAACAGGAGTGATCCCTGAACACAGAGCCAAGAGGAAGACCTAAGCACTGCCAGGTATGGCTAAAAATAACAACGAGGAAAAAAAACAAAGAAAAAACAAGGGAAAAAAGATATACAATTGACTGAAATAAAATATATACAACTTTTATAATAAGGTTAACATCTGAATATATAAAAAGCTGCTATTAAATACAGAATGACAGTAAGCAATTCATAAAAATACAACTTCCTAAGAAAGTGGAAAAATAAATACGTAAATAATTTAAATTTACCTATAAAATTAGTAGATTCAAAATACTGATTTCCACACTTGACAAAGGTGTATGACAGTAGGTGTTGGCACTGACTTTTTATTAAAAAGACAAGCATACTTCTCAATTATTTATTTTAGGTTTTTGGGTCACACCTGATGGGTGATGTTCAGCGGTTACTCCTGGCTCTGTGCCCAGGAATCACTCCTGATAAGCTTGAGTGACCATATGGGATGCCGAGGACTGAACCTGGGATGGCTGTGTGCAAGGCAAATGCCCTACCCACGGTACTACTGCTCCAGTCTTGTTGTCACTGACTTGAACTACTTATTGGCAAAAGCTTTTAAAGGGCAACAAGTCAGCAGAGAGCTGGATGTCAGACGCATGCTCACTGGTATCCAGGCTGCAGAAGAGTTCCCAGAGACATGGAAGAAACCCGAGCAAAAATATTCACCACACCATCAAAAAACACAATCCACTCTCTTACCGATAGTGATGAAATATACTTTCCTACATCCATTCACGCTATAAAAATACCAGACAGTCAAGGCAAGAAATAGGATAGATTTCTAACAAAGAAAAACCTACAAAATTTATAAAACTAATTTGAAAAGTAGCCCTTATTCCGTGATTTCACTTGTCCAAAAAGTGAGTGCTTGGGAGTACTTCTACAGTTAAAGCACAAGCCTTGCATGTGTGAGGCCTTGCATTCAATCTAGTGCTCCCCGAAATGCTATTGGGTGTGTCCCCAGCACAACAACAAAATGTTGTTGCTGTGGAAAAACAGGAAAAATCTAGGAGAATGCATCTCAAGCTATTAACAGTGGCTATCATCTCTTGGAGCAGCAGCACAGAAAATTCTTAATTTCAAAATGACATTGTTCCTACGTTTGAATTATTTAAAATAAGTTACCCTTTTTAACAGAAAAAGTAAGGAGTAAGAAATCAAATGTCAGAAATACTTCCAGGATTAGGGAGATACTTCAACGGACTGAGGTGCATGCTTTGCATGCAGAATCCTGGGTTCCAACCCTGATATCACATGCTCCCTGCCTCACCCAACTAACCAAACAAAAAATACCTCCACCTTTCTGCAAAAAGGTGGAGAAGGGCCAGAGCAAAAGTACAGAGGATAGGGTGTTTGCCTCGCCTGTAGTTGACCTGGGTTTGATCCCCGGAACCCCATATGGTCCCCTGAGCCTACCAGGAGTGATCTCTGAGCATAGAGCCAGGAATAAGTCCTGAGCACCACTGCATATGGCTCCAAAACAAAATAAAAAAAAAATAAAAAAAAAAAGAGGAAGAGGCTCAGAGACTTCTAGGACAACTGGAAACCTTGAGGGGCAAACAGCACACGGCCTCCAGGTTTTCAGGCTAGGTGGATGTGGTAGAAATGAAGGCTCATCAGTCATGGAACATCACTTGAGCCCCATAAAGGCAAGCTCTGGGCGAAACAATAGATGGATACTGAAGGAAAACAGGCCTCAATGGGTAGGGCACTTGCCTTGCATGTGGCTAACCAGAGTTTGATCCCTGACACTCCGTAAGGTATCCCAAGCACTGCCAGAAGTGATTCCTTAGCACAGAGCAAGGAATAAACCCTGACCATTGTGTGCCACACCACTGCCCCATCCTCCGCACCAAAAAAAAAAAAGAGTTGACTCAAAACTATTTTCTTCCACCCTTTAATTTCTAATCTTCGGGTGGTTCAGACTATTATTTAAGAACACAATTTTTTGGCCTGGAGTGATAGCACAGCGGGTAGGGTGTTCGTCTTGCATGCCGTTGTCCCGGGTTGGATTCCCAGCATCCCATATGGTCTCCCCAGCACCGCCAGGAATAATTCCTGAGTGCATGAATCAGGAGTAACCCCTGTGCATCGCCAGTTGTGACCCCCCCCAAAAAAAAAATTTTAAAGGACTAAAAACTAGATCAGCTAGGAGGAACTGATGATGATTTCCTAGATAAGAGCTATAAAAATACTTAGTTGCACCCTAAAACAAGTGAATACCAAGATCTGGAAAGATAACATTTAGGAAAGCTGTTAACAAAGTTATTGTCCAAACAGTCCCACCTATAACCTCGGACTAATGAAATGATGAGAATGGAAGAGAAAATAATGAAGAAAGAAGATAAAAACATTACATTACCAGACACTATTCTTATTATACTAGAACATACTTATTTAGTCCCCACAACAATTTCAGGAGTACAATAGAAAAGGAGACTCGAAGAGGTCCGTAACTTGCTCAATTACAAAACTATACCTGAACACGTTCCGGGGAAAGGTCAACTCAGAGAAGCGATCACCAACTACATTGTAGTCGAAGGCCATGTGGGGGAAGGGAGTTGTGGGCTGAATGAGGGCTAGAGACTGAGCACAGCGGCCACTCAACACCTTTATTGCAAACCACAACAGCTAATTAGAGAGAGAAAACAGAAGGGAATGCCTTGCCACAGTGGCAGGGTGGGGTGGGGGGGAGATGGGATTGGGGAGGGTGGGAGGGACACTGGGTTTACGGGTGGTGGAGAATGGGCACTGGTGAAGGGATGGGTTCCCAAACTTTGTATGAGGGAAGTATAAGCACAAAAGTGTATAAATCTGTAACTGTACCCTCACGGTGATTCTCTAATTAAAAATAAATAAAATTAAAAAAAAAAAAAATGATAACACAAAAAAAAAAAAAACAACAAAAAACCAAAACTATACCTGAAGCTTAAATCTGAATCTGGTCTACCTGCAAATTCAGAGGACCGGAAGGCCCTGCAATCAGTCTGCCGGCTGACTGGCCCTACCCTGTCACCATGACGCTCATGCCCTTAAACTTCCCAGTCAGACTTACCTGTGAGCTGGAAGGCAGTACCTGGGAGGGAGACTCCTCTGACAAGGCTGTTCCTGCGCCCATGGGGCTCAGGGTAGTGATTCTGCTTGGCTGGCCACGGAGCGTCAGAGTGATGGTAGTAGGGACCTTCAGGCCTGAGAGAAAAAGGCTTTTTGTTCTGTCACTGTCCCCACTTTCCCTTCCTGAAGTTTCTTCCCCACAGACCCTCCTCCCCAGATGGGTCATCTATGCCCTATCCATCCATCTGAAAGGCAACAGGAAACATCCTGTGTCTTCCAACCTCTCTGGGGGATGGGCCCACACAGCTGAACCCGAGGGTCAATGCCAGGACCCTGTAGAGTTGGGTTCAACATCCACCTTGCCCATGTGAGACAGGAAGACACTGAGAGAAGGTCCCGTATCTGGGAGTCCCCACGTTCTCATGAGCGACTCACCTGATGCTTGGTTAGAGATCTGAGCCAGGCCAGGCAGGCTGCTTGCCAACTTAGCGAGGCCCCCATTGGTCAGCAGCTGGTGGATGGCTGTGGGCTTCCCACCAGGAGTGGCACCCAAGGAGGAGAGAGTGGTGGCCACAGGAATGGTACGAACAATGGTGCTGGTGCCCGTGGTGATGGCACCCAGGCTCTGCATGGGGGTGGGCAACTTCACACTGGTGGCCTGTGGGACACACAAGCCCAGGTGATCAGAAGCTGTTGCCAACAGCAGCATTCGAGTGTGGAGGGCCCATTGCATATGTTAAAGACTATCATGGACTGGGTGCCTGTAAGCAAGGTTCTTTTTCAGGCATTTTCCACATGCCATCTTAATCCTTGGAAAAAATGAAAACCCTCTGAGGGAAGTACTATTATTATCCTCATTTTAACAGACATGGACAAAAAGACAAAAGACATTTCCTAAGTTCACACAGGAAGTGGTGGAGCCTTAAACTTTGGTAGCTCCTGGGTCAGGTGTCAGAAGGCTGTGCTTGCCCTTGGCTCAAGACCCAGCCCCCCTGAGCAAGCCAACTATGCTAGAGGAGCCTCCTCCTCACTCTTGCCCCGCCCAGGGAAGGGAGATGTGCACCTGTGAGGTGGGCCCGGGCGAGGGATTTGCTGGGAGGCCAGAGGTCTTACTGCTGATATCCTGCAAGCTGAAGCTGAGGCCCTGGAGGAGGCTGCTGGCTGATGTGGCCCCTAGGGGAGAAGACACAAAAGGCATCAGTGTGGGCTTGTGTAGCCAACTCTCCAAGCACAGCCAAGCTCATCCATCCTCAACAAGGAAAACACAATGGTTTCCGGAGACAATCGCAGCGCAGCCTGAAAGACGGTGGGAAGGAAGGGCAGCCCTGGCATGTTTACAGGGCGTCCACGTAAAGGCAAGTCACACATCAGACACACTGCCCGAGCGTCATTCTGTCATTATGGGCTATAACAAAACTACCCAATCTCCTTTTGGAAGGTTTCGGAAAACCAAAAAGAGCCTGAATACCATTTTTTTTGGTAATGAAATCTAAATTCCCTTTCTTTTCCAGAGAAGAGGAATAAGTTTAAAGGCCAAAGAATTCCAAATCCCTGGCTTACACTCTGCCTTTCAAAGAGAAGGATCCTCTTAGAGGAGAAGGGTCTCTGCGGGCTGCAGCAACTACCCTTTCACTGCTGGGCGGGTATGGAGAAAGGAGACCGGCCCAGGCAAGGAAATGTCCCATTCTGCTAATATTCATCACAGCACCATTTCTGCTTCTCATTGATTTTGGTATCTTTAAACTCCCCAACTGAAACCTAATACATTCACCTCCCACCACCTATTTCCCCTCCTAACCGCCCTCCAGCAGCCCCAAGGCTCCTGGGGGGAGCTGCTGGGTCCCCGATACCTGGGAGGGAGCTGCCAGGAGAGGTGGCCACCAGGCGGCTCTGTAGTGTGTGCAGGGTGCTAGGCGCTGTGCTACTGGACACCACTGAAGAGGCTGGGCTGAGTGACACTCCCCCTTCTGAAGCACTTGACCTTGGACAAAAACAAGGAGCTCATTATCCAAAGATCAGAGAGCAGCAGACACCAGTAATACAGGGAGGGGCCAGAGCAAGGCAAGGCTTTCAGCACTGGAGCCAAGGCAAGGGCCCCGGGTTCTTCCCTCCTCTTCCGAACTAGACCTCTGGTCTTTCTAAAAGTCAGCCTAAGTAAGAACTTCAGCCCGAGACACTTCACAAACTTCAAGTAAAAATGAGTCAACAAAGATCCCAAACAGAAAAAGGTCATGCTCCCCACGGCAAAATCCAATACTGCCCATCTTCCCAAAGCAATAAATGACTTTAGAGAAAAGGTAAGAATAAAGAAGGGATGGAAGCGGACACGTGAATACTCACTTGGTTGTGGTGAGGAGCCCTGTGAGCTCCTTGGCCCCGCCAGAAGCTTGTCCCAGAGTCATGGTGATGGGCTTCCCGCCCGTAACTGCAAAACACAAAAGCCCACGGCCACACCGCTCAATCCGATTTGGCCCCTCTCTTTCAGGCTAGATGCAAAACATTATGGATGAGGTAAAGCCAACAAGCACTCAAGGTCAAGCGCTTCAGAAAGGGGAGTGTCACCACCCAGACTTCTCAGGGGTCTCCAGCCACCACGGACAGGAAGATTTAAAAAATGGCAACGAACTACCTTACAGTAGGGAGAATTCAGGCTACTATTTCCTTTCTATTGTTTAAACATTCGATGTATATAAATAAATAAATAAAATATATAATCTTTAAAGCAAAATCAAACTCAGTACCCTCACCTAAAATTTTAAGAAAAACGATATATAATGAAAGCAGGCTCAAAATGTTTTGTTCAACATCAGCCAGATTTTTTCCCCCTTCAAGGTTATAAAAAAAGGAATACTGACTAAAACAATGTATTTGTAGACCTGCTAAAAAATATGATACTGTGAATGACCCCATAGCTTCCTCTGCTCCTCATTCACATCAGATCATCACCCCAGCCTGCCACCCAGCCCTGTGTGCAGCTGTGCCCTCTGTGCTCCGTCTCTGCACTGAAAAAAAGGGTAAGCCACCAAGAATACAAAACTGTGTGCTCCGGAAGAGTTGGTTCTTTTTTTTTTGGGGGGGGAGGGGGGAACAAGGTAACAGAAATTAAGAAAAGGAAGGAAATAAATAGTATACCACAGAGATGTTGAAGAAAAGTGAGAGGAAAGAGGAAAACGTCTCAAAGGTTGCAGTTACACTTCATAACCTCTCAGTTATGCCCCGTGCCTAGAGAAACTCACCCTCTGGAGCTGCTCCCTGGGAAGAGGCGTAAGGCCCAGCAGCTGCATCCCCTTGGGAGATAAGGGACACCTTTATCTTGGGTCGCTTGGAGGTTTTACTACAAGGAAGAGGACTGGAGGGAGGGTGCCGCTTCAGCTGGACCCTAAGATCATCTTTCTCGGCTTCTTCTGTTTGTTCTGATGAAATGGGAACTGAAAGATGAAGCAAAGGTGAGGTTTGCCACAACCCGAAAGAGCCCGACAGACACTGAGAGTACCATCCCACTCGTGCGGTCACATGTGAGAGGAGCTTGCCAATGCTTTAGTCCCTCCTCACACAGACCCAACTCGGGGGAACTCCACCCCCTCCTTCACCCTGTCCTAAAGTCCTAGAAGGCTCTGAGTCGGTGGAAACATGAAGAAAAGACACTTGAGCCTAGCACAGGAAAACCAAGTGACTGCGTGCTCACCCCAGTGGCTCTCAGAAGAACTGGACTCATTCCCAGTTTCAAGTCCTCCCCCATCGCACAGCTAGAGGGAAGGAAAGCTTCTCTCTCATTTAGAATCTGCAAGGAACAGCCCCTTGGTCCTCTCTGAAAAGGAGATGCTCTCAATGCTACCCTACCCTCAAAGCCTCAGGGGCAGCCCAACAGATGCAAAAAAAAAAAAAAAAAAAAAAAAAAAGACCATCACTGGACCTTTAGGCTAGCTTTAAGGTGCTACTGGGCAAGAGAACATCTGGTCAAAACAACTTTAAGCTCCTACCCCAACAGAGACTGTGCCACAAGTTAATTCCCATGTCATTTTTACTACCATAAAGCCCACCATAAACCCACACATGGGTTTCCCCATCCTCTCAAACTCATCCTGAACGTGGTCAAACCTCATAGACTCTTACTTTACCCCTCCAGTTCCCTCACAGATACTGTCTCTTTAAACCCAGACGACTATTCCAAATGCTCTTCTGAGCATAAGTAATCAGGGTGGGAAGGGGAGGCAACAGCCAAACAGGGTAAGTTGGTGTGGGGGTTACTTGGCACGAAAACACAGGGACTACTCTTGATCAAACTTAGAGCATAACCAGCTGGAAGGGTTGCTTAGGCAACAAACACACTGACTACAATCTAAATAGGAAGGAGGGTGAAAGGGAAAGGAGATATAGGTTTTATGCTGTTAAGAGGCTGGTGTGTTTACGGAAGTCATGATAGAGGAAAGGAGAAATGTACAGGAAAATGCAGGCTCACAAGCAAAGGGTAACAGGCAACTTACTGGAGAGGTACAGTCAAGACCCCACAGTGACAGAAGCACAGAAATGAGAAAAACACCATAAAAACAAACAGAATAGGGGCTGGAGTGATAGCACAGCAGGTAGGGTGTTTGCCTTGCATGCTGTCAACCCGGTTTCGATTCCCAGCATCCCATATGGTCCCCTGAGCACTGCCAGGAATGATTCCTGAGTGCATGAACCAGGAGTAACCCCTGTGAATCGCCAGGTGTGACCCAAAAAGAAAGAAAAACAAACAAACAAAAAACCAAAAAAAACCCACAAAACAGAATAGAAAAATAAAAGGAGTCAAACAGAAAACCCCAATAAAACAAAAACAAAAAGGCAGAAGAAAGGGGCTGAAGTGAAAATAGAGCAGAGCAGGTCAGGTGCTTGCCCAAGCACTGCCAGGAGTAATGCCTGAGCGAAAAGCCAGGAAGACCAGACGCTACAAGTGTTGTACTCCCCGCCATGCCCCCCCAAAAAAGGAAGAGAAAAAGGAAAATCAATAAAAGGCAACAAACAGGAGAGAAGCAGATAGCAGAGGTTGAAAGGTGAGAAAAACAACAATACTCACCAAAGAGACAAGAGGAGGTGCCAGGAGGAAGAGCTTTCCTCACCAGCATATTTTGTTTCAGAAAAGCAGCAAACTGTGCTAGAATGAATCAGAAAGAATTACAGAATCATAGCCAGCCAGAGAAAGGAGACAAGAGAGGGAATAAGGAAACGATAGGAAATGCTTTAGAAAAATGGTGAATACGAAATTTTTTTTTTTTGAGTTATTTCAAGGGTTTGAAATCAGAATCGAACTACTATTCAGCACGTACTATTTTTTTTTTTTTTTTTTTGCTTTTTTGGGTCACACCCGGCAATGCACAGGGGTCACTCCTGGCTCATCAGCATGTACTATTAACCCAACATAATAAATGCACCTGACTCATGGGGCAACTGTCATGAGCTGTAAGAGACCCTAGCCTGTAGTGAGGCTCCATAAATGCTAATTATTAACATTACCCCCGTCTATGAACTGAAGCGATAGCACAGCAGGCAAGGCGTTTACTTTGCACGTGGCCGACCCGAGTTTGATTCCTCCATCCATCCCTCTTGGAAAGCCCGGCAAGCTAGTGAGAGTATCCCGCTCGCACGGCAGAGCCTGACAAGCTACCTGTGGCATATTCGATATGCCAAAAACAGTAACAAGTCTCACAATGGAGATGTTACTGGTGCCCACTCGAGCAAATCGATGAACAACAAGACGACAGTGCTACAGTGCTACCCCTTGCCTTTGAGTGCCACCAAAGCCAGAGTGCACAACTGCTACTCTCCCCATAACACTCCAAGTTCCCCTTTGAAACCAGCTCACTCAGAACTCACGCCTGTGTTCAGGGCGTACTCCTGGCTCTGGGCTCAGGAATGTCCTGGCAGTCTATGAAGATCGTATGAGGCGCTGGATTGGGGGAATGCAAGGCAAATGCCCTATCTGCTATATACTCTCTGGACCCAGAAATTCTTAGATTCTTAGGTTTTGGGTTTTTTTTGGAAGGAGGGGAGTTGGTACTCAAGGGTGACTCTTGGCTCTGCACTCAGAAATCATTCCTGGCCGGTTGGAGGGCCATACGGAGTGCCGGGAATCAAACCTGGATCACACATGCAAGGAAAGCACCCTACCAGATGTACTATCTCTCTGGCCCCCACAGAGCTCCTTAGAGTCTTTTTTTTAACCCCCCTTAGGTCACACCGGCGATGCACAGGGGTTACGCCTGGTGCATGCACTCACGACTTACTCGGCGGTGCTAGGGGGACCATATGAAATGCTGGGAATCAAACCCAGGTTGGCTGCGTGCAAGACAAATGCCCTACCTGCTGTGCTATCGCTCTATCCCAGATTCTTAATTATTCCCTCCAGAAGCACATGAGACCTAAGTGGTTTGGGGATATGGCTTAAGTGACAAAACATGCCATGCATATGTGAGGCCCTAAGTAAGAGCCTCAGCACTGCATGACCCCAGCACCATCAGGAGTGGTTCTAATTAAAATTAAAAAAAAAAAAAAAAGTCTAGATGGCAGGGATGTCGCTCAGTGGTGGTGCATGTGAATTGCATGAGGCTATGGGTTCAATTCCTGGCAATGCTCTCCAAATACAGGTTTCAAAGAGGGAAAAATAAAAGCTAAAGGGACACACATGGGCCATCAGGAATTTGTCTCTAGCCACTACTTAAGAAAACTGAGCCCACAGAAAATCTATATGGACCCTCTGGATCTGATCTATAGTTTCCTTTTTCTATCCACTTCTGCTCTGTTAGCACTGTACCTGCTTATAGGCACCCTCATAAGAAGACTGGACTTAAGTCATTTTAAAATTTTGATTAGCTTTGGGGCCATATTCAGTGGTGCTCAGGACTTACTCCTGGCTCTGGGCTCATGGATCACTCCTGGTGGGGCTTGGAGTACTATATGGGATGCCAGAGGTTGAGCCTAGGTCAGTCATGTGCAAGGTAAGTGACCTACGCATTGTACTATCTCTCCAACCCTGGATATAAGTCTTGATCTTTTGATGTCACACAGGTGAAGGGAACAAATCAATTTCCTTACTATAAGAAAGTCATCTATATCTGTGCCTCTTCCTAGAACCCGGGAGCACATATTCCTTAATACATTATTAAATATCAATACCCAAGACTCTCACCTTAGAAATGTCCAAGCATTGAAGCAGAGGCAAGAATCAGTCACTGATTCTCTCCCTACCAACTTAATGCTCACCCTTCTGTACCATCAAAAAACAATTTTTAGGCCACACACCAGGTGATGCTTAGGGGCTTCTCCTAGCTCAGTTCTCAGGGGTTGCTCTCAGCAGTGGTCAAGGAAGGCCCATTTGAGCCTGGGGGATCGAATACAGAACTTCTGAATTTAAAACGTGAGCTCCAGTTTTCTAAGCTATACCCCTGGCCCTCTATAGCACCTTATAAAGCACTCAACTGCTCTCTAAACTTGTTTCAATATACAAATTCCCAGTCAAATCTAAAACCTACCTGCAAAGAATCCTGATAAACTTCTCTAAAAGTTCCAGCATGGGAACCTTAAATCCTCAAGGTCAGACAAAGAAAGGGTACAAGAAGAGAATCTAGTAAGCAAACCCAACCACTCACACCACTGATTTGGAGCAATCTCTGACAACAGGAGTTGCTGGGCAGGGACTGAACAAAAGGCATAGCTGGTCCAGTCTGGAGTTAGAAAAACTGTGGGGGCCTTCAGATAGTTCAGTGATAAAGCATCTCCCCTGCAAGTCCAAGGCCACAAGTTAGAGGCCAGTACACTGCAAAAATGTCTGTTGAGCACTACAGCTAAGGTGTGTGATTCCTGGTAGGCATATGAAGTATGTGAGTGACCACGACCAAGTGTGTGATTCTCAGTCATTGTTACAACAACAAAGAAAAGAAGAAATTTTTGAAAAAGTTTCAGATCAGGGCTGGAGTGATAGCACCAGGGCATTTGCCTTGCACACGGCCAACCCGGGTTCACCCAGCATCCCATATGGTTCCCTGAGCACCACCAGAGTGATTCCTGAGTACATGAGCTAGGAGTAACCCCTGTGCATCACCAGGTGTGAACTCCCCGCCCAAAAAAAATGCTTCAGATCAACATACAAGTAGTCAACATACAACGGCCTAACTTCTAGAATGCTAAGACAAAGCTTTATCAGTGGAGCTCTACAGTCACTGATGCAGTTCTTTTGTGATGTTTAATCCTTGAAGAACATTCATTTCAGCACACTTCTGCTCAGAGAGGTGGCACTGGGAAAAAATGCCAGTGCTTTCCAACTCCCACAAGACCACTGCTAAAGATAGGAAACCAAGAGAGCCTCTGGAGCAGGCACCTGTACCTTGGGCTTGCTTGTGAGTCAGTACAGCTTCTGTCCGCTGCACGTGTCTTTTCAGCAGTTGAGAGCTCCCAACCTGACTGCATTTCTGTGCAGAAGCCACTGTGGTCACTTTGGTCTTGGGACTGGAGGTGGGACTGCTGGACACACTGGAGAGATCCTGAGCAGGGCGAGGGAAAGACAAGAGTCGAGCCAATGGTGTTGAAAAGTAACCACTGTTAGCCCTTGAACCCCCTGACCAGAAACTCTTGTAGAAACCCACGGGCTGACTCCACTGAGAAGGTGAACAGGAAGCCTCAGGAAGTGAAGAAATCTACTGCATCGATTTGAGTCCCCAGCAAAAGTGCACCCCCCGCTCCTGCATTACCTCTGAGCCTGAGGGAGAGGCAGGCAACTTGGCAGCGGGCGAGGCAGGTCGGCTGGCCCGCTCAGGGATCTCAAAGGCCAGGTCTCTGCGAGTAATGTCCCGAGGCTTTTTCTTCTTCTCAGCATCCTGATCCCGAGGCTCGGAGCCCACGTGGCCCTCGGTTCGAGTGAGTACTCCCGTCAGAAAGTCAACAATCTCATCCTAGGGCAGAGAGGGAACAAGGCCTCTCAGTCCACACCTCTAACAGTTTCAATTCAAACTGATACACTTGGCATTGGCCTGAAATGTCACCCCCGTGCCTGCTCTGGAAATGCCATGTCCAGGAACTCTTTCTATAGTGCCTTCTCCCCCAATAATTTGCCAGTGTCTAGATCCACTACTTCCCTCCCTCTTGCCCCCTTTCCTTAGTTTATAACTTAAGAGTACCAGAGGTCTCAGTAGACATCACCTCACTTTTTGAGACACAGAAGTGATGCCAACAATATCCAGCCTAAGAGGTTGTAGAAAGCAGACATAACTGAGAAAAACACAGAAAGCAACTTTGTGTACCTGAATGCATCTGTCCACCATGCTCTGAGTCAACCCTTCTGATTTCTTCTTTGCTTTGCTTATTCTAAGAAACAAACAAAAAGTGACGTTTGCTTCTAACAGTCTATGTTATCATATGCAGAAAAGAATGGATCTCCCTTGTGTCAGTAATTTTCTAGACACAGGAAGGAAGATTATGCTAGTCTTCAGGAAGACCTACAGTCTGGAACTCAGTTTCCACATCTGCAAAATAGGGAAACCAATACTTCTTCACTCAAGAACTTGTGTAGCTGATGCAAAATAAATTTATATAAAGAACAAAGAACATATGCAAAGTGCCTGGGATAGGCTAGAGCAATAGTCCAGTGGGAAGGCTGCTTGCCTTGCACATGGCCGACCTGGGTTCAATCCCCGGCATTCCATATAGTCCCCGAGCCCATCAGGACTAATTCCTGAATGCAGAGCCAGGAGTAAGCCGAGTATCGCCAGGTGTGACCCAAAAACCCAAAGAGCAAAAAAAAAATAAGAAGAGCAAAGTGCCTTGGACAATATGGGGTAGGAGTACTAGCAAACCTGTGGGTAAACAAGTAAATGCTACCTGATTACTAAGATCTCAATCAGGAGTCTCCTAGTACAGGCCCCGAAATTTTACTGAGAGCTGTGGAACTGCTATTAGAGTAAGAAGAGGAAAAGTGGTCAGTCCTAGATCTGTTTAGAACAGATTAATTCAAAAGGTTAAGAAAAAAATGTTCATACCGGGTTACATATCCCTCTCTGAAAGTTAGCTTCTCAAAATCTAGGCTTTTGATTAGTCTCAGCAGAGGGACAAACAAGTGCCCCAAGAGGCAGGGAGTAACATTCTCAGCCACTAAACTCAGAGACCCCAATTGTTGGCTTTTTAATTTTGGGGGTGGGGTAAATAGAGGTGAGCCTGGTTTGGGGGCAACACCTGGCAGTGCTCAGAGCTCTGTGCTCAGGGACCATAAGTGGCAGGGCATGGGAGACCATATGGGGATCAAACCTGGCACCCCACGCAAGGCACATGTACTACTCACTGTACTACCTATCTCTCCTGGTTGCTGGCTTCTGACCTTGTCTTCCATATTTCACACCCTCTTTACTAATGAGGACAGTGAATCCCAGAAACTAAACAACTGACTCACACTTCTTAGCAAAGAAGTCAATACTAAATTGAGGTTTTCTAATTCTGTTCAATGATCTTGCACCAGGCAAATATTTCCTAAACAGCCTCACAAGTAACCATCAATTAAGGTATCTCCATCTCCTCTCATGGCAATTCACTACCACCTAGTCTCCTATATAATGTCTGAGGGCCAGAGCGATAGTACAGCGGGTAGGGCATTTGCCTTGCATGTGGCTGACCCAGGTTTGATCCCCGGCACCCCATATGGTCCCTGATCCTAGCAGGAGTGATCCCAGAGCACAGAGTCAGGAGTAAGTCCTGAGCACCCAGGTGTGGAAAAAAAAATAAACAATAAAAGAATGTCTGAATAAATGTTTTTTAATTGCCTTGATAATCAAGGCATTAGATACTAAGTCTATAATAGTTGTCAATGACAAAGGGAAGTTCTCCAGACAGTCTCTGCATAAAAAAACTGGTGAGGGGCTGGAGCACTAGTACAGTGGGTAGGGCGTTTGCCTTGCACGCGGCCGACCCGGGTGCAATTCTCAGCATCCCACATGATTCCCCAAGCACAATTCCTGGGTGCAACGCCAGGAGTAACCCCTGTGCATCACTGGTGTGACCCAAAAAGAAAAAACAAAACAAAACAAAACAAAAAACTCTGGTGAGTCAAGTACTTAAAGCTTCCCAGTTGATCATCAAATGAAGTTATAACTAAGCACTTTTTTCTAATGTCAAATAATTGGCACAACTTACACCTATGTACTTTCCAGGGAAACACATCTAAAGGACTTGTCAACATTTTAGGAACAGAAGATATCTCAATGACCAAAGGTACCACCATCTCCAAACGCTGTCTAAGCTATAGCAGTTTATACTAGAACCTTCAAAAAGAATAGTTCATAATTGGGGGGAGGGGAGTTCCTTTACATTTTAAAAATTCTTCACTTCTCTTTGTTGCTGCTGGTATGTATGGGGGGCTGAGGAGCAGGGGCATCTGCATACACACTTGGTTGTGGAGGTCATAACTTGGTTGTGGTGTGCTGGAGATAGCACACACTGTTGTGGCACTAGGGATCCTAAATGGCAATGCTGGGGCTGGAGATAGTACAGCAGGTAAGGCGCTTGCCTAGCATGTGACTGAAGAGTTCCAGCACCCCATAAGTCTCCCAAGGACCATCGGGAGTAACCCTTGAGTACAGAGCTAGAAGCCTTGAGCAATGCCAGTCATGACCCAGAAACAACCACCAAATAGCAGCATTATTGCTAGGACTGTGCTCCTATGCATGTGCTGCAGTGTTGGGGTTTGGTGCTTAAGTGATATATGGGACACTAGGGACAAACTCATATCAGCTGGGTGCAAAGCAAATGCCCTACCAGCTGTACTAACTCTCCAGCCCTTAAATTTATGATTTACATATCATCAGCAAATATGATTTTTATACTTGGGTTTGCATAAAAACTTGAGTGAAAAGAGGGTACAAAAATTATGAACAGCCTTGTAAAGATCTCACAGTGACTCAATAATAAAATCTTAAAATAAAAAAACACTCCACAAATCATTGAAAGTTTGGATTCATCTTGAATTACTTCTGTATTTAAGGTATTACATGACCCCATCAGATTGGAATTTATTCTTGTAGAAACTGTTCAACTTTAAGTTACCTGCTATAGGAACTGAGAATTTGCAACACAATTCCATATTGCAACAAATTTAGAATCTAAAGTTATATTGTATTATATGTATTTTATGACTATAATTACATTAAAAATCACATCATGATACACAATAAAAAAAAAGAAAAAGAACAAGAGGGGCTGGAGTGATAGCACAGCAGGTAGGGCATTTGCCTTGCATGCGGCCAACTCGGGTTCGATTCCCAGCATCCCATATGATCCCCCGAACAGGATTGATTCCTGAGTGCATGAGCCAGGAGTAATCCCTGTGCATTGCCAGGTGTGACCCAAAAAGAAAAAAAAAAAAAGAGGTTGCAAATGGAAAAAAATTCTCAACTCCTGGTAGAGCGCAGAGCGCAGAGATTTTAGACCTTTGTGTGCCCACAGACTGCCAAAAATAGGGTAAATTATTTTGGAGCAGAAAGAAAAAACACTATTTACAACAGGAATATTTATATGCTAACATTTATAATAGTACCACTACCCAGTCCATCATACTCAGTATTAAATACCAGGAAAACTGGGCCATCAGGCCAATTCCACAGAGCATGTCTGAATGGGGGCTGAAAACCTCTCATGTAGTTAACAATATCATATCCATGTCGTTAATTTCTGATTTGATTAGTCTGATTGTACTGCCACTTTACAGATACCTCCCCACCACTACCCGGCTCTTTTAGTTGAGGAAAGGACCCACCTGAGATTATCATCAGCTCCCCCAACCACCACCAAGCTGTTTTCAGCTCGAATCTTCTCCCGGAAGTCCTCCATGGCTTCAGGGTGACACTGCAGGGAATTCTGACCAATGACAAAGAGGACTGGTGTCTTCATATCCAAAAGTGGATCATCCACATCCTAAAACAGGCACAGATTGTACAATTATCCAGTGCAATATCATTCAGTATGGGCCTAACAAGTCCACTCAGAAGAGACACTTGGGAAAGAGAAGCCGCTGAGCACCAGGGTCCCAGCAATCAGCTGCCCCCTGCACTTACCCCTCTGGGGCCATCCACAGTTAGCAGAGGAAACCCAAGGCAGACAACTGCAGTGACATACTCCATCACCGACACCTAGATATAATGGAACAGTTTATCTCAATGTCAATGAACTTCACTCAGCTATATCCTACTCAGAATTCGATTTTGTCCTTCCTTCCCTGTCCTAAATTCCACATATAATCCTGGAGGCAGCATTGAGTGCAACAGAAACGTAGCACATGTCACAAGCAGCCATAAGCTAGGAAACTCGAGTCCCAAAGGATACTAGCAGACAGCTGACCCCAGACTAGGGGATTTAATATGTCCCTCTTATCAAACCCTTAGAGTCCTTTTACTTACTTTTCCCACCACTAACCACAATTTCTTTTGAACTCTCTTCTTGACATGCAAATTTCTCCAAAACACTTCCTGACTGAGTTTTGTTATCTCTGGAATAAGGATTTTGGAGAAATGCCTTTCTCTTGTGGCCCTAAATGTCATGTCCGACTTAGCAAGAACACATTAAGTGGCAGCGACTAAGTTTTTCACACCTCATGATTACCAAGGTATTGGAAAGGTCAAGGACAGGTAAGCAAATTAATACACATAAACAGACATGATAAAGAGTAAGTTCCTTAATGCCTTAGAAAGGGACATAATATGGTAGTTAAAATATTTGTTTCTGGAAATACCGTAAGTTCTCCATTTACCATCTGAAGGATACCAGTTACTTCAAAGTTATTAATTCTCCCCTAACCTTTTTTTTTTTTTTGGCAGGGAGGGGAGGGGGGATTGGGCCACACCTGACAATGCACAGGGCTTATTCCTGGCTCTGCACTTAGGGATCACTGCTCGCAGGGCTTGGAGATCATATTTGGTGCCGGGGATTGAAACCAGGCTGGCTGTGCACAAGGCAAGCACCTTGCTGCTGTACTATTGATCTAACCCTAGCTTTTTCTAATTTTTGGCAATTATCAATAAATTTGCTACAAAAGCTCAAGTGCTAGTTTTTGTTACATACATTTCAACTCAATTGTGTATATACCAAGAAGCCAAATGCCAGATGATATATTATTAGTATGATCTAAATACTAGGGCATTCAACCACTTAGTTACTATATATTACAATAAACTTTAATAATTTTATAAGACTGTGAAGTTATCAGAACATTTCTTTTGCTCTTTTTTTTCCTTGCTTTTTTGGGGTCACACCTGGTGATGCTCAAGGATTACTCCTGGCTCTGCACTCAGGAATTACTCCTGGTGGTGCTTGGGGGACCACATGGGATATTGGGGATAGAACCCGGGTCAGACGCGTGCAAGGCAAATGTCCTACCCGCTGTACTATCGCTCCAGGCCAGAATGTTTCTACTATAGCAAAATTTTTTATTTTTAACCTCAACTTCAAGCTGTCAGTATTTACTGTCCTTTCTGAAATTTTTATACAATTTAAATCATTCAATATGTGCTCCTTATTTCATGATATTAAAAAAAAACCTCTTTAAGAGAGATTGTTGTAATATATACACGGAGGTATTTGAGGTTTCCTTCAATATAAGGGCAAGAGAAAATGGGATGGTTTAGACAACAGAAGTCTGGCCATGAGCTGACTCAACTGGTGAGGGGTTCAAGCTATTTAATAAACTGTCTATTCTCCTTTAACTTAATTTTTTAAACTGCATATGGAAGTTTGTAATACAAAGTTGCCTCCTCCTGTTTACAAAGCTATTTCTAGCACAGGAGTACCTAAAACATAAAAAAGGGCTTAACGGTAGCAGAAGCAGAAGAATTTGTCCCAGGACAAATTCTAAATAAGATGGGAATTACTTACATGACAGGCCACCAAAGCTCCTGTATTCCAGCCAATCAGGATAATGGGTTTGTGGGGAAAATGGCTGTGAATCTTGTGGGAAAAGAAAGAAGTCAGTAAGACAGGAGGCCATATATGGGTACAGAACATGCCTGGAATGCCAGGTATGCCAGAGAATTGAAAGAAACTTTCTCACCTCTAGTACTTTGCTTCTCACGGCCCCAATCATGTGCTCGAGACACTGCAGCACTCCGACCCCACTGCCATTGTTTAGTAGGTGGGTGGCCACTGGGATGACCTAAAGGAAAGAGAGTTGTAGCCATGCGAGCCGAGTTTAAGTTTCAAAGTCCCTTTCATCTATCTCCATCCACCTTAAATAAATCCCTTTGGCCTTTCGTAAGAAGCAATTGAGTTTATAAAAAAAAAAAAAAAAGATTTTTCAAATTTATTTTGGCTTTATTCTGTCTTGTGTCTGAATAATTCTCTAAGACTATATTCCCATCAAGAAGAACTTCTTGCTCCCCAACCATACCTTGCCTAAGCAGGAGAGCTGAGACTGCCAGAAACGGTGGCGGCGCGAGGTGGGAAACACGGCGCTGGAGGGTCCGGAGGAGGCGATGATGATGAGAGGTGAGCCAGGGAGTTTGCTCTAAGGAGAGAGAGCCAACGAGTGAGAAGTGTTCTTTCGTGACACCTCAAGTATCCTGATAAAACCTTTCTCTTTCCAACCAATTCTCGCTTGCTTATTCAACTATGCTAAGCACTATATACAATCAATCACTAAAAATATATATATTAAGTAAGCATTTACAATCCTCAAGAGCCTAAGCTTAATTTTTAAACATTTCTTTTTTACTGGGGGGGGGCTTTTTGGGTCACACCTGGCAATGCACAGGGGTTACTCCTGGTTCATGCGCTTGGGAATTACTCCTGGCGGTGCTCGGGGGACCGTATGGGATGCTAGGAATCAAACCCGGGTCGGCCACGTGCAAGGCAAATGCCCTACCCGCTGTGCTATCGTTCCAGCCCCTAAACATTTCTTGAGCTAGAGTTGAGTCCTGAGCAGGCTGACTTACAGGTTTGTTATGAGAAAGCACCCCAACAGCAGGGTCCCAAGGCCTTTTCAGTAGGAGGGACAACGCTTCTGCTCCAGCAGCTCCGGTTTTCGTATTGGATGACACAAGCATTCGGTCAATCAAGGTAGGGATCTAGAAGAAAGGAAAGCAAAGGCATTACCGGTGGAAGTAGGAGGCCTACCTATAAGAGATCCGGCAGGAGAACAGAGCTATACTAGGATCCAGAGACTTTCGTCAGGAGGGCAAGTTTGAGTAAGTGGAAGCAGGAAAGTATGCCGTCTCTTATGCCAACAGGTAAATAGAATCCTTTGGAAAGCATTAAGATTTAACTGTATTGCTATCCTTTTCCCAAAGGACTGTACTTTTGAGAAACTTTCCCAACAAAGCTTATCAAAAATACGGCACAAGGGCTGGAGCGATAGCACAGCGGGTAGGGCGTTTGCCTTGCACGTGGCCGACCCGGGTTCGATCCCCAGCATCCCATATGGTCCCCTGAGCACCGCCAGGAGTAATTCCTGAGTGCAGAGCCAGGAGTAACCCCTGAGCAATGCCGGGTGTGACCCAAAAAGCAAAAAAAAAAAAAAAAAATACGGCACATACTCATACTCTGGAGAGCGAAAGATTAAGCATGTAATGAATGCACTCTCGATACAAAAACAACAACAACAACAAAGAGAATCTATACATGCACATATAAAGAAATGGTCAAGCAAATTATTTACATAGCTACATCGTGAGGATAAATTTTAAACACTTAAGCAGACAGGGGCGATGGCTCAGTGCTAGAACACCTGCCTTGCATGTATGAGGGCATGATTATTAACTATGGCACCATTACACATTGATGAGTGTGATCCTTAGCTGTGTCAGTGTGACCCACGGAGCTGCTGCGGCCAAGTATGCAAGTACTGCAATGAGATCTGTAACTCCAGCACACTGCAATGATCACAATAATGAAGGGAAAGGAAGGGGAAACATTTTAAAGAGGGGTCAGTGATGTGGCTCAAGTGGTAGAAGCACATGCCTCCTATGTGAGAGGCCTTGAATTCGATCCTTGGAACCACATGTCCCACACCACCCCAGCACCTGTTTTCAGTTCATACCAGGGCTTAGTCCTGGCTCTGTGCTTAGGGATCACTCATGGAAATCCTCAGGGGACTTACATTTGGTGCTGGGGATTGAACCAGATCTGCTGCATGCAAGGCAAGTGCCCTTACCTCTGTGCTATCTCTCTGGCCCTGAATGTGGCTCTTTTTTTTTTTTTTTTTTTTGCTTTTTGGGTCACACCCGGCGATGCACAGGGGTCACCCCTGGCTCATGCACTCAGGAATCACCCCTGGCGGTGCTCAGGGGACCATATGGGATGCTAGGATTCGAACCCGGGTTGGCTGCGTGCAAGGCAAACGCCCTACCCGCTGTGCTATCGCTCCAGCCCCTGAATGTGGCTCTTTTAAATAATTAATTTTTGTTCTGTTTTGGGAGTGGGGGAGGGGCGCATACCCAGCTGTGCTTAGGAATTAATCCTGGCAAAGCTCCAGAGACCATACTCACAGTGGGGGTATTCAGCCCTGCCCAGGTGCCATGCAAGGCAAGGACCTCACTCACTGTACTATCTCTAAGACCGTCATTTTAAAGAATTTGTAAGCACTCCACTCTGGAAACACATGCATCTAAGCGCACAATCTTCTTCTCTTTTTGGCCTTTCTTCTCCCTGGGAAAATCCTACATTTTCCTTAGAATCAGTATCTCCTTCAATAAAATTATATTGTGTCATTAAATAATTTGGAGGCTAGAGAGATTGTACAGAGGGGTTAAGCTGCATGTGGGCAACCCCAGTTTGATCCCCAGACAATGCTGGGAGAGATTTCCAAGGAGAGACCAGAATAACCCTCAACAATGCTGGGTGTGGCTCAATACCCCATTCTCCTCAATCTTAAAAGAGTTTTTTATAACACAGAGAAATAATGTTGCTAAAATGTCAACCTAATACAGTAAAGTTCAGTTATTTGTATTCAGTAACAATGTAACCACTACGCTAAAACTGATCTTTATGGAGTTATAAGGGACTTTTTTGTTTTATATCTCTGTATTTTCTAAACTTCATCAGTGAACATCAGGTGACTAGGAATTTTAAAAATACATTTTCTTCTTGTGCAACACCTTTAAGTAGTAAGGTGTTTAAAAAAAAAAATCTGTCATTGAGGCTGAAGTGATAGTACAGCAGGCAGGGTGCTTGCCTTGCACGTGGCCAACATGGTTCAATCCCTGGCACCCGCATGGTCCCCAGTCCTGCCAGGAGTGATGCTTGAGCAGAGAGCCAGAAGTCAGCCCTGAGCACTACCACTAGATACTTCCTGGGCCTCCCTTCACAGGAAGCAGTACAAGGAGTCTGGGACTGTCTTTTCATCTGTCTTTTTCTCCATGAGGAAATCAGATGCTACAGAGAAGGAGCATTTCTGTTATGGTCATCCCCGAGCCTGGCTCACCATAGGCCTACACTAAATGTTTGTTGAATGAATGTCAAATTTCTGATCATACCCATGATTAATGTATCTCTAATCCTAAGTTTAGTTCTATTGTAGCCTCAAACCATTTTTCTTTTGCTTCTGAACAAACTCAGATTCCTTCAACTTAAAAAAATGCAAGAAAACAATTACCCTACAAATTAAGGAGACATGTTGCAGAAAGCTGTTGGCAGCAACCTAGAGAAACAAGAGAGGCTAGCTTCCTATCAAGAAAGAAATATTTTTAGAAATGTCAAGAACTCATTTAAAAAAGTTTCAAAACATATCAAGAACTAAAATAATTAAAAATTTAAGTTGTTTTAGATTGCAGGACATTATGTACTGAAGCAAAATGTTGATGGTAACACTGTAATTCTTTTTTTTTTTTTTTTTTTTGCTTTTTGGGTCACACCCAGCGATGCTCAGGGGTTACTCCTGGCTTTGCACTCAGGAATTACTCCTGGCGGTGCTTGGGGGACCATATGGGATGCCGGGGATCGAACCTGGGTCGGCCGCGTGCAAGGCAAACGCCCTACCCGCTGTGCTATCGCTCCGGCCCCAACACTGTAATTCTTAACAGAATTCTGGCTTTATTTCCAAAAGTTGTGCTGAGCCTTCTATTCAGATGAGTTAATTTAATTTTTTAAAAACTCATATTATAATTGCATTATTTTTAGCAGCAGCAGGAACCAAATTTAGGCCTTTCACATGCAAGGCCACGTGTTCTAAAACTGAGCCATATGCCCTGCCCTAGCCACATTTTAGAGATGAAGAAACTCAAACACTAACCAAAGATAACTTTATTAATGTTCAATCTGAGATCAGTCAGGTAGTTGGCTCCAAAACCCAAACTTCAGCAGGCTAGAGTAATAACTAAAATGACAATACCCTGCAATTATGAAGTTCAGCTTAGTGCAATACTATTTAAAGGGAAATGCAATGTTACATCTGATGAAAAATTAAGAACTCTACTCAAGAGGATATAGTACAGCGGTGAGGGTGCTTGCCTTACATGCGGCTGACCACTGCTTGATCCCCAGTATCCCTTAGTAATTATCCCAAGAGTAATTTCTGAGTGTACAGCCAGGAGTAATCCATGAGCATAACCGAGTACAGCCCAAAAACCAAAAAAAAAATTAATTAAAAAAAAAAAGTCAAATTGTTGCTACTGAAGGCTCCCCCTGAGGAGAGACAGGGGCTACCATACTTCTCTGCTCTGGAAGGACCCTTCCACCCACACCCCAACTTAAGAACATCATGAGTCTGCTTCACACCCTAAATAACACTCTTCACGAGGAAACTCTTCATCTTCTCAGTGGTAATTTCTTTATCATCTCATGTCACAGGTGACTCAGACCACAAGCAGCAGAGCTGCAGAGGTGAAAAGGTCCTCGGGCTTTCAGGTTCTATACCACGTACTGGAAGCCACAGGGCTACAGATGGTTTGCAGTTAACAGAAATGTGATGACATTATGTCTCAGATTTTTAATAGCAAAACTCATTAGCTTCAATCATGCCCTCCAGGCTAACCAGGCAATGACCTCGTCAACCCCGCTTCCTGAATCCACAGCAGAAGCTGACTCCCGCAGGACAGGGCGGATGCCAATCACAGCCTTACCTTCCCTTTCAGTGTCTGCAAAGCATCCAGGTAGGCTGCCAGCATAGGCAGACTCAAGGTTTCCACCAGGGAGGTGTGTAACCACTGGATCAGCTTTGTGTCCCAGCTCACACTTGCCAGGGCCTGTCGCACTCTCCTTGCACACTTGTCCACAGCAACTCGGCGTAGCACTGGCTCATTGCAAGCCTAAGAAACAGGATAAAACTTGAGGATCATTTTGATAGCACTAGGAGTAGAAGGGACTCACAAGTGAGCCAGCAACTGAGGCTTGAATTAGGGAGAGGCCACCGTGGGCAGATTTCTGGCACCTTACCCCTTCATTGGCCAAGCGGGCAAGCCGATCAGACTGCAAGGCTTTAAGAATCTTGTTGAATAATTTATTCTGGGCCATAGTCCAGCCAGTCCTGTAAGAGAAATTGAGGAATCAAAGCCAAAACTTTGGGTCACTCTATAAAAGGCATGTACACAGCATAAAGACTATGCCCTACTTTTGTTCCCACTATGAGAAAATAATTTGAAGTAACTTAGTCTAAGATCAATCATCAAGCTAAACCATAAGACCCAGAGTCTGGTCCCAGCCCTGCTCATCAATTATTGTAGCATACATTAGCAATGACCACACGTAAAATAAAACTCACAAATGCTTTTATGGTTTTTGATTTTTTTTTTGGTTGGAGGGGCTAAGAGGGGATCCTAAGCAATACTTAAGGGGGTTGGGGCTGCAAGGGCCCGATGATGTAGGGGTCAAAATCAGGGCTCTAGATATACACTCTAGATCTTTGACCTACTTCCCCAGTCCCTCAAAACCTTTTTTTAAAAAGTATTAGTAAAGCTATTTCATTAGCAGCTAAAATAATCCCATCAGTAAATGGGCAACGTCACTACACAAGCATAGTTGAATTTAACCAGCTGCAATATTTCACACAAAAAGGCAAACAGATGGGCAAGCATTTTAATAGATTAAATTATTAGCTAAGAGGTCTCTTTAAATTAACTTTAGAAACAAAACCATAACAAATGTTTATTCCTTCCCCACCCCCCGCACCCAATAACCCACTCACCTTTTCCCATTTATATTATTAATTTTTTTGATATTGCAACTATACCCAGCAGTGCTCAGTAGCCACTCCTAGCTTTGCCTAAAGAAACAGGTGCTGTTGGGATTTGAACCCAGGGCTCCCACATGAAAGGCATGACCTCCAGCCCTCTGAGCTATTCCCCAGACTTCCCATGTGAATTTTTAACTGGTCTTTCTATGTGTCACACATATAATTTATTTTTGAATACTCTGCTATATGCAAGTTAACGTTTTATTATTCAGAATATAAGATTGGCAAACAGATTTCTAACTGGTTTATCTATGCTTTATTCGGATACAACTAAGCTGTAAGTAATCTGCAATTAGAAAACTATCCTGCTGATCTTAGCCCTACCTTATCATACCCAGAGGAGCTGTAAGCATGAAGATCCCCCTCCAGTTCAACTCAAATTAATAATCTTCCTAAGGGTACTAAGGAAAGGAAACAGAAGCTACGTTAAGTCTTTTACCGAACTCTTCCTTCCATAAAATAAACTAGCAATTGCTTTTTTAAGAGTGCAAGACCCTAAGAGCTAGAGAGATAGTAAAGCATACAGGGCACCTGCCTTACACGCATCTGACAGGTGTCGGATCCCCAGCAGCCCATATGATTCTCATGAGCCTGAGCACTGAGCCAGGAGTAAGCCCTGAGCACCACTAACAGTGGCTCAAAAACAAAATCTTCTTTTCCTTAAATATACATTTAAGGGGCTGGAGTGATAGCACAGCGGGTAGGGCGTTTGCCTTGCACGCGGCCGACCCGGGTTCGAATCCCAGCATCCCATATGGTCCCCTGAGCACCGCCAGGGGTAATTCCTGAGTGCATGAGCCAGGAATGATCCCTGTGCATCGCCGGGTGTGACCCAAAAAGAAAAAAAAAAAAAAATATATATACATTTAAATACACAGTACTGAAGAAAGTTCAATGGGCTGAGACCCATACTTTGCCATGTGGGAGGCCCAGGTTCAATCCGAGGCACTATATAGTCCCCCATAAGAACTGCCAGGAGCAAGCACCAAACTAGGAGAACATTAAAAACTGTGTAAGCACTGCTAAATGTGGCCCCCCAAAATAAATAAATAAATAAACACACACACACACACACACACACACACACACACACACACACACGAGCTGCAGTTCTCTACAGTGACTCTCTGGTGGGCTTGAGTGAGAGACAAAGAACATTCACTCACAGATAATTTTTATTTTTGGTTTTGATGCCACACCTGGTAATACTCAGGGCTTACTTCTCGTGGGCTCAGGGAATTATATGTGGTGCCAGAGATTGAACCCAGTTCAGTCACATGCAATGCAAATCCCGACCCCAATGTACTAGCTCTCCAGCCCCAACACAAGTAATTCAAGAAGTACAGAGATCTATTTCCATATTCATATAACTCTTTGCTTTTAATTGCTAATTCAACTACACTGATGGATATTCAGGTTGTGTCTCTTTATTATTATCACTAATTACAGTGACCATCTCTTCTTTTCCCATCAGAACATATAACTAGGCATACACGCTAACTCTTTTAGCTCTCTCCCTTGTGCTCTATCTACATCAGAGGTTCCCAAACTGGCCTACCACCCTCCTTTCAGAAAAAAAACAATCACTCTCCCCTGGAAATCCACCTTATTTAAGCAGATAGAGAGTGTCCCCCCACCCCACCACACCCAAAATTACCACCTCCGTTTCCCTGGATCAGCCCAGCACTGACAGGAGGGTAGTATCGTCTATGCTGGGAAACAGTAATACACACCTGAAATGGTCAGGTAAGGACCTATGAGCACACGGGAAGCCCACCTACTCCCAAGCACTGCCAGTAATGCTGAGTACTGCCATAAGCACACCTGAGTACTGCTGGGTGTGACCCAAGAACAAAATACCAAGAGTCAGGGAAGCATCTCTGTGGGATAAATTTCTTAAAATGGGAGTAAGGTGTCAAAGGCTATCTATGCTAAAGTCGTCAAGCTCCCAGTTCTGTGAAAATAATACATCTTGACCTTACCTATGGCAATAATGCTTGTTAATAATTAAACAGGTTAAGCAACATTTCAGATTTAACACTCTTGAGCTTTCTTAGACTACTGATAATGGTGCAAATTTTGATTCTAAGAATATAGTATGAAACATAATTCATTTCACCATCAGCATCATCAGAGTAAAGTACCATCAGCATTTCCAAAATTATCCCCTTATTACATAACAGAATGTTTTCTTTGTTTCTTACTCTGTACTTATTCTGAAACTCAAAATGACAGGAGCAAGAAAAACTATGTGAACAAAGTGGGAGGGGGCTAGAAAGCTATTTGAAAATTACTACTGTATACCAATGGTAGCTGAAATTAAATTAAAAAAAAAACCACATTGTTGAGAGTCTAAAAATCTAAAAATGTAAAAGGTTCTTTGGACTGTTGCTGGGTACATAACAAAGTGATTCTAAGAACTGAAGTATGTTCTATTTTGTCAGCTTCGTGGGAGGCTGGAAAATTAAGTGGGCAGGAAAAAAAGTGATCTAACCCAAGATTAAGATAAAGAGCATGTAAAATATATAATTAAGGAAAAATTTAAAAACAGGAGCCAATTTCATATACAAGTCTAAACAGTCAAAGGGCAATGGGAACTGTGGTGAGTCAACACAATCCCCTCCCCACCTAAACCTATTCAATTTTCATAAGTGCAAAAATGTCTTTTCTTTATTCTTAGATGAAGATTAGATCATCTTATGGTCCTTATGTTCTGACTAAATCTGAATTAAGCAGGTTTTTTTCCCCAGCAAAATAAAAAACCGAGAGGTACCACATCTAGCAATGCTCTGCCCAGCAATGTGGGCCTAGTGGTGGGTGGGCGGGTGTTCAGGCCCAGAGTGCATTGTCAGGACCTCCAGTACAGTAAAAGCCTGATATTTCCAAGGAAAAGTGCTCTTTCTCTGAGACCTCTGCATGGGAGACTAAATCATTTACTATCTACAGTGCTTAAAACTCAGAATTCAGAAAGAGATACAAAAAACATTAGTGAGAATCAACAGGTCACATTTTTTAATTCTTTGTTTAAATACCAGGAGAAGGGCTAGAGAGAGTACAGGGGTTGAGGCACCTGCCCTGCACATGGCCAACCCCAGTTTGAATCCCCAGCACTGGATATGGTTCCTCAGACACCAGGAATGATCCCTGAGCGCAGAGCCAAGAATAAGCCCTGAGCTCCACAGGCACAGCAACTTGATCCTAACAGTAACGTTGCTATTTGGTAGTTTGGTTTTGTTCCTGGGTCACAGTAGCAGTGCTCAGGGCATACTTCTTGGGGGTCACTCCTAGCAGCCCTCAGGGGTGCCAGGAATCGAGCCTGGTCAGCTGCATGCAAAGCAAGTGCCTTCCCTGCTATATTATCTCTTTAGCCCCAACACTGCCAGTTGGGATCCCTGGCGCCACTACCAAGTGTGTGTGATCTCCAGCACCACAACCAGGTGTGTGCAAGTACAACCAAGAGTATATGACTTCCAAAACCCAGTTTGTATGCACATGCCCCTGCTTCCTAGCCCTCCACACACAAGCAATAACAAAGGGAAGTGAAGAATTTTTAAAATAACAACAACAACAAAATCACTAGGAGATAAGCCTAGGTAAGTGGCTCAGTGATGGAGCACATGCCTCGTACGCACAAAGCCCAAGTGCTATCCCTGACACGGCCCATGAATCACCAAGCATGACCTTCAGCCAAGTGTGAGAGTACCAAAATCAGCAGTGTGAGAGCAATCCACAGCAGTCAAGTGTGCAATCCCTGGACACCACAAGATGGCAAAAGGAAAGCATAAGGAAAGGATGAATGAATAAAGGATTTAAAAAAAAAAAACTATGAACGGGAAGTGGGGAAGAGGGAATAACAACTGAAAGATCTTAGATTCAAAATCTCAAAACATTCAATTTCACACAAAGACACACATAATACTGAAAGATAAAAATTAAACAACGGTATGGCAGGTAGGGCTCTTGCCTTACACATAGTCGACATGGATTTAATTCCCACACCACATATGGCTCCCCACAAGTGTGTCTCTGTGCTCAAGGGTCACTTCTGGCAGGTGCTTGGGGGACCATATGTGATGCCAGAGATTAAACCCGGGTCAGCTACATGTAATGTTAAGCTCCTTACATATTATACTCTCTCTTCAGCCCTTTTACATGTCTTTTGATTTTATTCAGTCATTTTTTTGGTTTGTTTTGTCTTGTTATCCCTGTGGTGCTCTGGGGTGTCAATGGCGGTACTGAGGATAGAATCTAGGGCTCTTGCATGCAAACTAATCACTTTGGTCCTCTCCCACATGTCATCTCGCATGTGGAAGCTCCTGACTTTATTTTTCAGTCAGTTACAGAAACAAAACCTTTTTTAGAACAAATGCCATATAAAAACAAAAGGCCAAAGCTGGTATATGAGCTGTAGTCATCAAGACTTAAATTCTCTAAAAATTGGAAGGGTCAGGGGGTGGAGAGGAGAGAGAAATAGCACCATGGGTATAGTGCTTGACTTGCACACAACTGACCCAGGTTAGATTCCTGGCACCCTATACGGTTCCCGTGAGCATCACACCTGGAGTAATTCCTGAGTGCAAAGCCAGTAGTAACTTCTGAGCATTCTGGGAGTGACCCAAAAACAAACAAAAAAGATGTGTGTGTGATGGTGGGATGGAGGGGGTGTCCCAAACCTGGTGGGTCTTAGGACTTACTCCTTGCTCTGTGCTTTGGGATCACTCTTGGCAAGGCTTGAGGCTTCGGCATCTAACTAGGGTCAGCTGCCTCCAGACCCAACATTAAAATTTTAATCAGACAGAGAGTGATATTTAGATTATCAAGAGCTTGGGGCTATGGCTCAGTATCTACCCTGAGGGCTAGAGATCACTGTGCTTAATTCCTGGCACCACCCCATAAGCAAGAGTGATCCCCGGGACACTGTCATTTGGGACCTCTAATGTCATAACAAAGTGGCAACACAACCAAAAGCATATGAGCATTAAAACAAAAGTGTGTGTGTGCACAACTAAAGCGTACAATTCCTGGCAAGCACTGCAACCATAACTGTAAGCCCTGAAACAAGTGTGTGATCTCCCAGTTTTCACAGCATCACAAAAAAAGGGAAAAGATTTTAAATAGTGTTTCAAAAAATGTCTGACGTTACCAGACAAAGTGAGAATCATTTGGATGAGGTTTTTTCCCCTACACACAGCAAATTATCAAAAATAACTCAAGAAGGTAAAGAAAGACACAAAGAAAGCTGTTTCTAACCCCACTGGTAAATCAGTAAGCTTTCCAAAAATAAAATGAATTTCTAGGGAGCTGGACTCAAGTTTCTTCATGAGTTCTGCATGTGGGAAACTGTAATTTTACATGATTTTATACAGGAAGAAAGCAAGGTGCAATTTAACAATCAAGACAAGGGAAAGAATGCAACAATATGATTATAATCAGAGCATAGGATATTGTAAGCTCCAAACAGTCTACAGCTTCAGAGTTCTAGGACCAGATGATACAATAGTGACCTCTGAAATGGAAACCAGTTAGTACCACCAAATAATAAAGAGAGGTAAGTGATCTCTAAAATCTCATTAGACGTTAAAAAACCATGTCTGAGTTAAAGTGAACACTGACTAGTCGTAACTGCCAATATGTGGCAATGTCATAATGGGACTAAAGCCCACAAGAGAACATACAAACAAAAGGTAGAATTTGGCAGTGTTTCTCTGCAGGATGAGGCAGGAGAAAGTGTGCCCTGGTCTACTAAGTCAGTCAGCCCTGCCTTGAGGAAAGGTGGGTGCATCAACTACTCTAATGAAAAAGGAAACTTTCTACTTGCCATCCACTTCTGGCAAAGAATGTCTTCTCTGACTTTGCTACTTGAGGATGGGGGGAGGTGGGACTGTCTGAGATGGTACTGGAGTTAAAACACTCGTCTTACATTCTACCAGCCCTGGTTTGAATCCCTAGCACTTGGCTGGACTCACCAGCACCATATATGGTTCCCAACCACCACCAGCGGCACGCCACTCCTAGCACAGAGCCAGGAATAGCTGGAGCACGGCTGGGTGTGGTGCAAAAATGTATCAACACACATTCCTACTAGAAATGAAGAATTTGGTACTGTCACTCAAGTGTCTCATAGCCTTGTCATTACAGGTCCCTAAAAGCTGTGTTTCCTAAGTACTATTCATTCTGACTTTGATAAGCACAAAGAATCCCAATAAAAAAACTGATCACAACCATGAGTAAACTGATAAAATATTAAGTTCTCCTATGCAGTTTGAGAAATTGCAAATGGAGAAAACTAATGGTAAAACCACAACAAAACACATAATCCTGTGAGGCCACTTTGTGACAAATCTTTTCACTTAAAAAAATTTGTTGGGCCACAGAAGGGAGTGCTCAGAGCTTACTCCTGGCTCCTCGATCAAGGACCATTCCTGCTGGTGCTGGGGCGCCCTGTGCAAGCAAGAGCCCTACTTGCTATACTATCTCTCCAGCTCCTCTCTTTTTACTATCTTCAAAGAGAGGGTACATGGGGCCAGTGAAATAGTACAGTAGGAAGGGTGCTTTACCTGCATGCCACTTACCCTGGTTTAATCCCCAGCACCCCATATGGTCCAGAACCCCCTCCAGGAGTAAGCCCTGAGTAACGCTGAGTATGGCCCAAAACCAAAAAAGTTACTAGAGAGTATAGAGAGAATGCACAGAGTACAATGCTTGGCATCTAGAAAGCACTCACCAAAAGGTAGTTTTATTTTTGTTAGTAATGCAATCACTGTAGAACTGTTGTTCCGTTGTTCATCAATTTGCTCCAGTGGGCACCAGTAACGTCTCCATTGTGAGACTTCTTGTTACTGTTTTTGGCATATCAAATATACCACGGGTAGCTTGCCAGGCTCTGCCATGTGGAGGGGATACTCTCGGTAGCTTGCCAGGCTCTCCAAGAGGGAAAGCAATCACTACAATTTACTATTATTAATGGCAACAACAATGCAACTGTTTGCCAAATTCATCTACTCCAGTTGCTGATCTTCATTCACAACCGTTTTCCTTTTAAGTAGAAACTCGAGAAAATGTCCCCTTAGGATATTACAAGAATTCCAATCCCAGATGCCAAATGACTCTTTATAGCTCTTCAACCAAGCAGCAGAAATGCTTCTCTTCAATTTTGACTTCACATAGAATACCTGCTTAATCTCATTTAGCTTCTGATTGATTCACAAATCTTGACAATTTGCCTCACACTTACTACCCAATTAATACTTTCTCTTCATTATAAATAAGAGCTCTTGGACAATGTAGCAAGTTTACCACCTATGAACTCTAGAAGTAAGGACTTTAACAATATCCTATGATGCAGTAACAAAATATAGTGAGCCTTCAGGGAAATGCAAATTAAAGTCATCTGAGATGTCACTTCATACTAGAATGGTAATAACAGTAGCAATGTAAGGTCAGATGAAAAGTATTTCCAACAATATGGTGAAATTAGAACTCTCACATGCTAGTAGTGTGAAAGTAAAATGATGGAGTCCTTCCAGAAGTCTGGAAATTCCCCAAAAGTTAAACATTAAGTTACCAAAGACCCAACAATTCTAGACCTATGTAATATATACAGTACAAATAAAGACATGTCCACACAAAAACCATGAGGTGAGATAGTATGAGGGTTAAGTGCTCATCTTGCTGTAGCATACTCTGCCTTGATCCCTGGCACTGTATATGGTTCCTCAAGCATTACCAGAAGTGATCAAGCTGAAAGCCCTGAACACAGCTGGGTGTAGTCTCACCCCCAAAACACTAAGCACAAAAACCAAGTACACAGGTATTCTTAGAAGCATTACTGTGATAGCTGAAGCATGTTAGCAACCTAATGTTCATCAACAGATGAAGGGATAAACAAAGTGGAGTATACCTACACAACCGGAGTACCATTCAGCAATACACAGGAATAAGTACTAATGCGTGCTACAACACAGACTATCTCGAAAACAAAGCTACGTGAAGGGACCAATCATAAGACCACATGTTATATAAAACATCCTAAAGAGACTATTGATTTATTTTTGCCATGACAGTGACTAAAGCCAGGATTCACATACGAAAGGCAGGCACGCTATCACTGAACAACATCTCAGATCAAGAGGAGGCAAATTTAGAAATACAAAGTAGTAGTAGACTACATAGCTTGGAAAAGTGGGAAGTGATTACTAAAGGGTATAGTTTCTTTTTGAGGTGATAAAATATTTATCAAAATGGGGCCAGAGTGATAGTATGCTGATAGGGCATTTGCCTTGCATGCAGTCAACCTGGGTTCAACCAGGGGGCACCCCACATGACTCCTTGAGCCCATCAGGAGTGATTCCCTGAGCCCAAAAGCCAGCAGTGAACCCTGACCACCAGCGGATGTGGCTCCCTCCTCAAAAAAAAATGTTTATCAAATTGATTGGGGTAATGAACAAACTAAAAAACACTGATTACACACATTAAGGTGAACTGTGTCATATATCAACTTTATCTTCATAAAGTCATTATGCAATCACTGGTAATGTTTGCCAAATGAACAATAACAATGACTTCAAGTGGAATGCTGAGTTTTTAGCACTGTGGAATAAAACAAGCAGAAAACTCATGAAAATGGGCTGAAATAGTCCCTTAGAAACACTGCAAACCAATTTTTTTTTTTTTTTTTTTGCTTTTTGGGTCACACCTGGCAATGCACAGGGGTTACTCCTGGCTCTGCACTCAGGAATCACCCCTGGCGGTGCTCAGAGATGGGATGCTGGGAATTGAACCCGGCCGGGTTGGCCGCGTGCCCTACCCGCTGTGCTATTACTCCAGCCCCTGCAAACCAATTTTTTGTGGGTGTTCTTTGTATGTATTTCTTGGCAGTAGTGATCAAACCCAGGGCCTCATACATATTAAGTATGTGTTCTAGCACTGAGCCACATGCCCAGTCCCATGTAAATTTGTTTTAAAAAGGCTTTTCAAGCAAGCTTGTTAGCTTTTTATATGACCCTAAGACATTTTTATTTCCCTAGTTATAGATGATATAAAAACAGTGTTTCATGTGTGTGCTGTGTAAAAGGGGCTCCCAAGCAATGCTCAGGAACCCCAGGGACCATTCCCAATCATGCCTCAGTGTTACCGTGTACCAGGTTCACTCCAACAGAACTCAGAACAAGGCCATACCCAGTGGTGCTCAAAGGACCATGTAATTCCAGGGATCAACCCAGGGTTGTAAAGCATGCACTCCAGCTGTCTGAGCTATCACCCCATCCCTACCATAGCATCTTATAAATAAGTATCTGTTTAATATTAATGATTTTTTTACTCCGATAAGGTAACTTGTGCTATGTACACTACAGGGTGGTCATAGCTATCAACTATGACTCACTTACTCTAAAAACACTAGGTACCAGGCAATGTCCCTGTTGTCATGAATGCAAAGACAGCTAAGATACAAGCACTGCTCTCAAGGACATCACTTTCAGGCGGTATGGTGCTGCCAATAGGTCAACCTGTATCTGCGGGGTGAGTGCATCAGCAGCCTGATGGTGCCTTCAGGCTTGCTAATACCCCAAAATTGCTGCTGTGCCTTTGGCCAGACCACAACAACTTGGGATCAAGTTTACGAAGAAATTAAGCAGCCAAAAGTTAGGTATGTGGGAGCCATGGCCACAAACCACCTCCAGCTCAGCTATTCAAGCTCATTTACTGGCTTTATTTCAGAGACCTATAGATAAATCTCGAAAGAGATCAAAAGCCGCAGTTAATCTTGTACCTGCAAATGGCTGAACAGACCATAATAAATTGGGGGTGGGGAGTGGGGTCTGGCCTGGTGGCCCATCCAAGCAGAGCTCCACTTGCTTTCACAATCCATATCCCCGGCCTGACTCCACTGTCTCAGGACGGACCTCCCCAAGATATAATTTGTTGAAAATTCAGTATGCTGGTTTTGTGACTGAAATCTACAGGCTTTCTCAGGGTCGAGATGGGCTACCTTCCCCCACCTCCCTGTACTTCCAGAAGCCCTGACAGTCACATCCATACCCAAAGCTGCCACTCAATTAAAAAGCTACTTCAGCCTTACCATCCTGATAAAAATACCAAATGCTCCGAAAAAACACCATGACCTCTTAGCACCTGTATTGCAAACCATAGTGCATAAAAGGAAAAGAAGAAAGAACAAGAAGGAAAGTGCCTCCCATAGAAGGAGACTGGGGGTGGGGAGTGAGGGGTTGGAGGATGGTGATGGGGAAACGGGACATTGGTGGTGGGAGGTGTGCACTGGTGAAGGGATGAGTGCTGGATCATTGTATGACTGAAACCGAGTTATGAACAGCTTTGTTATGGTCTATCTCACGGATATCCAATTAAAATTTTTTTGATAAAGTAATATGGAGTTCATGCCCAATTCAGTCAGCTTGATCAATGGCTGAATAAATAGCAGTACTCCTACATTAAAAAAAAAAAAGATATCACTTTCATAGAGAATTGTGACACAGACTTATGAGCATATTCTCAATTGTGTGGCTACTAGCAAAATAAGCTCCTAGTAAATAAATTTCAGCGACTATGATGATTCAAAATAATTTGTGTGGTGCCATCAGCCCTTCAGTGACCAGTCCTTAAGAGAAGTGGCCTACCTGTTGACATGCTCCTCCCAGTCCTCTGGCGGGGGAGGGGCATCTGCATCAGTCCTGGCAAAGATGACGTGCCGTTCACACTCATTCATCACGCTTCGTGCCTTCTGATTGTCATAAAGTGGCACAGGTGTTGATGTGACCGTCTCCACATCTATTGGAACATCTGATTCACTGAAAACAAGTGGGGAAATAGGACCAGACCACATAAATACAGGGGTTCACGCAAGTGTTTTATTTTGTTCTAGTTTTTTTAATGTCTGTTTGTTATGGGGCCCCACCCGGCGATGCTCAGGAGTTACTCCTGGCACTGTGCTCCGGAATTTCTCCTGGAGGTATTTGGGGTATCATCTGGGATGTAAGGGATTGAACCCAGGTTTGCCACATACAAGACAAACGCCCTACCCTCTGTACTATCACTTCGGTCTCTTTTCACAAGAATGTCTAATAACAAGAAAAATAATCTGGTTGCCAAATTAGGCGATTAAATAGTTTTCAAATCTATCTAAGCACATCATGTTCACAGCCATTTTTGATCCAGTTCTCTTTACCACATTACCGAAACCTTCATTCTCTGATATGATATGCCAGTGGAAAACTAAGTCATTTATATGAGCCTATGCAAAATAATGAGTTTTCTTTTGTATTGCTGTTTTTTGGGTCACCCCAACAGTACTTAAGACTTATTCCTGGCTCTGCACTCACAGATCATTCCTGGTAGTGCTGGGACTATATAGGGTCAAACCAAGGGTCAAACTATGTCAGGATCAAACAAAGATCAGCCATGTACAAGGCTTATCCACTATACTATCCCTCCAGCCCAAGCGTTAAAGTTAAATTTCCCTTAAAAAACAAACAAAACCCAAAAAAACTACCAAGTATGTTCCATAAGAAAATAGCCGATTGCCTCAACATGTTTTCTAACAGAGTGACAAAAAAATACTCCCTCCAATGAGAATGAAATAAAATGCATTTCATGTGTTTAAAACATACAACACAATACCTCTAAGATTTAATGAGAGGAATTAAAAGATAAGGCCTCTATTCTCTAATAAACCTAAAACCTGTGCTAAAGTTTTAGGTTTACCAAGTCAGATTAAAAGAAAACTATGAGCAACGGGTGACAGTGATAGTGACTGGGACCAGAGCGATAGTACAGCAAATGGAACACTTGCCTTCCATGTGGCTGACTGGGGTTCTATCCCTGGCATCCCATATGGTCCCCTTTTAATCTCACATTAGGTCAGATTAAAAGAGATCTCCCGGGGCCAGAGAGATAGTGCAGTGGTAGGAGGAGGTTTGCCTTGCACCTTGCACCCTGGTTTGATCCCCAGCACCACATAGTCTCCCAAGCCTGCCAGGAGTTAAGTCCTAAGCACTGCCAAGTGTGCCCCTTCCACCCCCCAAAACATATATGTATGTGTGTGTGTGTGTGTGTATATATATATATATATATATATATATATATATATATATATAAAGAAAAAATCTCCAAAAAAGCTTATCTAGACACAATTTGATCAAACTAGATTATAGCAAAAGATCTTTAATTGAAACACATTAAAGTGAAAAAGAACTGTCAAAGACACTTCTCTAGCTCAATTCTATCACATACAAAGTAAATCTGGAAGAAATTTCTTACCCTACCATACTGACCCTCTGAAAGCATAATAAAATCTATAAAGATTTTAGGTCAATCGCTGGGTGACAGCCATAACTCAGAGAGAAAGCAAAGTCTTGGTAGTATTCTCCCACACTCAGCAAGGTAGGAAAAACAAATCTATTACCATAAGGTTACTGTTAGCACTGTTGGGACATGTCAGAACCCATCTAAATAGAATAAATGACTTTTTTGTTGTCTGGTTTTGGGTCACACCTGGCAGTAGTTAGAGCTCACTCCTGGCAGTGCTCGGAGACCATGTAGGGTGGTGGGAATCGAACCAGAGTCAGTCAAGTGCAAGGCAAGAGCCCTACCCATTGTACTATCACTCTGGCCCCAGAACAAATGATCTCGTAGCAATTAAAAAATTTCGACTTTTGGGGGCGATAGCACAGCGGGTAAGGCATTTGCCTTGCACACAGCCGACCCGGGTTTGATTCCCAGCATCCCCATATGATCCCCTGAGCACCAGTAGGAGTAATTCCTGAGTGCAGAGCCAGGAGTCAGCCCTGAGCATCGCCGAGTGTGACCCAAAATGAAAAAAGAAAAAAAAAATCGACTCTCCACTTAGGGATCACATCCTGAGATGCTGGGGGTGGAGGGAGGATAATGGGGCATGCTAGGCATGTGCTCTACCACTCTACTATCTGAGGTACATTCCTGGCCCTAAAAAAAGAAAAAAAAGAAAATCAACACTCTAGCCTTTTTTTTTTCTTTTCCTTTTTTGGGGGGAGTGGATGGAACACTATTGATGCTCAACGCTAAAGGGACCAAGTAGTGCTAGAGATTGAGCCAGGGATTGAACCGGGGCTTACAGAAAACAAAACATGAAGTATCTCCACCCTGCCCCTCCCCCCACCCTTGCCTTCAACAGTTTTAAAAAAAAAAAAATCCACTTCTTTCTACAGACATAATAGAGCAGGGGAGATGCTAACCTTGGATTTGATCCCTGGCATTACATATAGTCCAGGAGCAAGCACTGTAGGGTTGGACGTGGCCCAAATACCAAGAGCAAGCAGTCCTCTCCTAGCTGGAGATGTGGCTTAATGGTACAGCATATGCCTCGCTAGATGTGTGAGACCCTGGGTTTGAGCACTGGCACTACAATAAAGGGGGGAAGGGGCATGCTAGGCATGTGCTCTACCACTCTTGGTTTTCCTCTTCAAATCCTATTATCTAAGTGGATTAGCTGGTTTTCCTTCCTTGATCATTAGATGTCCTGAATTCAGGTGTGTACACACAGGCCCGATCTCCTCCACTTCTTAATTGAAAGAGCTGTGTTCCGAAGTCCCCCGAACTCTCCCCCAGTAAAATCCTAACACCCCCCCCCACCCCTCCACCACCTGCGCTGTCCTACTGCCTCCTGTGAGACCTAAGGCCCCCGACTCACATGGCACTTTCATGCTGCCTCCGGGGAGTGACAAAGAGCATGCGGGTGGGGCGGGCACTGCTGGCATCCGGGTGGGCACTCCACGGCTTGGCATAGCTGTGGTCCAGGAAGACCAGGTCCAGTTCCCGCTCGTGCACCGAGAGCTGGAAGAGCAGGGAGGTGCCCATGCGTCTGGCTGACGTCTGGAAGTCCCGCTCCCCACCCCGGTGGGCCATGTCAACAGAGGGTCGGCAGGTCAGAGAACAGATCTCTGCATGCTAGTCACCTGCAGCGGAAAGCGCGAGTCAGTGCAAACAGTCTCGGCGTCCTCGGGCCGAGCGCGCCTCACGGGCGCCCGTCACCTTCTCGGGGGCATAACTCGGGATCCGTTATGACAGCACACCTGCCCCTCCGGAGGGAGAAGCCCCCTACCCACCCCCACGCCCCCGCCACCAACCAGGCAACTGGGGGTGGGGTCGGCGTCTGCCCAACCGCGAGCCCCGGACGGCAGAGGCCGGGCTGGGGCGGGACCCCCGCAGGCAGCGGCTCGGTCCCCTGAACCGTCGCCCGGCCGACCTAACGGAGGACGCCTGGGGGTGCGTGCGGCGAGGGAGCCAGGCTTGCGGGGGGCGGGGGGCGGGGACCGAACTCGGAGCCCTCGTGCTAGCGCGCGGGAGTTCTCTCTTCACACGCCGAGCGCCCAACGCTCGCCCGCACCCTCGGGCACACCGCCCGCCACCCGGCGGGCCGCGCCGGGGACCCTCGGGAAGGCCGCCCCGGGGGGCCATCGGCCCCAGCATTCGCGCCACGACCGGGCCAAGGTCGCGGTCGCCGAGAGAGGGTCGCACCCGCCCCGCCTCCGGTCCGACCCGGCGCCCGCGTCACGGCCGCTCGGTCCCTCCCCGGGCCCGCACCCCCGCCCCGCCCCCGGCGCCCGGCCCCGACTCCAGCTCGCGGGCCCCGCCAGCCCGGGTGCCCCCGAGGCCTCAACGAGGCCGCTCGCCCGCAACCGCGGTCCCCACCTCCTCCCCGCCACCCCGCCGGGCCGACGGCGGCTCACCAGCCCTCGGAACGCCGCGCGCGCGGGGGCCCGGGCCGGAACGCAGCGCGCGTGCGCCGAGCGCAGCCCAACGCGGAAGCGGGTTCGCTCCCGGGCGGAAGGGGCGTGCGTGGCAAAACCCAGACCGGAAGTGCCCGCGCGAGCCGGAACAGGCAAGTCTCCGGAAGTTTCCACCTCGCTGTCTGGACAAAGCCGCCGGTCCCACGTTTCATTGGGGCTGTGAGGACTGCCGGCTCCGGACTGGGCGCGAGGTGGGGGACCGAGCTGACTTGAAACCTTTCCTTGCGCGGTGAGCAAACGCGTGCCGCTCTGGACCACTTACAGATGAGCTCCAAAAGCGGTCACACGAAACAAAAAAAAATGTTGAAAGTGGCTTTGAGAGACCGGGACCGGAGCTGCAGTACAGCGGGTAGGATGCTGGCCTTGCCCGCGGCCGACCCAGCATGCCATATGGTTCCCGAGCACCGCAGTGCAGAACCGGGAGCAACCCCAGAGCATTGTCGGGTGTGGCTCCCCAAAACAAAATAAATAAAAAGTTGCTTATCTCAGCACCGCATATGGTTCCTTGAACACAGCCAGGACGTGAGGCCGGAGCACCTGCTGGGTGGGCCCCCAAACTCAAAAACAGAAAGTTTCTTTGATGGGACCCGAGAGATAGTACAGCGGGTAAGGCTTGCCTTCTATGAAACTGACCTGGGTTTGATTCCTAGCATTTCATATGGTCCCCTGAGCCTGCGGGAGTGATCCCTAAGGGCAGAGCCTAGCAGACATGGCGTTTGCCTAATATGTGGCTGACCCCAGCACCTCATATGGTCCCCTGAGCACTGCCAGGAGTAATTCCTGAGTGCAGAGTCAGGAGTAACTCCTGAGCATTGCCGGCTATGACCTAAAAAGCCAAAAAAAAAAAAAACACCAAAAAACATGTTTATATTATTTCTAGACTGGCCCATTTCGATGCCAAGGTAGCTTCACTGTTCGCTCTGGGTCCATCCCAGTCCCACGGAGGGACCTCTGAAGCCTGAGTCTAGTAATTATGATGGATGCCCAGGAGTAGACATTTCCGAGTTAATGAACTCCCAGATATTAGTGCAGCATTAGTGATCTTTCTGTGTTTAAGCAAAGAACATTGCTCTAGAGTAAAATATGGAAAGGCTATAGGGGAAATAGAAAAGCAAATAATTCACTACAAATACAAAGTCCAAAAATACCAGAAGTTTGGACATATAAATAACCAAGACTGATTTGATGAATGTAACAATGAGAGGTAAAGCACAAAGGAAAGGTTAAAGGTAAACTCAGGTGATTAGGGGTGCTCGTAAGAGCACTGTAAGCTTCTCTTGGGGGAGGAAAAGGGGCACCTCACTGATGAAGCCTAATAACTTAGAGTTATCATCCAAACATTGTGAGGCGCCCCAGAGTGTTCTAGAAGAGATTGTCTAGCCAGATTATTAATGGTGGTTTCATGAAGGGGGAGACACTTGAGATTGAACCCTGGAGCTCCAGTAGTTCTAGAATTAGAAGCATTGGTGAGGCCTGTGTAGATAGAGTAAATGGACCTAACACAGCCCAACACATCTTTCTTTGGCCTGCACATTACTTTCCAAATGTTGCAAACATTTTTAAACCTGGGTGGTTTCATGCAAAGTCCAATTATCTGGAATCTCTAGAAAACAGAGGCCCTGGCAGCTACCAGGGCCAATTTCCTGAATGCCAGGCATGAAATTTGCATAGTCCTTCACTCTGGCCAGCTTCATTCAACCTCCTGGGCTCCTGTAGCATCTGATTTTTATCACATACGTGTGCACGCATGCTCACGCGCACACACGCACGCTCACACGCATGTGCACTCTAGCGCGCACACACACACACACACACACACCCCTAGCCTACCGCTAAAAGCAGATAGATGTCACTAGAATGGAAAACACAGCCAAGGGTCAAGTTTAGTTCTTTCATGTTGACTAGCAGATATGTTCACTTTACTTGGAAACAACTGGGGGTAGAGACTGTGAGGTTTGCTTAGGACCAAATGGTGGCCAGTTGATGAGACAGCAACATCCCTGGAACCAAAGGTCACTCTGCTGCCCCCATACAGGGATTATGGCCCTTGCCAAACCTGTAGCCCCCAGGTTACATTCTATGCTTATGTTTCCCACCCAAGACACCTTAAAAATTCCTCTCAACCTCTCAGGATGGCTCTACTCCAGCCTTTACCAGAGCCCAGTTATGGTCCGCCCAGGAGTGCAGCCCAATAAATTTCTCCTGTTTCCTCACTTTCCTTGTCTCTGTCCCACTGTCTGCACCGGGAAAGGTCTCAGATCTATCAGACACAATCCAAAGAGAAAGACACATAGGACTGAAGTGATAGTACAGAAGGTAGGGTGCTTGTCTTACACGTGGCTGGCCAGGTTTGATCCCAGGCAACACCTACGGTCCCCTGAATCCCACCAGGAGTGATCCCTGAGCACAGAGCCCCTAAAAACCCAAGCAATGCTGAGTCCTGAGTGCTTGGAGTGAAGTCGGTGGACTTCCATAGGTGGCTTATGTAAGGTGGACAGGCGAGAGACAGTTACTTTCTCCGGATCCACCTCTGCTAGCCCAGGACTGGCTGGGAAGAATAGGACTGATAAAAATCTGTGGATGAGCCCCTGTGTGTCATGGGCCAGAGCCCTGCCAGCCCCACTAAGTAGCCATCAAGCCACACCTGACATTCACTCGTCCTTGGCATGAGAGTTAATCACCACCACCTTTGCAGGAAAGAAAAGTCAGTCTTAGGCCTTACCCATGCCTTCCAAGTCTTTTGTGTTTATTTTTGGTTTTTTGCTTTTTGGGTCACACCTGGCAATGCACAGGGGGTACTCCTGGCTCTGCACTCAGGAATTACCCCTGGTGGTGCTCAAGGAACCATATGGGATGCTGGAAATCCAACCTGGGTCAGCCATGTGCAAGGTAAATGCCCTACCCACTGTGCTATCACTCCAGCCCTGCCTTCCAAGTCTTTGTCCTACATCACAGAAAAGAATTTCAGGAGGAGACGAGTAATGAAGTAAAACAGATTTTACTTGGAAGATTTGAAGAAAGGGATGGAGGGAGAGAAATGTGTCAAGAGTGAATGTGGGCTTCTCCAAAGGCTAGGACTGATAAAGGAAAGCCAGTCCTAGGCCTTACCCAGGCCTTACACGTCCTTGTTCTAACTCACAGAAAATAATTTCAGGAGGAGATGAGCAGTGAGTAAAACCAGATTTTATTTGGAGGGTTTTTTCTAGGAAGGGAAAGGAGGGAGAGAAAGAGAGAAGTGCACTCAAGAGAGAATGTGAGCTTCTTCTCCAAAGGCAGAGAGAGCTCCAGTACATATCTCAAGCGGGGAGATGTGGGTGACATGTGCTTCAGCACCACATGTATTTGGCCACGTGGGCACAAGCAGCACTTGGGATCAGGCAACATATGTGCATGCTTCCTTTGTTCAAGGTGGCTTTTATAGGATTTTCCCAAGCTACCCTCTGGAGGGCTTCTACCTAAGTAAGAGTCCCTTCCTCAGGTGGTTGCCAAAGGAGTAGAGTTGGGAGTAGTTGATGGTCTTCTTTGAAATTCCTTTCCTGGCCTTTGTTCTTGCTGGAGCTTCTCTTAGAGGGGTCTCTGGCCTTCTCTGGGTCTGTTGGCACCAGGTGAAGTCTTATCAGACCTTAGATTCTGTGTCTACAAGATGGGTTCTTTACAGCCTCAAGAGTATTAGTTATATTACTTCCTAGGAATTCCATTGCCATGGGGGTGGGTGTCCTTCCCTACCTACCTGCCTGTATCAGAAGAAATAGAGGAGGCGAAGCAGTGGAGAGAGAGGAGCAAATTAGGGTCACTTCTCATCTTGGCTACTTCCAGTTCTATAGTAAGCATTCTTGACAGCAGAGGTGTTAAACTCTTGGCACTTGCAGTACAGGTTCCCCCTTTATGCCCATAGCAGGCATGATTCATTGATCCGTTCATTCTGCTGCACTCAGTACAGCTCTGAACCCAGATGTAACTTTAAAATCATTTTTCCAACACAGAACTCAGGTCTGTCACTACCACTGGTTAGAGTTAACTCTCTTTGCTATAATGTTTTGCCTTTCCCAATAGCCTACAAAATGCATTTGGCCCTCATTTAATCACAAATTGTATGTGGTAAATTCTGTGCTTCATGCCAAGGATATAGCATTGACAAAACACACTTGTTTAATACTTAATTTAATTTTAGGATATTTTCTTTCCCTCCTCCGTCTTTCTTCTTTTTTTTCCCCTTTGATTTGGGGTCATATCCAGCAATGTTCAGGGGTTACTCCTGGCTCTGCACTCAGGAATTCCTCCTGGCAGTGCTCAGGGGACCATATGGGATGCTGGGGATTGAACTGGGTCAGCTGCATGCAAGATAAATGCCCTACCCGCTGTGCTATCTCTCTGCATCCCCCCTTTCTTCCTTCCTTTCTTTCTTTTGCCACATCCAGCTATATTCAAGCTTACTTTGGGCTCTACACTAGGAATCATTCGTGTCAGTGCTCAGGGGACCCTCTTTAGTCTCAAGGTATGAAACTAGGCTTGGCTGCATGCCCTGCCCACTGTACTGTCTCTCTGGTCCCTGCATATTTGGGGGATTTTGTTATCTTTTTTCGGTGTGAATTTTTTTTTCTGGGCCAGAAATTAAACCCAGAACATGTGAAATCCAAACCTTAACCATGCAAGAGAGGCACATTCATTACCATTGTACCACTTCCCTGACTCTGTTTATGTGAAATGTCCTGAATAGCAATTATAAATCATATAATTATGATTCATAGAGACAAAACACAGATTTATGGTTTCCAGCACCTCTGGGAAGGGAGAAATGAGGAGTAATTCTGATGCATGTAAGATTTCGTTCTCAGGTGATAATATGTTCTGGAATTAGGAAGCAGATAGTTGTATAAACTTATGAATATATTAAAAATATAATTGTACCAGTTAAGCCTAAGGTTAGAGAATGCCAAACATATGTGAATTATAATATTTGAATTATGTTCCAGTTAACTTGCTATCTAGGATAATTTTTATAGTTTTTGAGTCACTGAGAGTTTGAATTTGTTTGTTACCTTAGCAGAATGTAGCCTCATCCTGATTAATACACGTCTGCCCAGATTATGTTAGTGTAAGGGCAGAAAGAGAGGCATATATAGACTTGCAGACACATTCCAAAACTTCAGAAAGCTACAGAAATCTGTGTCCCAATAAAATAAGAAATTAAAGCAAGAAAGAGGAAGGTATGGGATCTGAACAAGGCCCTAACACAGGAGCAGAGAAGGGAAATCCTGAAGAGGATGGAGAAGAGAAGTTCCAGGAGGTTAGATGCTGAGACTGTAGAAGAGAGAAGGCCAGTCCTGCAGAGGAAAAAATACAGCTGGTGGAATTAAAACCTGATAGATTTAAAAGAATTTGGGGCCAGAGATATAATACAATGGATAGGGCACTTCTTTGCACACAGCCAATCTGGGTTCGATGCCCAGCATCCCATAGATGGTCCCTCAAGCACTTCCAGGAGTAACTCCTGAGTGCAGAGCCAGGAGTACCCCTGAGCATTGTTGGGTGTGTCCTCCAAAAAAGAAGTACCACAGGTCTAGAGATACCATCGGGGATAAGGCTCATGCCTCGGATGCAGCTGACCCAGGTAGACCCCCAGCACTGCATGGTTCCCTGAACACTGCTGGATGCAGCCCCCCAAGCCACGGGCTCTCACATAACGATCAAGAATCATGGGAAAGGGGCCAAAGGCCTCCCAAACCCTGCTTGGGAGAGTCCCCAAAAATAAATTTATCAAAACTTTAGACATATCACAGAGGATAGCTCAAAGGGCTAAAACAAGGACTTTGCATGCTGGAGGCCCAGATTGGATTCCTGGCACCACAGGTTCCCCCAGCCCCCATGAGAGTGACTCTTGAGCATCAAGCCTGGGGTGGTCCCTGAGCACCTGGCTCCAAAACAATAAAACAAACAAACAAACAAACAACAAAGATAGGCACATTCCCATTCCTGGCCACAGGCATTCCAACTTGGGATGTTCTATTCCTTTCTTTTCCTTCACTGGGTTCTTTCTTTCTCCCACCCCCTTTCTGCCTTTCACCTTCTCTCTCCCCCTCTCATCCTCTTTCTCACTTATATTTCTAAAACAAAACTATTTTATTTCACAAAAAATTAAAAGAAAAAATCATAGAGCTCTTGACAGATGTTGGAAGATTTGGTCAAACTTCCAAGAAATCCAGGCAAATAAAAACAAACAAACAAAAACACCCCCCCCCAAAAAAAAAATAGCAACAAAAAGAAATTCATAGTTAAAAGCACCAAATAATAAAAGAAAGGACATGGAATTGGAGAATTTGACTTGATGGGCAGTGAAAACACTTGAGATATCATAATTATAAGAAATACTGGATGTAGCTAAAATGACTCGTCATGGGGCTGGAGCGATAGCATAGTGGGTAGGGTGTTTGCCTTGCACGCAGCTGACCCGGGTTCGATTCCCAGCATCCCATATGGTCCCCTGAGCACCGCCAGGGGTGATTCCTGAGTGCAGAGCCAGGAGTGACCCCTCTGCATCACAGGGTGTGACCCAAAAAGCAAAAATATAAATAAATAAATTTTAAAAATAAAATGACTCGTCATAGCTATGCCACCGGATCCTGCGCCAGGCTGTTTCATTCGGGGCACCCTGGAGTGGGGAGGGTGAGATCCCTCCCTACCCCAAGGGACCCAGTTCCAGCAACCCGAAAACCTCCAAAACTCAACCCTCCGCCATGCTCATGGCTGCTCTCCACACGCTCAGGCCGAGCCTCAGCCACAGGTGCATCTATTCCTGGACATCTCCTACTCACACCACTCATACTTCAAGAGTAGCACACCACATTTGGTATGGTTTAAAGTAGAAGGCAACCAACCTTAGAGGGAAATATATTTTTACAGACATATATATATATATATATATGCACACACAAGGCTCAATCATTAACAACATATTGATAATCTCTTATAGAAGGGCTTAATGGCCCCTGGGTAAAATACAACAATCTTCAAACACTCTTCCATAAGGAAGGCTTTTTGGAGCATTTTCAGTGGTTTATTCATAAAAAACTACAAAAGAAATTATTTCAGTTCTGCTTTGGGGCAGGGGTTGGGGTTCAGGATGGAAACATCCAAAATATGGTGGTGGGAAGGTGTAATGGTGGTGCGATTGGTGTTTGAAAACTAAATGCAATCAAATAAATACTGTGAACTATAGCACTGTGGCACTGTCATCCCGTTGTTCATCAATTTTCTCAAGCGGGTACCAGTAATGTCTCATTATGAGACTTGTTACTGCTTTTGTCATATCAAATACACCATGGGTAGCTTGCCAGGCTCTGCCTTGCGGGTGAGATACTCTCGGTAGCTTGCCGGGCTCTCCGAGAGGGATTTCTCATTGTGAACTACTTTATAAAAAATAAAATAAAAATTAAAACATTAAATTAAATTAAAAATATTGAATATAGGGGCTGGAGCGATATCACAGCAGGTAGGGCAGTTGCCTTGCATCTGGCAGACCCGGGTTCGAGTCCCAGCATCCCATATGGTCCCCCCAGCACCTCCAGGAGTAACTCCTGAGTGCAGAGCCAGGAATAACCCCTGAGCATCGCTGGGTGCGACCCAAAAGGCAAAAACCAAACCAAAACAAAAAAATACTGATTATAAATTTAGTCCTCAGCAGAGTTCTAGTGGTCTTGGGAGAGCAGTGGGCTATAAGGCAAGGAGAAGGCTCAGTTCTCCCTCCCATGTGCTAATTGCATTGGACACTGTCCACAGTGCTGAGTCAGAATATTGGTTGCAAAACCCAAAGTGGACCTGGGATCCCACAGCACAGAGCCACTGTGACATGCTGGGATCCGGACCCCACTGACCCTGCAACGGCACCAAGTGCGCACTTCTAAAGCAGGCTCTCTGCTGCTGAGTCGCGCCTGGCTTCCCCGAATACATTTTAAAAACTCCATAAATTCTCACAGCAACCTCTGAATGAAATGGAATTGTCACAAAGTTCAGCTTTAATGCAGAAAAAACCTTACCCCAAACCGAAAAAGAAAAGAAGGCAAAGGGCTAAAAATGGGGAAAGCTCTGGAAGCGTTTAATAGCCCTGTCCTAGCAGCAGGCGGAGAGGCATTGACAGCAGTCTGGCCATCACCAAGTTGTACTGCTTTAAGTTGTCCCTTCCTTCCTTCCTTCCTTCCTTCCTTCCTTCCTTCCTTCCTTCCTTCCTTCCTTCCTTCCTTCCTTCCTTCCTTCCTTCCTTCCTTCCTTCCTTCCTTCCTTTCTTCCTTTCATTCTTTCTTTTTTTGTTTTTGTTTTTGTTTTTTTTTTTGCTTTTTGGGTCACACCCAGCAATGCACAGGGGTTACTCCTGGCTCTGCACTCAGGAATCACCCCTGGCGGTGCCCAGGGGACCATATGGGATGCTGGGAATCGAACCCAGGTCGGCCGCTTGCAAGGCAAACGCCTTACAGGCTGTGCTACCGCTCCAGCCCCTCTTTCATTCGTTCTTCCTTTTTATTTTTTCTTCTTTCCTTCTCTCCCTTCCTCCCTCTCCCTCTCTCTCTTTCTTCCTTCCTTCCTTCCTTCCTTCCTTCCTTCCTTCCTTCCTTCCTTCCTTCCTTCCTTCCTTCCTTCCTTCCTTCCTTTCTTCCTTCCTTCCTTCCTTTCTTTCTTTCTTTCTTTTCTTCCTTCCTTTCTTCCCTCCTTCCCTCTTGCCCTCCCTATCTTTTTCTTTCTTCCTTCCTTCCTTCCTTCCTTCCTTCCTTCCTTCCTTCCTTCCTTTCTTTCTTTCTTTCTTTCTTTCTTTCTTTCTTTCTTTCTTTCTTTCTTTCTTCCTTCCTTCCTTTTCTTTCTTTCTTTCTTTCTTTCTTTCTTTCTTTCTTTCTTTCTTTCTTTCTTTCTTTCTTCCTTCCTTCCTTCCTTCCTTCCTTCCTTCCTTTTCTTTCTTTCTTTCTTTCTTTCTTTCTTTCTTTCTTTCTTTCTTTCTTTCTTTCTTTCTTTCTTTCTTTCTTTCTTTCTTTCTTTCTTTCTTCCTTCCTTCCTTTTCCCTTCCTTCCTTCCTTCCTTCCTTCCTTCCTTCCTTCCTTCCTTCCTTCCTTCCTTCCTTCCTTCCTTTATCTCTCCTTCCTTCCTTCTTTCCTTCCTTTCTTCCTTCCTCTTTTTAAAGTAAGAGCACATTAATTAGAAAACAAATTTCCCACTGCTAAAGCGAGACTCATATCTACTTAGGTTTTCTAAGAAAAAAGTTTCCTTAGGAGAAAAAGCCTAATGGTTTGCTTTCACATTACTTGCCCATTGCTGGCTTCTCCTGAAATGTCATTAAAATCCAACTCTGATTACCCTGTATCTTTCTTAGGTTGCCTGCCTGGCTTATTAATTTCATCTGGACTGTGTGATCTGGGAAATAATTCTCTAGGTTACCTGAGTCTATACAGAAATCATATTACCCTTATATCTGATCTTGAGTCAGGACAATGAGAATGAAAGAAAAGAGGGAAAATAAAAAGTGCCCACAAGAGTACATTTCTCCAGGCTTAATCAGCTCAAATCATCTGCTTGAGACTCCTGACTTTGTCCTCTTCTACACCCCTGATTCCTTTCCAGAACCAAGAACCATCCAGCTTTGTGACAGCATCCAAACTTCTAGGCAACAGATACAGGGCTCTATTTGCCCCATGAACTGGGGCAACACTTGGACGAAGGTGCTCCAAGAGGAAATTTCCCTCTAGAGGGCAGAGGAAGTAGGGCGTGAAGATGCTGCGGCTGGTGGTGGAGTCAGCCAAAATTGATCCACCTCTGACTCCAGAGCCCAGACTCTGCGTGACCTTCTACTTCAGAGGTGAGAGTCAGGGTGCTGGGTGACAGATAGGGACTGAGAGTCCCAGAGCTTGTGCCCAGCCCACTGAGCTCTCTTCCTGATGGCTTTGTTTTGTTTTTGAGCCACACCTGGCTCTGTTCAGGGTCTACTTCTGGTTCTGTGCCTAATGATCACCCCTAGCAGACCCAGGGGACTCAATGGGGTGCCAGGGATTGAACCTGGATCAGCCGCATGCAAGAGCCTTACCAGCTGTTCTATCTCTCTGACTCCTATTTCTTGAGATTTTTCTGTCAACCGAAACTGTGCCCCTGACTGATACATAGAGGGGAAAAGTACTGGCTTCATAGGATTAATATGAGGGTTTAACATCAGTACAGTTCTTTGTTCAGGTTCTAGCAATAAATGTTACTTTTATCCTTGCAAAGCCTTTTTATAAATGTAATTGCTTTTGCCTCTCACAATTTTGAGGCAAATGAGAAAAGATGTAAGGCACATGTAAGGCAAATGCCCTACCCGATGTACTTTCTCTTCAGCCCCCTTCATTATTTTTTGTAGATGCATGAAAGGTGTCCAAGAAAAGTGAAAGATTTATGATAAAGATTTAATATTTTATATATACATGTATAATCTTCTAATCTTCACTTAATGTGTGAGAGCTGGGAGTAAAAGGGATAGAAAGGAAAGAAATATGAGTCAGCCAGCAGAGAAGAGGAAGAGGAGTGTGTGGGAAAATGAGGTTTTCTAAGAAGTGTGGAGAGGAGAAAAGAGGGGTAGAAACAAAAAAGTGAGAGGGCACCACAGCGATAGTACAGTGGGTAGGGCATTTGTTGGCCTTGCATGCAGCCAACCTGGGTTCAATCCCTAGCATCCCATATGTCCCCAAGTACCACCAGGAGTAATTCCTAAGTGCAGAGCCAGGAGTTATCCCTGAGCATCACAGGAATAACTCCAAAAAAAAAGTGAAAGAGAGAGAGACGGAGATACAGAGAGAGAGAGAGAGAGAGAGAGAGAGAGAGAGAGAGAGAGAGAGAGAGAGAGAGAGAGAGAGAGAGAGAGCAGAAGGGCCAGGAAAACAGGCTGAGAGTAGGCCTGAGCACTGCAGGGTAGGCAAAAGACTAAGCCAGAATGAAAAAGACATGAACAGCAAACCACATTCCTTTCATGTTTTCTGTTCTGTGAAAGATGCTCACTGAGCACCTGTGATGAAATTCTTAAGTTTTGAGGCTCATTATGCCTCTGGTTTTTCAGTTCAAGAAAGCATGAAGTCCCGTGAGGATTGCCCTGATGAACTTTTCACAGGGATTCGGGGAGCAGCCGCTCCGATTCCAGGCCCCCTTACCTACCTCATTATTGTGAACATGGTATGGCTCTTAGAAATAGCTCTTACACATATGCTTAGACATCCCACAGACTTACCTACAATTTTTACAGTGTTTGGTACTTTTCATTCCTTTTCTATGGTCCCCTGAATACAGGACATCACCGAGAGTGATCTCTAAGCACAAAACCAGGAGTAAGGCCTGAGCGCAGCAGGGGGAAGGAAGAAAAATCTCACAGGAGCTGTTAGGAGCCGGGCAGCTGCAGAGAGCATCACCCAAGCCCCAGGGGCCAGTCACAGGGTCCCACCTGGCAGCAGAATGAACGGGCACCAGCAGGATAGTGGGGAAGAAAATGAAATGGGCATAGAATACAGTCAGAAAGGGGGACTATACCCTTATAAAAGATGAGACACTTGGAAACTGCCCCCCCACCCCAGCGTCATATCCCACCTACCAATGCAGACTTGAAATCTTCCTCGGGGATCCTACTGCTCTCTGTCCCACTGGGTCTAGACTCGAAAGCATTTGTTATACCAATGTGACCCCTGGATGTCTTTGCAGATGCCAAGAAGAGAACCTCAGAGGTGGAAGGGAATAACCCCGTATGGAATGAGGTAAGTCTGTGACCACCCAGTCTCATCTCAGCGCCTTCTCAGCTGTCCCAGAGGACACGGCAGCCACAGAGGTTTCTCCCAAGGGGGAAACTTGAGCTATCCAAGCACTGCAGGCTGAAATGGCCTGGAGCTATTCTGGGACCTTTTCTCACCCTGGGAATGGCCCCTGCCATAGTCCATCTTGTCCTACCCAGCCAGGCTGATATTCCTGGAAGCCTCAAGCAAATCAGGGATCCCTTCTGTCTCCCATCTGTCCATCCATCCCCCCACACCCTTGGTCCCAAACCTCTTATCTACTAACATGGTAGAGCATTTCCAGCCACAGAAGCTCAGAAACCTGTGGGGGTAGCACTGTAGCACTGTCATTCCCGTTGTTCATCGATTTGCTCGAGCGGGCACCAGTAATATCTCCATTGTGAGACTTGTTGTTACTATGTAGTGTGAGAATAGCAAACCCCATTTTCTTAGGAAATTAGACTCTGGGCTGGAGCAATAGTACAGCAGGTAGGGGGCGCTTGTCGTGCATGCAGCTGACCCAGATCTAATCATGGCATCCCATAGGGACTCCAAAGCCCTGAATAATTCCTAAACATCACAGGATATGGCCAGAAAAAAAACTAAAAAAATTTTTGAGGAAACATCAAAAGAGGTTTCCTCAGCTTGAGAAAATGGTACCTTCCTATTCCCCACACCTCCCCTCATGTGAAAGACATTGACCTCTCTCTGCCTCTTGCAGACCCTAGTCTGGCACCTTAAGGACTACCCCTTGCAAAATGACTCTTTCCTGCAAGCTATCCTTCGGAACACAAGCTCAGTGAAGAGTGAAAGGTAGGCTGGAGGGGCCTCCACAGTACGGAGGGAAGAGTGTCTGCCTTGCCTATAGCCAGTCTGGGTTCATCACCAATAGCCCACGTGGTCCACTGATCCCCACCAGAAGTGATTATTTAGAACCCAGCAATTGCTGGACTAGCTCTAAGCACTGTCAGGTGTGGCCCAAACCAGAGTGTGCAAGGGGGTTGGGAGGGAAGGGGGATGGCTGGAGAAATAATGCAATAGGTAAGGGGCTGCCTTCCATGAAGCCAACCTGGGTTGGATCCTAGCACCCTATGTGGCCCCCAAGTCCTAGCAGGAGTTATCCCTAAGCACAGAGCCAGGCATAAGTCCTGAGAACCACCACTTGTGCCCTCCATGAAAAAGAAAAAAAGGAAGGTAAAGGATGGGATGATAGGGTGCTTGCTCTGCATGTATGAGGCCCCAAGGGAAGTTCCTGGAACCTCACATGAAAAAGAAGGGAAGGGGCTGGAGCAATAGTACAGCAGGTAGGGTGTTTGCCTTGCACGTGGCTGACCTGGGTTCGATTCCCAGCATCCCATATGGTCCTCTGAGCACTGCCAGGGGTGATTCCTGAGTGCAGAGCCAGGAGTAACTCCTGTGCATTGCCAGGTGTGACTTATAAGGAAAAAAAAAACCAAAAACGAAAAAGGAGGGAAGTGAGGGGAAAGGAGGGGCAGGGAAGGGAAAAGAGGAGAGGAAGGGCAAGGGAGGAGGGATGGGCAGGAGGGGAAGGAAGGGGGAAGAGGAGGGACAGAAAAGTAAAGGTGAAGTAAGAGGATTTGACCCTCTGACTACAGTACAGCAGATGCTGCATCTCTCTAATGTATAATTCAGATGCAGGAACCAGAACCCCACTTCAGGCAGCTGATTAAGAGAAAAGGGAAAAAAAAAAAAAGGAAAGAAAATGGGAGCGCTGAGGAAGGCTAGCAAGTCTGAGACTAAGTCGAATTCGCCGGGGAAGCCAGTAGCATTTGTGTCTTCTCTGAGGTCTTGGGGAAAGAGATGAGGTCTCAAATCTCCCACCTCTCTCTGCCCACCCCCTGCTTCCTCCTACTGTCCAGTTCTGGTGCCCACTAATGCCCTGAGCTCTGGCATCCTAGGACCGACTCAGCAGGTCCACTTCCAGCAAGCGTGCTCCCTGTCTGCGCACCTGCTGCCTGGTCCTTTCAGCTCCAAGGCCTGGGAGCAAGCTTCCGGATAGGGGCCGGGGAGAGCAACCTGTCAGTAGGAAGCCAGTGCCCCGTTACCCCAAGCCCAGGCCCCAGAGATAGTCCTGCTCCCTCTGGTGGATGTTTCTCGCACTATGTTCTTCCACCTCTGGGACCTGGAAGGATCCCCCGACTCTGGCTCAGGAGCCCTTCCTGCCCCATGTCTCCCCAGATTTATTGGCTCAGCCGTAATACTGCTCAAGCCTTTGGTGAAGAAACCAGATAAGGTCCTTTACCTGAAAGACCTGCCCCTGATCAGCCAATATATGACGGTCTCAAACGTGAGTCGGGCCCTAGGAAGGGTAACTAGAGGGGGGAGGGGGCTGCAGGGAATCCTGGGATACTCCGCTCAGAGATCCTGTGACCCCCACCAGACAACACCCTATCAAACCTGTCATCATCTCCCCAACTCCAGCATACACAGCCCAGCCCCTCACCATCCTTCCACTGTTGCTTCTCCCCCACCCCTCAATGTAGGTTGATTGTTCATTCAGGGCTTGGGGTGCAACCCTGAGAAAGCCCATTGTCCACTGGAGTGACAAGTACCAAAGCACGCATTTACAAGGGTCCGTAATGCGGCGTCACTGAGACCAGGAGTGAGTGAGGCCCTGGCAAGGTAATGAAAGGCTTTACAGCGGAAATGAATGGAGTCCAACCAAAGGGGAATAAGTGGGGCTATGTACTTGGCTTTATAGATAGCAGCGGAGTCAGCCACCACCATGTGCACTTTGGCACAAAGTAAAGTTCTTGGCACAAAGTAAAGTTCATCAGAGGAACAGGAATGATTTGTAGTTGTAAAAGTGATGAATCCAGGCACACCCTGCCTGATTTAAAGGTTATGGACATGAGGAACCTGAAGACTTCTACACACTGACTTTTTTTACGACTGGAGAGATAGTACAGTGGGTAAGACTCTTGCCTTGCATATGATCAATTCCTGGCACTGCTTATGGTCCCTTGAGCATCACCAGGAGTGCGCCCTGAACACAGCCAGATGTGACCCACAAACCAAATTAAACAATACAAAACACATTTTGGCTTTCTTCAGTTGACCCTAAGTTGAAAATGGAGACAAAAATGAAGGAAGCTGGGGCCAGAGCGATATACAGCAGAAAGTGTTGGCCTTGCACACAGCTGAGTTGCACACGGAGTTACCCCAGGGTAACTCCGGCATCCCATATGGTCCCCAGAGCACTGTCAGGAGTAATTCCTGAGAGCAGAGTCTGGTGCAACCCCTGAGCATCACTGGGTATAACTCAAAAAGCCAACAAATAATATTTTTTTTGAAAAAGGAAGGAAGCTATTAGTTATTTGCCAGTCCTGGGCATTTGGGGCTGGTCGTGATGGTTTGGCTTCTGGGTGATTGCTAGAGATAGAGATCTGACGGTCCATGGCTGATGAGCAAAGCTGCGTTCTGCAGAGTTTTTTCAGATGACTCTTGAAGCATGTGAATCTGGCTGGAAGGATGATCCCCAGTAGGGGACCCAGGGCATGTGTGAGAGCTGGAGGGGGAAGGGCAGTGTAAGCCTCCAGCGAGGGCGGGAGGCTGAAGCAGAGGGGAGCTGGGGCTTGGTGGGCAGCCAGGGGCCAGAGGAGGGCGTTTTGGTCTGTGCTGGGCAGTTTCTCCTTTATTCTGATGGGTTTGGGCACCTGAACAAGGTGCCCTGCCCCGCGTCCTTCAGGAACTGGGTGGGGGTGCTAGAATGACTCAGTCCAATCCAGGGGACTCAGAACCTCGAGTGCCCTTATGTAGGGCTTCCTGTTGGTTCACTTGAAGAAGGTAGATTTTTGTTTGTTTGTTTTCCTGGTTTTTGGGTCACACCTGGCAGTGCTCGGGGCTTAGTCCTGACTCTGAGCTCAGGGATCATCCCTGGAGGTGCTTAGGGGAATGATGTGGGGTTCTGGGGATTGAACTCGGGTGGCTGCGTGCAAGGCAAATGCCCTACCCACTGTTCTAGTGCTCTGGCCCCCAAAAGGGTAGATTTCCTCGGGAGTGCGGGAAAAAGAGCATTAGACCAAAAAACACTTGAGAGCCTCTGAATTCTCAAGGAAGGATGGGCAGGTGGAGTCCCACGTACGAGGTCATGAGATCATGGGTTGGTATTAATAGTTCCAGATGGGTCCCAGTCACCTCTCCATCACCCCCTGCCCCAGGTCCTCCACCACAGCCTGCCACATGGCTCATTCTCCAAATCCCCTCCTATCTACCAAATTGCTCACTCCTTCTGCAGGATGCCGACAACCTCCCTCCACCGCAGAGACACAGACTCTTCCAGAGTGGCCCCATTCCATGGCCCGCACTGATCTGAGGCTGTGGCTTAGCCAAGGACACATAGTTAAGCTCACAGGCCATTGCCTTTGTCTTCCTTCCAGTGCACCATCTCCTTGTATGTGACTTACTCGTTCAAGCAGCATTTTGAGAAGATAGGTACGTTCTTCCATGGGTCTTAGCTCTGCCCTGATCCAAATTTCTTAGCACTAAGCTCAGAGCTTGATGTGCTCACTGGGACCTAAGACATATCTCTTGAGGCCCACACAGAAGGATTGTGGCCAGGTCAGGATCTGGGGACAGACACCAACTGAGGCAATCTGTTATCCCAATATGTCCTCTTGCCATCTCTAGACCCAAGATTCCACTTCCAAAGGGCTGCAGAGGAAGGTGGAGTGACCATTTCTAGGAGTTCCCATGTGTGGGGAGTGGGGCTCAAGAATCCTGAGTGACTGGGGATGGGGGATGGGAATGTTCTCGAGAAAACATGTCATGCCTTTGTGCCTCATGACCATGTGTTTTGGTGACAAGCTGGTCACTGGGGGTAGAATTATTAAATGGAGGGAGAAGGGACAGAGCAGTAGCTGAACAGGCTTTGCATACAGGAGGTCTGTGTTTGATCCCCAGTACCACATGGCCACCGAGCACCACTAAAAGTGACCCTCACTGCACAGAGCTGGGAGTAGCCCCTGAGCACTGCGGGGTGGGCCCCTCAAACATGATGAAATGGGGGAAGCACTTCAAAACCTCCCAAGCCCCAGCCTGTGGGCACTCATCTGGACTGTGTTTCTCAGGGAATGAAGACCTCCTGGGCTTAGCCACTCGCGAAGTGGCCAAGCAATATGTGACGTTCCCCAGATCCTCCATGCCCAAGGCCCTGTCCTCTAAACCACAGCACTTCCAGGTGAGGCCCCTTCAGCTGAAAGACCCCTGTGCGCCTGCCCCCCGACACAGTCCGTAGTAGTCCCTACCTCTCCCCTTGACCTCAGTAGACGGTTGGGCACATCACGCGTCCTTCAACTGTTGGCCACACCAGGCTGACCGTGTACCAGGTGACAGAGAGTTCAAGAAAATCCCAGGTTTCACTATGAGCTCTAGTAGCTCAGTCTCAGGACTTTGCAACTCTCCCACGATGTGGAGTGTGTGACTGGTCCTCCCAGATGTGATTTCACCTGCACCCAGACCTGCCCCTCTCCCAGGAACCTGGCAGGCAACATTGACTGCTGCTCACCTTCACCCCACTTCCTCATCCAATTGCCTAGTCCTTTATAATCTTATCTCCTGATGCACTCACTTCTTCACCATCTTTTTGTTCCCTGCCTGAACCACCATCCTCACCTCCCTGGACCACCGCAACAACCTTCCCCCAGATCCGTTTCTTCAGAGGAGTCTTTCCAAGATATGATGATTCTCCTTTAGAAGATCCTTTAAAATGAGGACATGCCAGTATCCTCAGGACCAAACTCAACTGGTGGGCTTTATAGGTTCTAGATAACCTAAGCCCACAGATATCCCCAGGCTGCAACTTCAGGTCACCATCGCCCTTGCCCATCTCCTTCCCTCTTAACCTGCACCACTGTCCTGGAAATATGTATGCCCCATTCTCAAGTCCCAGCCACCAGGCCTGGCTCATACTATTGTGTCCTTGGGAACACTATCTCTCTCTCATGAGATCCCATTTCTTTCACTAAATTAGACTCCCACCAAGCTAGAGTCCCAATTGGCATCTCCCCCATGACTGGGGGAGGGCAGAATTCAGACCTGTAGGGTTGGCCTACTCCTATCTCTGAGGGTCTGGTAGCTGCAGATGTTTGATTCCTGTCACAGCCTTGAGAAAATGTCAGACCCATGGTCTGGCCTGGGAGGGCTATATGCTGACTACCTTTGAGCATCACAACAAACCCTCTCAACTGTGCTCAGCCAGATATCAACTCCACCTCCCCACCCACCCTGATCTTCAATAAGCTTGATCTCATGTGGGCTCTTCCTGGCTCTTCTCCCTAATGCCTTCTGGTTGTAGAATGCAGATGACACAGTCCCTTTACTGACTGGGAAGAGTATAAACACAACAGAAGCAGAGCCAGGGACAAAGCTCAGTGGGAGGGCAGAAGCCATACATGTGTGAGGTTCTTAGTGCCATCCCTGCCTCTGCAAAGCACACCCACATATAGGGGCTAGAGAGAGTACAGCAGGTGGGGCACTTGCCTTGCATATAGGTTCAATCCCTGGCATCCTATCTGGTCCCCTGATCACTGCCAGGAGTAATCCCTGAGTGTAGAGCCTGGAGTAACCCCTGAGCACTGCCAAGTGTGACCTCTAAACCAAAATAAGTTAAAAAAAAAAAACAACAACAACAACACTAGCACCATAGCACTGTAGCACTGTCGTCCCAATGTTCATCGATCTGCTCGAGTGGGCACCAGTAATGTCTCCATTGTGAGACTTGTTGTTACTGTTTTTGGCATATCGAATATGCCATGGGTAGCTTGCCAGGCTCTGCCATGCAGGCGGGATACTTTCCGTAGCTTTCTGGGCTCTCCGAGAGGGGCGGAGGAATCAAACCTGGGTCAGCAGTGTGCGAGGCAAACGCCCTACCCGCTGTGCTATTGCTCCAGTCCTTAAAACACACACACACACACACACATACACACACACACACACACACACACACAAGAAATCACAAATCATGGATCAAATCACAGGTCACAAAGAGAGATTTAAAGTTCACACAGAGAATTTTAAAATGTTCAATTCCTTGGGCAGAAGAGAGAGAGAGAGACATCTCAAAGAATTGAGCACTTGCTTTGCATGCGGGAGGCTCCCTGGGTTTTATGACCAGTATGGTCCCAAGTACCATCAGGAGTGATTCTTGAGCACAGAGCCAGAAGTAGCTCCCAGCACAGCCAAGTGTGGCCCCCAAATCAACTCAGGTCTGGAGAGATAGTACAGGGCTGAAGGCACTCGCCTTAGTGTAGCTGACCCTGATTCAGTGCCCGCCCCCCCCAGCACCCTCAGGAATGATCCCTGAGCACAGAGCCAGGAATAAGCCTGGCAAAATAATCCTTTCTGTGGCCCTAAAACAAAATAAAACAGAAAGAAAATAGAGCAAAGGGTGAAAGTTTCAATTCCTTAAGAAGATCATAGACAAAAATAAAAAAACACTTAAACTGAGAAGCATGATACTATTTCTTTTTCTTCTGGAATGAGCCCAAAGCAACTGAGACGAGAGCTCAGTCCATGCAAAATGACCTGGGCAGGGGAGGCGATGGTGCCCAGGAGAAGGAAGGAGGAAGCCAGGCCCCCGGGGGACGGCCACGCAGTTGGTCTCACTCCTCCAGTCCTTCTCGCTAGGGTCCTTCCCACCTGCTGAGAACATTTCTTCTCAGGACAGTTTGCTCCTCAGGGCCCCTGTGTTCTTCTCTGCAGGTCCGAGTCAAGGTGTTTGAAGCGCGACAGCTCCTGGGTAATGACCTCAAGCCTTTGGTGAAGGTGGTCATCGGAAGGCAGATATTCCACACGCGCATCAAGTTAGGAAACAACCCTTTCTTCAATGAGGTCAGGGCTGTGCCTGTAAGGGACAAATGGGGCCCTTTGGCCAAATGGCCAGCAGCCCCTTGGCATTTCCTGCACCGACCTAGCAAGGAAGTTTCTTTGCTGTGGCTGTTGATGTTGTGGGGTCAGAGACCAAAGCCAGGGTCTCACTGTGGCTTAGAGCTCTCCCGCCACGCCATAGCCCAGCTTGGGTGTGCCTCCATACAAGGATGGTCACCTGTTTGTGGCATGAACATTTCCTGGGCGTCCATGAAGTTTCAGGCATTGTGATTCAAGTGCTGGGAAAACAGATGAAGTCCATCAGAACCCTGCCATTTGAGGGGACAGTGGCTGGGGAGTGGTGGGGGCCGGGGCTCAGCCGGTACAAGTCTACAATGACCACGGGTAAATTGGTGAGAACCATTAACACAGTTGGGACCCCACATCACAGCACTGAGTCAGTCTTGTCAAGCTTTTTGACTTTTTCTTATAGGGGCATACCCAGTGGTGTTGGGCATGGTGGTGGAGGACAGCGTGGGACTTGGGTTCAAACTCAGGACCTTGCCCATGCCAGGCATGGGCTCTGCCGCTCGAATCCTCTCCTTGTAGTGTTGTATCTGACACACAATAGAAACACCATAAATGTTGGATAGGTGAAATTGTGCCGAGAACAAACAAAAGATGAAGTGGGCTGGTTAAGAGAGCTTAGAGAGGGGCTGGAGTGATAGCACAATGGGTAGGGCGTTTGCCATGCACGCGACCGACCCGGATTCAAATCCCAGCATCCCATATGGTCCCCTGAGCACCGCCAGGAGTAATTCCTGAGTGCAGAGCCAGGAGTAAACCCTATGCATCACCGGGTGTGACCCAAAAAGAAAAAAAAAAAAAGAGCTTAGAGAGCTGGAGTGAAAACCTGGCAATCAGGAGTCCCGGGTTTGATCCTAGACATTGCATGATCCCCTGAAACTGCTAAGATTGACTCCCCCTCCCCCACCTGCCCCAAGCACTGAGTCAGGAGTGGCTCTCAAGCACTGAGGGCGTGGTCCCCAAACAATCACTGTCACTGTCATCCCGTTGCTCATCGATTTGCTTGAGCGGGCACCAGTAACGTCTCCATTTTGAGACTTGTTGTTACTGTTTCTGGCTTATCGAATATGCCACGGGTAGCTTGCCAGGCTCTGTCGTGTGGGCGAGATACTCTCGGTAGCTTGCCGGGCTCTCTGAGAGGAGCGGAGGAATCGAATCCAGGTCGGCTTCGTGCAAGGCAAATGCCCTACCACTGTGCTATCGCTCCAGCCCCCCCCCCAACAATACAAGTAAATAAATAAATAAATAAATAAAAGCATCTTAATTGGAGCAGAGAGGAATAACTGGAGAGGAGGGGAAAGAATTTAACGGGAAGAGGACCAATGGGAAAAGACAATTCAGGAAAAGATAATTCAGGAAAAGACAATTTGGGAAAAGACAATTCAGGAAAAGGGCCGGTGTCCAGAGGCCTGCAAGCTGGAAACAGTAGAACTTGGGCAGAGCTATAGCAAGGGGACAGGCTGGAGGGACCCTGGGATTCTGAGGAGGGTCGGGGGAGTCCTGAAGGACATGCAGACCTGTGACCCGGCTAGCTTGTCTCTGAGAAATGAAGTTCTGGCAGCCGCGAGGAGTAGGGGCAGGACTGAAGCTGCAGCCTAGAAGGAAGGGGGAACTCACACTCAGCCCAGCAGTTGGTCGGGCCTTGAGCTGCTCGTGATGGCAGTCCAGGATCCTGGCCCCTGCCCGGATCCCTCCGCAGACCCTGCCAGGAGCCAGCTCAGCCTCTGCAGCCAGAGGGGCGTGGAAGGCCGGCAGCATGCGGCAGGTTCCTGACACGGGCAGATGTGGGGCAGCAGTGGACTCTGCCCAGTTCTGGGAAGGGCTGGAAGAAACATGATCTAGCCCTGCCTGCATTTTCTCCTTCAGATATTTTTCCAGAATTTTTATGAAGTTCCAGCAAAGTTCTTCGATGAGCCCATATTAATACAGGTGAGGAACCAGATGAGATGGTTTTGCCTTCTTACCCACCTTAATTCTTGGAGATGCTTCAGCTCCAGTCCCCCAAGCCCCACTTTATTTATTTTTTTTTTAAATAAGAATTTTATTTTATTGAATCACCATGTGGAAAATTACAATGCTTTCAGGCTTAAGTCTAAGTCTTAGAAACAACCATCCCTTCACCAGTGCCCATATCCCACCACCAAAAAAAACCCACAGTACACCTCCCATCCCGCCCACCCCCGCACCCCCCCACCCTGCCTTGTAACTGATAATTTTCACTTTACTTTCTATTTACTTTGATTACATTCAATATTTCAACACTAACCTCACAATTATTGTTAGGAGCACCCCACTAGAGTCAGACCTGTTGTAAAGAGAAATGAGGTCGCGCGGCCGCGCGGTTTTGGATTTCTGTACTTTAACAACTAAGTCCAGGGAGATTTCTTCCGGATGTTGGATCATTGCAAGCTTGTAAACCCCATCTGTGGTCGTCATAATATGGCAGTCCCCATGCCCTTCATCCCTGGGAAGGGAGAGGTGAGAGAGAGAAATACCTTTCCCCTCCTGGGCGCCCCAAGCCCCACTTTAAATTCAGAGTGGCTACACATACGTTCCTTTTCTTTTACTTTCCTTTTTTTTTTTTTGCCACACCCAGCATTGCTCAGGGCTTACTCCAGGCTCTGTGCTTAAGGATCACTCCTGGAAGGCTCTGGAGTGGGATGTGGGATGCCAGGGATAGAACCTAGGTTGGACACATGCAAGGCAAGCACCTTACCTGCTGTACTCTCTCTCCTGTCTCTGAGTTCCTTTTCTGACCCCATCTCCACCACTATCTTCACTTCCAAACAGTCCACCCACCCCCATATATCTATTTAACATACATTATGGAGTTGTATGTAGCATATGTTTGGAAATGAACAAAGTAGCTCCTTCCATGGGCCAGGATACATACTATCAAAAAGCCTCTTGGGGGGGTGTCCCATTCTCAGAGCGGCAAGCCCCATAACAAAAGGGAACAGGTGTGTGTGTGTGTGTATGTGTGTGTGTGTGTGTGTGTGTGTGTGTGTGTGTGTGTGTGTGTGTGTGTGTGTAAGTACCTCCTATAGGACCAGCATAGAGCTGAGCGGTCAGGCTCCTGGGAACACAGAACAACTGGCAGCTGAGAAGACTGGGTGCTTTGGGAGTTGTGTTTTCTTTTCTTTTTTTCTTTATTATTATTATTATTATTTTATTGATTGACCGTGAGGTACAGTAACAAAGCTTCCATGTTTGAGCTTCAGTAATACAGTCATTAAACACCTATCCCTTCACCAGTGGACATTTTCCATCACCAAAATCCCCAGTATCATCCTCTCCCCCACCCACCCAATTCCACACCTTCCCCTGCCTGTGTGGCAGACAATTTGCACAATACTCTCTTTCTCTACTTTAGTTACCTTCAATATTTCGAGACCCAGTCCCACCACCACTCATACCTGCCAAAAAGGCAGTGCTAGACAATGTGTCTCTGGGAATTCTAAAAATTTAGTAATTAGGGTCTGAAGAGATCGCTGCAGCAAGTTGCTCAGGCCGAGGTTCGTTTGTGTGTCTCTGGATCATGGCCAAGTGGGAGCTTAAGTAGACGGTGGCCGGATGTGGCATCATCTCGGAGTCCCATGGGGCGGGGGGGAAGGAGAAGGGCCCGTTCATCCCCTGTCCCGTGAGGCCTGGCGTTTGCTGCCGCCACCACTTGTACCTGGAGCTTGTTGCTGACTTCTAGAAAATGGTGGTGGAGGGACGGCACCTGCCCCTGTCTGGAGCAGCCCAGCGGAAATGGCTTATTGCAGAGTCCAGGGCCATCTCTGCAGCAAGTTGCTCAGGTCTGAGGTTTGTTTGTGTGTCAGGCAGTTGTGTTTTCCGAGCCATCCCCTCACTGATTAGGTCTTCCCCTGAGAACGGCAGGAGAAGAACATGCATGGAAGTGTCAGCCACTAGGAATGGCAGGAGAAAACCTGCGTGGAAGTGTCAGCCAATAGGAAGGGTTGAGTAAATACTGGCAAAGCTCAAATGTGTCCTTACAGTTACGTCCGTGGGGATGTGGGAATCAGGTTCTGGGAATAACATATTTCTGGCATTCCCCCACAGGTGTTAAATTCCACGGTGTTGAAATTCCAGTCAGAGATCGGGAGATTCCAAGTGAGCACTAGATACAAGAGGAAGTTTGGGGAGATTGTTAGAGACCGCCCCTGGGAGAAAAAACTTGGGTTTCCAAGCAAAAAGTGCTCTTGCCCTGATAGTGTCTCCAGTTTGTTGGCTATTATGCATCTTGCTGACTAATCCTTAACGCACTTTTGTCTTTTCAGACAGATATTGGGTTTATCTACAATTCTCCAGGTGGGTAACCACTGTTGCAAATATCCATGCTTTCTGATAAAAACAAACAAACAAAAACTAGGTGTTAAAATGTCTCAAAAATTCCTGTGTGTTCATCATACCTATTGAAGGGTATCAATATTTTGTATTTAATTTCTCACAGCAGGTTAATTAATGCGTTTTGGTTTGGTTTTAGGGCCACAGCTTATAGTTCCCGGTCCTGGCTCTGCATTCAGGAAAACTAGCAGGACTATGGGGACTATGGGGTTCTGGAAACCAAGGCTTGTTCAGTCACATGCAAGGACTTCCCTGCTGTACTAGCTCTCAAGTCCCAGACCTTAAGGCATTTTATTTTATAGTAACCTCTCTCCGAAAAACTCTGGGCATCCCTTTGGATCAATATTACCCTTTTATTGTTGCCTCTGGTTGAAATGTCTGTTAATTTAGTTTTATTTCATTTTGTGGGCATACCAAGCAGTGCTCATTGGTTACTCCTGGCTCTGTGTTCTGGGATTAGTCCTAGTCGTGCTCGGGGGACCATATGGGGTGCTGGGGTTCGATCCCGGGTCATCTGCATGCAAGGCAAATGTACTATCCCACTGTACTATCGCTCCAACCCCATTTTTTTTTGTTTTGTTTTGTTTTCTATTTTACTCTTTTCTCTTTTCCTTCGGTGTGTTCATGCAAGCTTGATCATGGAACGCACTCAGCAGCAGAGCTTTAGGGGGCAGGTGGGCTGCTTCTGGGCACATTCTGGTTTATCATGTTCAGGGCATCCCCATGGTCCTCACACGCGCTTTGTGGGGTGCACTCCTCGCATGGAGCTTGCACGCCTTTAGCCCTGGGGCTGACAAATTGTGATTCATAGTTGTGGTGCTCACACATTCCCCGCGGTGCACCAGGGAGCAACCCTGCCACAGTGCCAGAGATCCCCAGAAGCGGAGCCATGGGGACCATGCTCAAAGCATGGGGACAGCTCTAAGGGTCACACTCCTGTCTTCACCCTTGCCAAGCAGACTCTAATGACCACTGAGCCATCCGCTGAGCCCTGAACACCTGTTATTTGGGACCTGTATGGGGAATTGATGTTCGAGCAGAGGTCTCCATGGCAATCCAGTCCGAACCTTCTAGAGCAGGTGGAGATTTGAAAGTGGGGCTGGGGAAACTGGTGGTCTGTGTCAGACCAGGAGTACGGCCTGCTGGTTCATGGCATGGGAAGATGGATCACTTTTTCCTAAAGGCATTGTGTTGCCCACAACCTCTGAGTCATAGTCAATACCACTGGGGGAGAAGTGTCTCTTAGTCTCCTCGGTGACCAAGCAGAAAACAGATCACACAGACGTTCCGACAGACACTAAGACTGGTCTCAAGGAAGAAAGATAGAGACTGGAGGCTCGTCCCCCATGGCCCCTCTGCTTCTGCAGGTCACATGCTCCTGAGGAAGTGGCTAGGTCTCTGCCAGCCACAGAATCCCACCTCTGGCTTGCAAGGCTACCTGAAGGTCACCATCTGTGCCCTTGGCATAGGAGACCAGGCCATGGTGAGGCTGCACCCCAACCCCAATAATATTTCCCACCCTGTTGGTTCCACTTGGCCCTCAAATGACCCTCAATACTTTTGTGAGTATGTTTGAGGAGGTGCCACCATCAGTAGGGCTCAGGCACTCCTGGCAGTGCTTGGGACATCATGCAGTGCCAGGGGTCAACCCCCAGGCTCCCACATGCAAACCCTTTTCTTCAGCCCTTAGAGCCATGCCCGGCACAGTGACTTCTGATATTTGTGTGACTTCATTTTCCCACAGGGTCACTGCAGGGTGGTTCATTTTCCTATCCTACCCCCATGTCCCTCTGATAAATAGAAGTTCAGGAAAGCCAAGTCTAGTGGTCTTGGCTGTGATCTTCCTATGACCATGATGCACTCAGTCCTCTGATCCCTCCAGGTAGATCAAAGGATGCTCTATGAGACTGATGACACTGACGCTAACATCTTCAGCTCATCGGTGGTACCAATCAACTTCTTCTACCTGGAGTTCATGATTTACTGCGCAGAAGATCTGCACCTCAGTTAGAAGCTGGGTGGGAGGGAGGGTGCCCTGGATTCTCATGGGTCTCTTTCCTTTCCCACTTTGAAACTAACCTAAGATTTGGGATGGGTGAGAGGATGAGGCTGAAGTTCCCTCAGCATTGTTTGAGGAAGGCCTGGGGGAGCCCTTCTGATTGGGCCCCATTAAATGTGGCTTTCTTGCTGTTGAGGAGGGTGTAGGCCTCTGACATGTCTTTGATGTTCAGATGAAAACTCCAGGCTCCCTCTACCAACCCCCACCCCTATGGCCCTGGTATGTCCTGACAGCTGGGGCACAGAGAGACGGCATGGAAATGGAGAGGCCTGTTCTGGGGCATCCTATCAGCGAGTGCAGGAGAGGATTCAAGTGCTTTTTCTCTTTTCTGTTCCTTCCCCTTAAAAAACAATGCTGCCATCTCAGAAACTGTTTAACATTTTGTTCACAGAGGCAGGTCAGTTAGTGAGTCCCAGGTTGGAGGTGGAAATGTTTGGAGAAAAGGTGAGTGTCAAAGTGTGTGGAGGGAAAAAGAGCGTTGGTGGGTGGGAGCCCAGGAATCCTATCCTAGTGTTTCCAGTAACGGGTGGTGGGCTGCCTTGGACTAGGATCTCTACCTTAGTCACATATGCACTAAAGTGTGGGTGAGCAGATGAGAGAGAATAAAAGAACACTTGTAAATGAATGACATTAAACCTTTCACTGTTCCCTTTGGATCTATGTTTCTTCATCTCTAAATGAAGGGCTATGGACCGACCAAATCCCTATGAAGCTCTCTGCACTCTCTAGAGAGTAGCATTTTCCCAAATGTGCTGATGGGAAAAAAGATATCCTATATTCAAATCTTGGGAATGCTGGATTAAAGATGAATAGGTTTGTCTCAATTCATACAGCCATAATTTACAGCTTATTCTGCCTGTTAGAAGCATTTAAATACAGCCCTGGGTTGGGGGAGGGAGATGAGTGTGCAACATTTGATGGGAGGAGTACAGAGGGATTAGTGGACATATTTTTAAACCACCCCACTGAGTATTAATATCCCAGTGAATGGGTGGGATTCCCCAGTGTGAGGAGAGATAACCTTGAGTGGTAGATGGCATACATTTTTCAAAAAGTGCCTTATATTCTTGTGGTTTGGGGTGTATTAAAAAGTTTAACTGGTTTAACTAAAGGACTGGAGAGATAGTATAGTGGTAAGGCACTTGTTTTGCCCATGTTAAACTCTAGTTTCGAACCATATGTGGCACCATATATGGTTCTCTGAGCACCGCCGAGAGTGGCCCCTGAGCGCAACTAGGAGTAAGCCCTGAGCACTGTGGGTGTGCACCCCCAAATAAAAACAAACAAAAGAATTAAATCCATTGGAAGTTGGTTTGAGGGAAAGTCTGGATCGTGGCGGGCACGCGGGACTGAGACTGCAGCGATGGGCACCAGGCTCTGCACAGAAGCCGGGGACTGTGGGGTGCCGGCACTGATGCTGCTTTGGGGTCTTTCCAGCTCATGACCAGGGTGCTGAGCAAAACCGAGAACCCGATATGGAACCAAATCCTGGTCTTCCAGATTCAGGTACGTCTACTGCCTCACACCTGCCGCCCTCCTCCTCCTGCTCAATGAAGGGAACCAGGTGCTCGTACAGGGAAACGGATGGAAAGTGGGAGCCAAAAGGTATGGGAGAATGGGAAGCCCCGAAAAGCAGCATAAAGAAGCCCATCACAATTTATGGGAAATTTTGCTTTACTTATTCAGTATTAGTAGTTCTCCCCACACCACATCCTTGGGCCCTTGTGCTGAACCTCTGGCTTAGTTGGCAGACAATCACTAGAAAGGGCCCCGGGGCCTCCTGAGCACACTTGGGAGACCTCACAATAAACTATTCTAAAAAAGTCAAAATAGGGATTGGGGCCATAGCACAGAGAGTCGAGTGTGTCTTACATACAGCTGACTTGGTTTTAATACACAGCACCCCAGATGGTCCCCTAAGGCCACCAGGGTCACCGTCTCTGAGTGAAGAGCCAGAAGTAAACACTGAGCATCATTGGGTTTGGCCCCCCAAAACAAATAAAAACAAAATTATCTCAAGGGGTTTGTGGGGAGGGAGAAAACACTTCGTGTTCTGGAATCATCTCTGATGGGGACAACACGGGGTGCTGGGGATAAAACCCAGGTCAGCTTCGTGCAAGGCAAGCAGCTGTACTCTCTGGCCCCCTACTTCTTTCTTTCTTTTTTTTTTTTTTGCACTCAGTGATAATTCCTCAAAGTGGACCATAAGGGGTGTTGGGGATCAAACCTAGGTCACCGTGCGCAAGACAAGCACCCTACCTGCTGTACTATCGCTCTGGCCCCTGACTCCTACATTTTCTAATCTTTGAGGCCAAGTGCTCTGAATGTAATCATAACTCTTAGTTGATGTCCTGGTTTGCAAACAGGAACATGGTTTCTAATGAGCTCCATGGAGCAGGGGGTTATTTGTCCCTCTACTGAAGGGCCCAAACTCTGTTTTGTAGTCTGCTCTCACAACCTTTCAGGTCTCCACAGTCCCCAGGGCAGTGTGGGTGCCAGCTCGACAGTGCCCACCCCGGCAGCTGTGTGTAGGGTAGGACTAAGAAACTGACAGCCCCAAGGTTGTACTGATGTGGGCACAGGTGCAAGGCCACTCTCTGGTGCCCGAGAGCATACTGCTTTCCTCACACCTGACATCTGTGTGATATTAGTGACCCCGTGACCCAGTGAGCTCCCCTCCTCCTCCTCCTCTTGGTTTAGGGTGTAGGAGGGATGGTGGTGGAACGCAAAACGGCCAGGATAGAAGTCAGGGCTTCTCCATGCAAAACATGAACTCCAGGACCAGAAAGAGCAGACAGGGTTTAGGGCACTGGCCTTGTGCAAGCCCCTACTGTAGTAGGGGCTACTGGGAATGGTGGTGCCTCTCCACCAAAGGACCCCAGAACAGAAGAAAGCCAAAGACCTAGGAAAGGGGAGGATTCTTTTTTTGCATGCTTTGTTTTTAAATTTGGGGCCACACCCAGCTGTGCTCAAGGCTTCCTCCTGGCTCCATGCTCTGGGATCACTCCTGGCAGGTGCAGGACCATATGGGGTGCTGGGGATCGAACCTGGGCCAGCCCTGATGAGCAAGGCAAGTGCCTTTCCTGCTATACTATCACCTGGGCCCCACAGACAGAAAAATCCTTTTTTTTTTTAAGCTCTGTAGTACTGTCATTCCGTTGTTCATCGATTTGCTCGAGCAGGCACCAGTAACATCTCCATTGTGAGACTTGTTGTTACTGTTTTTGGTATATCAAATATGCCATGGGGAGATTGCCAAGCTCTGCCATGTGGGCGGGATACTCTTGGTAACTTGCCGGGCTCTCCAAGAGGGACAGAGGAATCAAACCCGGGTTGGCCACATGCAAGGCAAATGCACTACCCGCTGTGCTATTGCTCCAGTCCCAATAAAATACATGAGGTAAAATTCTACAAGATATGGATCTCAATGTTTTGACTCCAGAGGGACAGACAATAAGAGCAAGCATACCAGTGGGATGATATCAAATTTAAACATGTTTTTCATAGCAAAAGTCCCACTAAAAGCCCCCACAAAAGCAATCCATGTTAAAACACAAAGACTCCCCAATGAATGGAAGAAAATATTTGCCCACCATATGTCATATATCCAAGATATACAAAGTATTCACAAGGCTCAACAACGAAAATCCAACAACACCATCAAAAATGGTTTTATAAACATTTTATCAAAGGGAAAATGGAGTAACACTTCCCAGAAGAGGACATGTGGATGGCCAGTAAGTAATGTGTCTACTTATTCCACTGTCATGGATCATGATATAAATGCAAATCGAAACATTAGTAAGATATCTTCTCATGCCTGTGAGACAAGCATGCACCAATAAGACTATTAAAAAAATTAAAATTATTTACTTGGAGGTGACTTCTGTGACTTTTATCTTTTTTTTTTTTAACTGAATCACCATGAGATGCACAGTTACAAAGCTGTTCATGGTGACAGGAGAATTCTTAATGTGTTGGTTGATGAGATGGAATTCCCATTTGTTGGGTTCATAACTTTGAAACATGGGGCAGCCTGACGGGGTCCCATGATTCCTCTTCCAACGTGATGCACCGCTGCTCCCTGCTAGAGCACTTTCCTGAGACATCGCACAGCACTCCAGCTGAGCAGACGGGAGCAGAGGGGCTGGGAGACTGCTCAGCCACTCCTCAGGAGCTACCATGAGGAAAAAGGCCCTTAAAGGGATCTGGGTCCCAGTTAGGTCTCAAATGTGGTAACAGTGCCTTTTTTTGCGGGGGACAGGGGGCACACCCGGCGATCCTCAGGGGTTACTCCTGGCTCTGCACTCAGGAATTCCTGGCAGTGATCAGGGGACCATTTGGGATGCCAGGGATCAAACCCAGGTCAGCTGCATGCAAGATAAATGGCCTGCCCACTGTCCTATAGCTCCGGCCCCTAGCATTGCATTTTTAAAGAAAAATATTTGAGGACAGGCTGGAGAAATAGTATATTGGGTAAGGCATTTATCATGCATGCAGCTAACCTGGGTTTGATCCCCAGCATCCCATATGGCCCCCAGAGACTGCCAGGAGTGATCCCTAAGCATCAAACTGAGCCAGGAATAAGTACTGAGCACTGCCAGGTGTGGGCGCGCGTGCACACACATACACACACACACAGAATTAATTGCTAATGTGAGAGAGATAATACCACAAGAAGTCACTTGCCTTGAACATGGTCAGCCCTGCACTGCATATCAGCATTACCAAGAGTGATCCCTGAGCACAAAATCAAGAGTAAGCCCTGAGCACAGCTAGGTGTGGGGGGAAAAAAACAAACCCGCCCTTGCTTGCTGGGGCGGGAGGGATAGTACAGGAGTTAAGGCGCTTGCCTGGAGCAAGACTGATCAGGTTGGGGGGGAGCTGGAACAATAGCACAGCAGGTGGGGCATTTGCCTTGCACATGGCTGACCCAGGTTCAATTTCCAGCATCCCATATGGTCCCTCAAGCACCACTAGGAGTAATTCCTGAGTGCAGAGCCAGGAGTAGCCCTGTGCATCGCCGGGTGTGATCCAAAAAAAAACCAACTAATCAGGTTCAGTCTCCACAGTCTCCCCAATCACTGCCCGGGTCAGTCTCAAGTACAGAGACCAGAATAGCCCCTGAGCACCGCTGTGTGACCCTAACCGTCATACTCCTCCACCAACAGTCCCCCTTCCCAAAAGTGAACTCCTAGGACCAGAGAGAGTTCAATGGACAGTGCATGGGCCCCCAAGCACTGCCAGGAATGATCCCCAAGCACAGATCTGGGCATAGCCTCAAATGTCACCGAGTGTGCCCTCCCCACAAATAAAGAAATTTTTTTAAATTTTTTTCCAGTTAACTGCTGGACATGATGGAGGCATTAAAACCCCTTCCCCCATGAAATGTTTCCATAAACAGTTGGGGTGGGCTCCAGGTCGTGCAGGTTCTGGAGCTTATGCAATTAGGGGGCCATGTGAAGAAAAAGTGTATCAGAGGACCCTGGGGCTCCGTCCTAAGCAACTCCCAGAACAGGCTGCTGCAAGAAGGTGTCCCTAAAGCCAAACAGGGCCACAGTCCCAACGTCAAACCACCTCATCCGGGGCTGCGGCTCACAGGGACTGGACAGAATCTGAGACCCTCCATGAAGGGCGCCTGAGCGAGCCCACCTCTCCTCTTGCCTTTCCCTGGCAGATGCCCTGTCACTCCAGCTACATCAAATTCAGAGTCCTGGACTGGTGAGCACTGGGGTGGCTGCTGGAGAATGTGGGAGGGGACTTGCACTGGGTGAGAGGCTCAGCGGCACAGAGGGTTCCTCCCCAGCCCCGGCATCAAGACACAGCGAGAGATCGGAACTGTCAGGCTATACCTCAACCAGATCTCCTCTACCGGAGCAGAGCTAGAGGGTAAGCAAGACCCGCCCCGCACCTGCCTCCCAGCCCCCTCCCATACGACCCCGACCCCGCTTCTCTCTCCTTCCAGGAATGTACTCCGGCTTCTTACCCTGCTTCGGCCCCGGTTTCCTGATTCTCCACGGGGGTGAAAAGGCCCCTTTCAGGATCCAAGAAGAAGGCGCTGTAAGCTGCTCATCAACTCGAGGGGACTGGGGGATAAAATTCGTCTTGCCAAGGCACCGGGACTGGGGATTACCCAAAGAGGACCAAGTCCTGGCTCCTGTCCACAGTCTCTTGTGGATGGCCTGGAATCCGAACAGAATGGCTATGGATATGCAGGATGTTTGGCTACCTCAGCAGCACAGCCAGGGGTCACACATAAGCACAGAGCCAGGAATAGCTCCTGAGCCCATCTGGACAAGCCTACACACACACACACACACACACACACACACACACACACACACACACACACACACACACACACACACAGAGTGCTCTGGGTGTTCCCTGAAGTGGGAGGCACTAAGATGAGCTCTTAGGTTTTTCAGCAGATGCAGAGGATGTGTGAGACAACAGAACTGGCACAGGTTGGGGACAGAGCCATAGTATAGTGGGTAGGGCATTTGCCTTGCATGCAGTTGACCTGGGTTCGATGTCCGCCATCCCATATGGTCCCCCCAGGCAACGCCAGAAGTAATTCCTGGTGCAGAGTCAACAGTAAGCCCTGAGCATCACCAAATGTGACTCCAAAAGCCAAAATATTTTTAATTAAAAATTTTTAAAAGAGGGCCAGAGCGATAGCACAGCGGGTAGGGCGTTTGCCTTGCATGCGGCCGACCCGGGTTCGATCCCCGGCATCCCATATGGTCCCCCAAGCACCGCCAGGAGTAATTCCTGAGTGCAAAGCCAGGAGTAACCCCTGAGCATCGCTGGGTGTGACCAAAAAAAGCAAAAAAAAAAAAAAATTTTTAAAAGAACCTAGCACAGGTTAAAATATAAAGGAAGGGGGAGAAAGAGCCTATCTGATTCACAGTAACTGAGCATCTCCATAACTGAGCCCAGAGCACTGAGCACAGAGTCACCCTGAGTACTGCAGTGTGTCCCTTGACCCAAAACTATATATTTATAAATTTTAGTATATATGTGTATATTATAGTATAAACACATATACTGGATCACAAAATCAATGCCATAACTTGAATAGACAAAAGAAGAGAGTGCAGTAGGAAAGGGCCTGAGGAGGGGGACCTCAGTGCTATTTGGAGGTGCTCTCTGTCTCTCTCTCTGATCCCTGCTCGCCCTGATCAACTCTCAGCTGCTTTTCCTATTGCCACCAGCCTCCTGGCAAACATGTGGCTTTAGAAGACTAATTAGGGAGCATTCCAACAGGCATGCTCTGTTTAGACAAAACATTGCAGCTAAGGGTGGCAGGTGATGATCTGAACGGTCAGGCTTGATGTGAACATCAGTAATTGTCACAGACCCCTCCAATCAGGAGGCATTTATAATCCTGCCATTTGGTCAGCAGGTATATTGAATGAGGAGGAATATGGCCTTAAAGGTGTAAGAGTTTCCGAGTACAGCCAGTCTAGGGTATTTGGGACTCCTCCCTGTAAGACAAGCAGGCCACCCTCTCTGAGTGAGATGTCAGCAGAGATTTTCCTGCTCTCCTCATCATGTGCTCCCTGTTGTCCTCCATATTCCTCTAGACTCTGCCCAGCTCTGTTAAGGATGGGTTGGCTTATCGAGGCCGAGTCTTCCTGGAGGTGATAGCACGCAAGACGGCCCGACGAAACCCTCATATGAATGATCTCTCCTTAGAAGTGACTAGAATGGAGGTAAACACTGCAAACAGGTAGCTGAGGAAGCAAATTTCTCTCCTTAGACCAAATCTGCTGTGGGTTTGCTGCTGACCCTGCAAGGGACTGTGCCCATAAGCTCAGGATACTTCAGGGTAGGGGAGGGGGTAAGGATGCTGGGTCCACGTACCTGAGTCTCTCCTAAACCTCCTTGGGGTCTTCATGCCCTGCTCGGTTCCAGTTAGCCGGGGGACAAAGGTTTCAAGTGAAGAGCTGTGTCATCCAGTTAGGGATAAATGAAGTGGAGCAAGTGTGGGTTTCTTCCTGGAGGCAGGGAAGGGCCATTGACCCAGGAAAGGGCAGGAGGAGATAGGTCAGGATAGAATGAAGACAAAGAGGCCAGAGAGAAGTGCGTGGGTCACTCCATCAAGAAAATTGGGCTATAGTCTCAGGGAGGAGAGTTGCTTCCAGAAACCTTGGGAAACAATGATCGGGGCCAGTGACTGTTTTTGACATAGGCCTGTTTGGACAGAGCCCCTAGGGGGCTGCTCATTTTCTGCTGCAGGTGACAAGATGGGGGCAGCATGCACCCACATTGGCTTCCTGGAGGAGGAGCAGGTTGGGAGGGCCACGGTGCCCACTTTTGGTTTGTGCTTGTGTGAGATCCACACTTCCCACTCCCTGAGGCTGCGACACACAGGGAGTGTGTCATCTGAACACAGGCTTGGGAGGGATGGGGTAGGGGGTGGATATGACAGAAAGAGGAAGGCCAAGGGAGCCAAAGGCACTGAGAGGCAGGGCCAGAGGGGCAGGGTTTGCCGGAGAAATAAGGAGGTGCCTGCAAGGGGACCATGAGGCCTCCTTCACCCTTGAATGAGGTGAAGAGAAAGGGGGACGGGGTGTCCACTGGTTATTGGGAGAGTATAGGTAGCCTTGGGTCAGAGAAGGTCGGGCCACAGTGGACAGGAGGAGTTGGAGAGGCAAGGGCAGAGAAACTTGGAAAGTGGAAGGAGATGAGATCACAAATCAGCTAAAAGGGGCCTCAGAGGGAAGAGACTGTTTTTGTTTGTTTGTTTCATTTGTGTTTGGATTTTTGGTTTACACCTCAAAATACTCGGGTTACTCCTGGCTCTACACTCAGGAATTAGTCCTGGCGGTGCTCGGGGGAACATATGGGATGCCAGGGATCGAACCCGGATTGACTGCATACAAGGCAAAAGCCCTACCTGCTATACTATTGCTCCGGCCCCTGGTTTGTAAAATCAGGGTGAACTTGTGGTAGTGAATGATTAGGAGAAGGCAGAAAGAGAACAACAGAACTAGAGAGGGGCTCATGGATAGATGGCAGGGCCCAGTACATGTGGGGTATACTGGTAGCAGGAGGAGGCTCGAGGGGGGCCAAGAGCAAAGGAGTGTGTGTATGTGTGTGTATGTGTTTGTGAGTGTATGTCTGAATGTCTGTGCATATGTGAGATTATATGTGTGAGCGTGCTTGTGAATATATGTGAATGTATGTGTGTGAGAATGTGTGAATGTATGGGGGGTGTGAGAGTATGTGAATGTGAGTATGTGTGTGACTGTGTAGAGAGAGCATGTGTGGTGATTGTATATGTGAGTATATGTGAGAGTATGTATATGTGTGAGCATGCATGTGTGTATATGTGAAACAGAGTGTGTATGTGTGAGTGTGAGTGTGTGCTACACATGCACACACATCTTGGCTGCCCATACGACCTCATCCAAGGAGAATGTTCCAGTGAAGAGGAAAGGTGAGGGGCAGTGGTGGTCAGAGCCAGTCTTGCCAGAGAAAAGTGCCTCCAGTCTTGAGGAAGGGAAGGAAGGGGACTGCCTGGGTGGAGTAAACCAGGTGAGGGGGACAGCCAGATGAGGGGGAGTGAAGGCATGATCTGAGAGGAAGGGCATGTTCAGCGAACACCTGACTCATCTTGAAAAAGAGCAAATATAGCTCTGGAATGAACAGGGCACCTGCCGGCCCTTGGCTGTGTTCATCCATTGGTTTATGTACTGGAAATGCGAGCTGTGATTATTGTTTCAGAAACAGCAGAACCGCCAAAAGTATGGGCTATGTGTCATCTTTCTTTCCTGTACCATGATGCCCGACTTTAAGGACCTGATCCAATTCGAGGTCACCATCGGCCACTATGGAAACAAGATGGACCTGAGCTACAAGCCTCTGGTCTCAACCACACAGTACAGCCCAGTGATCTATGACGGTAATAACCAGCCCCCCAAAGGGTCAAGAGCAGCCATTGTGTAAAGGGCCCAGTGCCCAGGTTTATTCCGGGGGTGGAAGTTTAAGGCCTCACCCAGCAGAGCTCAGGGCTTACTGCTAGTCCTGCATTCAAGGATCAGTCCTGGAGTGCTTAGGGGACCAGATGGGGTGTCAGGGATCAAATCCAGGTTGGCTGTGTGTAAGGCAAGTCCCTTAGCTGCTGTATTATCTTTCTCTTGATCCTTTTGTTTTATTTGGGGCCGGGGAGGGGCGCAGAGCCATACCAGGCAATGTTCAGGGGTTACTCTTGGGATTGCACTCAGAAATTACTCCTGGCAGTGCTTGGGGGACCACATGGGATGTTGGGGATTGAACCTGGGTCAGCCACAAGTAAGGCAAGAGCCCTACCTGCTGTACTCTGACCCTTCTCTTGGCTCTTTGAAAGAAACCAGTGCTCAGAGAACACTCTTGGGCACTGTGAATTCATATTCCACACATGAGGGAAATGAGTGTTAGTTCGCTGAAGCCCCTGCCAAACACTGTAAGGTAATAAGACTATGACAAGAGTTGGAAGTAAGCCCTTCTTTATGCCCTATTCTGTACAATCCACTCCCTCAATTCTATGTTTTCCCACTCCTCATGGTGTTTGCCTTGCACGTGGCCCACCTGGGTTTGATTCCTCCATTCCTCTAGGAGAGCCTGGCAAGCTACCAAGAGTATCCCACCCTCAGAGCAGAGCCTGGCAAGCTACCCGTGGCGTATTCAGTATGCCAAAAACAGTAACAAGTCTCACAATGGAGACGTTACTGGTGCCCGCTCCAGCAAATTGATGAACAATGGGACAACAGTGCTACAGTGCATCACCAACCCATCCAAGCAAGCAGCGCTTCATCCGCCCACCTTCTGTTCATTCACCGATCCAAGTATCCACCCCTTTGTCCATTCAGCTCCCATTATCCGCTGTCCCTAACACCCACCCAACTTCTCACCCGTATGTTCAGCCCATGTTACATACTGCACACTTGTGCTGGCTACCATGGAGTAGGCGTTCTCAAAGTGCTGACAGAGCGTTTCCTGGGAACTGTGAAAAATGCAGATTCTTGACTCTCCCCCAGATCTACAGGAGCAGGTAGTTAGAATTAGTGATTTTTCATCATGAAAGATGATCATCTTTTATCACGCCCTTCAGGTCTCCAATATGCTTGCTAACATCTGAGAACCACTGCTCTTGCGGTTCCTACTTGCCAGTGCCACTGTCTCGTCACCAAGTGCTTGTCAGGGAGTGGTGCTTAGGGGTCACACCCAGCAGTGCTAGAGTGGGAGGGGTGGGTCATACAGTGCTGGGGATTGAACCCAATGTCTCACCCATGCAAGGCAAGTGCTCTACCACTTGAGTCACACCTCAGCCTTCCAGTAAGCCTCTGTGATTATTCCATGTCCCTACCTGTTTTTATGTTCCTTTTTCTTTTTGTTTGGGAAATGCACACAGTGCTTCCAGGTCGCATGTATGTGCTGGGGCAGAAAGGTCCCCTGGATTGTACTCAAGGGACTGTGTGGTGCTATGGATGGAAACCAAGGCTCCCCCCAACATGCAAAGTACAAACTCTGGCTCTTGGAGTCATCTCCCTGGCCCCATGCAGCTGTTTTACAAAAAGTAGCTTTACTTAAATAAAATTCATATATCATACAATTAATCTTTTCAATATGAACAATTCACTAGGCTTTATATATTCACAGAATTATGCTATCATGATCAATTTTTGAATATTTTATCACTCCAAAAAGAAACTCAGTGGGGCTGGAGATAGAGTATAGTGGTTAGGGCACTTGTCTTGCACATGGCTAATCCAGGTTTGATCCCCAGCATCCCATATGGTCTCCTGGGCACTACCAGGAGTGATTCCTGAGTTCAAAGCCAGGAGTTAACCCTGAGCATCACTGGGTGTGGCTCCCCCAAAAACACAAAACAAAAAGAAAGTCAACACCCACTTACAGTAACTCTGTTTCACCTCTACACCCCACCCCCAACCTTAGACATTCACTAATTTACTGTTTCCATAGTTTTCTATCCTGTTAATCTATCATACATGGAATCATACAATAAGTGGTTCTTAATGATTGACTTCCCTCACTTAGCATAAAGTTGTACTCGTTCTCAAAGTTTGAAATATACATATATATATATATTTATTGAACATATTTTAAAAATTGGGGCCGGAGAGATAGTACAGTGGATAGGGCATTTGCCTTGCACGCAACCAACCTGGGTTTGATCCCTGACATCCCATATGGTCCCACAAGTACCATCAGGAGTAATTCCTAAGTGCACATCTGGGAGCAACTCTTGAGCATCGCTTTATTTAAATTTTTTTTAAGTATATGTACTGGTTCAGAGAAATGGTACAGAGGATAAGGCTCTTACCTTGCATGTGGCTGACTCTAGATCAATCACCAGCATCCCATATGGTCCCCTGAGCACCACAAGGAGTGACCCCTGAGCACTGTCAGATGAGCTCCTTCCAATAAAGGTATATGTAGAAACAAAGAAAGAAAGGAAGGAAGGAAGGAAGGAAGGAAGGAAGGAAGGAAGGAAGGAAGGAAGGAAGGAAGGAAGGAAGGAAGGTATATGTATCACACTGAACTCACTACTTAGCTTACAAGACTAAAAAAACTGTCAGCATAGGGCTGAAGAGATAACACAGGGGTTACCTTGCTCACAGCTAGCTCTGGTTGGATCCTCAGAACTGTGGATGGTCCTCTGAGCACCACCAAGAATGATCCCAGAGCACAGAACCAGGAATAAGCCTGGAGCACAGCGGAGGGTGAGCCAACAGTATAAAACAAAACAAAAATTTTCAGAATCTTAAAGGTCCTTTTATGTACTCATATCCACTCACCCAAGAAATATCCATGATTCTGGATCTTGAAATAAGCATCCCTTTTCTCTTTAATTTTTGCCACCTGTGTATGCAACTCTAAATAGCCAACTATGATTACATTTTATATAGTTGGGCACTTTTCATCTGTAGTCATATTTTGAAACTTTTGCTGAGAATTACGTTTTTTTTAATATTGGCTGAAGTTCACTTTCATTTCGGTATTTATTCCACTGCCTGATTATATCCTAAATTATGTGCTATATGTAGATATTTAGGTTTTATCTTTTCGCTACAATAATAATTTTGTAATAAACATTATTGTATGTGTCTCCTGGTCATCAGTGCAATACTTCCTCTAAATTATATACCCAGGAGTGGAAGAGAAATTCAAAGCAAGAGTAATTATACCAAATTACTCTCATCAGTGTGGTATGAGAATCCCTATTACTTTGCGTTCTCACCAGTTCTTATTGCTGCCCAGCCTTTTAATTTTTTGCCAATTGGGTAGATGTGAAAAGATATCTTCTACAATCTTGATTTGCACTTTCCTGATTATAAATAAAGGCTGTGCCTTCTTTTCATGCATTCATAAACATTTCTCTTTACTCATCTGTAAAAGGCTAATTTCTTTCATTTGTGATTCTATCTGGCTATATTTTTATACATACATACATACATAGTAAATGTTATACATTTGATTATATTTTGGCTTCTTTTGGGCAGCCTCGCCAGTGGTGCTCAGGAGGTCCAGGGGTCCCACTGTCAGCTCTCAGCCAGCTGGGCTGGAGGGTCCATGAAAGGGCTTGAGGATTCAATGCTCCTTGGGCCCTTCAGTGTGATCCCCGGTCACCCCAGCCGTACTGACGTCTTCCAAAGCTGCATCCTGCCATCCTTGGGGAACAGTGTAGTGCCAGGAATCAAACCTAAGTCAGGCAAATTGTAGGCTTGTGTATTAACTGCTAGACTATTCTTGGCCCTGGAGCTTTTATTTCTCTAATACATTGATTATACATCACTTTTTCTGATGACTTCTCTTTGTCAGCTGTATCTTTTCCTCAGTTGCCCCTTCCCTATGTGCTGTTGATGGTGTGATGACTGGGGTCACACGTGGCCTCCGTGTGGGTGCTCCTGGGGTCAGGCTGCCCTGCTCACACATGCACCTGGGGGCTTGCCAGGGCTCTTGCTCATAGAGGTCTGTGGTTGCATGCCTGGAACGAGGAGGCTTGGGCTCTCCCAGTGGAACTCTCAGGACAAACAGCTGAGTGGCAGATGAAATTGGGCCCATGTGGTGACACTAGGGATTGCACTGGGGGCCTTGTGATTCCAAGGCAGGTGGTTTAGCCAGAGTCATTTCCTGGCCCCCAGATGTATATGTATGTGCGTGTTAAACATCTTCTCTGTTCTGGGGCTAGAGAGATAGTACAGAGGATAGTGCATTTGCCTTGCATGCATCAAGGCTCAAGCCTCAGCACTCCATGTGGTGCCTTGAGCACAACCAGGAGTGATTCATGAGCACAGGAGTAAGATCTGAGCACCTCTGGAAGTGGATCCAAAACCAGAGAGAGAGAATGGAATGAAAATGAAGAGAAGGAAGGAGGAAGGAAGGGAAAAAGGAAGGAAAGAAGGAAGGAAGTCGAAGCATGTGTCTTTACATCAATTTCCCTAACCCCAGTAACTGTTGTGATACTATTATTGTTATCTTTTACTATAAGTTTGTTTTGCTTTATGCTACAGTTTTACATAATTGAAATCGTACATATGGCACTTTATGCTGTACGCTCACTCCAGACCAAATTTACAATGTCTTTTAAAGATAAAAAGTTTCTAATTTTGGGGGGGCTGGAGTGACAGCGTTAGCCTTGCATGCTGCCTTGCATGCAGTCAACCAGGTTGGATTTCCAGCATCCCATATGGTCCCCTGAGCACCACCAGGAGTAATTCCTGATCAAAGAGACAGGAGTAACCCCTGTGCATTGCTGGATGTGACCCAAAAAGCAAAAAAAAAAAAGTTTCTAATTTTGGGACTGGAGTGATAGTACAGCAGGTATTATGTTTGCCTTATACACGGCTGACCTGGGTTCAATTTCCGGCATCCCATATAGTCCCCTGAGAACCACCAGGAGTGGTTCCTGAGTGCAGAGCCAGGAGTAACGCCTGTGCATCACTGGGTATGACCCAAAAAAACAAGCAAAAAAAGTTTCTAATTTAGATGGATTCGATTTGTTAATGATATTTGCTTCCATGACTTGGACATCATAGATTCTAAGATATATTCATCTGCCCCAAGATCATGAGGATATTTTCCTCTTTCATTAATAAGATTTATCCTTCTAGGGGCCAGAGATAGAACACGACAGCTGGGGGCATGCTTTTCCCTCATGCCAGGGGCTCAGGCTCGATACCTGGCACTGCATGTTCTCAGTCTCTGTCAGGTTCAAGGACTGAGCACTCTTTGTTTTGACCCCAAAACAAAACAAAGCATTTGTATTTTTAGCTTCTTTATTTAAATTTATGATTTAACATGATTTGTCTTCATTTTTCCATGCAATGTGAGAAAAGGATGAGTATTTTTTACTATATGTAGATATCAAAGTCAACACTATGCAGAAGAGACTATGAATGGCCACATTGAATTACTTTGACAGCCTTTCTGGAACCAATTAAGTATACTTTGTGGGCCTCCTTTTAGCAGTGTACTTTTGAATATTTTTCCATCTTTATGCCAACATTAGCCGTCTTAATTACTATAGCTCTAAAAAAATTATTTTGAATTTTTCTCAGTGTGTGTGTGGGGGGGTGGGGGTAGGTTGGGCCACATCTGGCAGTGCTCAGGGCTTATTCTTGGCTCGATGCTTAGGGACCCCATTCAGGAATTTTCTCAAAATATATTCTTCCCTTTCCCTTCCCTTTGTTGTAGCAATATCCAGGGGTCCCACACTTGGTGGGTGGCAGGCACTGGAGAGAGCTCACTGTTTGGGCACTGTGGATGCCAATGGCAGAGCTGCCAGAGATGGCACTGGGGACAAGGGGTGGTCACAGGGACCTGACTCTCTACCACACACCTGCCAGGCGGGCTCTACCTCTGAGCCATGCCTCAGTCTCTCACTCTCAGCAGAGATTTCAAGTCTTTGGTTTCCTTGTGTGGGTGTTCTATTTGAGGGCTGCTATTTATGGGCTTCATGTCTCTCTCTCTCTCTCTCTCTCTCTCTCTCTCTCTCTCTCTCTCTCTCATCTTTGGGACACACCTGGCAGTGCTCAGGGCTTACTCCTGGCTCTGTGCTCAGGGATCACTCCTGGGAGTTTGGGGGACTCTATGCAATGCCCGGGATTGAACCCAGATCAGCCATGTGCAAGACAAGCACCTTCCCTCACCTTCCCTGCTGTCTCAAGTGTCTCCCCTCCTCTCTCTTCCGCACCCATACTTCTCCTTGGTTCTCTTTTATGCCAGATCTTCCTGATCCTTTGGAACCTATTTTCATTTTATTATGGAATCACTTTCCTTTTTTTTGGGGGGGTGCATAACTAGTGGTTGTGATGCAAGGGATACCCCGCAGCTTGCTGCTCAGAGGTTACTTCTGGTGGTGCTTGGGGTACTATGTAGGACCAGGAAGAAAACCTGTCTCCTGCTTGCAATGCATATGCTCCGTCTGCTGACTGCTCTCTCCAGCCCTTCAGTCACTTTCCTTTTGGGGGTACACGGGGTGTGAGGTCGCTCCTGGCATTGCTCAAAGGGCCACACAGTGCCAGGGCTCAAACCTGGTTTTCTTATTTTTAAGCTTTACTGTTATGCCTCTGAGCTGTCTGCAGGATTTAATCTACCAGGAAGTCTGTTGTCTTCCTATCTATGAATTTTTGTTTTTGCTTCTGTTTGTCTCCTTAGTGCGCCTGCTCCCGTGTCCTGGTGAGTGCTGAATGCATGCTGGGAGTGTGTTTGGGTTGGCACGGGCTGCAGTCTGCTCCTGCCATGCCGTGCTCCCAGCTGCCGGCTTCCCACCATCTGTCCCCCTCCCCGTCCCGGGACTGCTGTGCTGTACCCCTTCAGCTCCTCAGCACCAGAGTTGCTTTTGGCACTCAGTCCCTCTGAGTGTTTGGAGTTACAGATTTTACCAGCCTCCTGGTTTTGCTGGAAATGGGGTTGTTTTCTTTCTTGTTGCTGTTGTATGCTGTCCAAGGGGAGAAGAGGAAAATTGCTTGTCTCATAGCCCCATGCTCAAATTTGAAGAACCCCCCCGGTCATGGGTCACTGCTTATTTATTATTCTCAGGATTCATTCAGTGCCAAAACCAGCATCCTCTCACTAGTCTGAAAAATTGTATTTTCTCTTTGAGAATGACATCTCTCCCCCTGCCCTCTGTAGCTCTCATTCACTCTCTCCTCTGCGGAGCTTCTCATTCTGTAGCTTATTTAACTTTAGTGAAGCAAGGTAGTTACTATTGAACAAAACTTGTGTAGAAAGATGTGAGAGGAGAGAAAGAGAGAAAGAAGTATGTGTTCGAGAGAAAACACAGGGGTCTCCAGAGTGGAAAAAGCAAGCAAAGAAACATAGAAAAGTAAGTGAAGATTCATGTTCGAGGGAGAACATGGGCTCGAAGAGTAAGCCCACTCTGTATTTTAAAGACTCCCATGTTTCCCCACCACTCTGAGCTGTATTCTACAGTTTCTTCTAGATCTTGTAATAAAAATCTGAGGGAGCCGAGGAAGCATCCACTCTACATGATTGCCCCCTCTGCACACCACCAAAGTGATCCCCTCGCCCAGAGCCAGGAGTAAGCCCTGAGCACTAGGTGTGGCCCACGCCCCATCCCCAGACCCAACAGGACACCAGTCAGGCTTACTGCAGTGAGCCAGGGTTGTCCACTCAGACATTTGCCTCACTAAATACCCAGAGAGCCGAGGGGATAAGACATAATGCATTGGCATAGGGTCCTAACCCAACCCACTCCGAGTGGCTCTCTGCAAGATGGCCCAATGTGGAAGAGGCTTTCTCCTTTGTCCCTTGCCCCAGGAGAATTGCCAAGAGAAGTAGACAATGTCTCAAACTGTGCACTCAGAATACTGGCTCACTTGGCTTCTATGCCGCAGAAGTGAGACTCTCTGCTTCTGATCAAGCTATTCTTTTTTCTTTTTGGGTCACACCCGGTAATGCACAGGGGTCACTCCTGGCTCTGCACTCAGGAATTATCCCTGGCAGTGCTCAGGGGACCATATGGGATGCTGGGAATCGAACCTGGGTTGGCTTCGGGCAAGGCAAACGCCCTACCCGCTGTCTGATCAAGTTTTGTGGCAGCTTAGCAATGCATCTCTGAAACATGTTTCCTTTAGTCTCCCCACTCTGCTTTTTAAGGGGTTGGATCTTGGGTCATATCCTGTAGGGGACTGACCCCAGGACAGTGCTCATGGATTACTCCTGCTAAAGTGCTCAGGGATTTGCTTCTGGCACAGTGTTCCACTGATTGTTCCTGGGGATGCTTGAGGGACCCTGCTAGACTCGAACCTGGGCATCTAGCCTGCAAAGCCTGTGCTCAGTCCTTAGAACCATGTTTCTGCTGCCCTTCCCCATCCTCTGTATGACGAGAACACACGGGAACTCAGACTGCTGGGTTTTGACCTCACTTGTGGCCCCCTAACCCTGCACGACAGGGTCTTTGTGTGAGACATAAGCCTGCCCCACCACCCCCTGGGTTGCTCCTGTGCCTCACAGACCACCCGAGGGAGACCCACCATCAGGCCTGCCCCTCGCCTCTGTCTCCTGTAACCAGGGGTTTCCCCAAGGCTCCTGACACGGCGCCTCAGTGCACCCCTTTCTCGGTGGGCCTGTCCCCTCGGAGGAGGGTGAGTCAGTGCCACCTCCATGCCCCCACCCTGCCACCAGCCCTGGCAAGCAGACAAGGCCTGGAGGTGGCGCTGCAGGGGAGGGGAGTTGCCCAGAGCCCCTCAGACCCCTCCTGTGTGTTTGTGTGCCAGGGACTCTCTACCACTATGTGCCTTGGTACAACACTAAGCCGGTGGTGGCCGTGACCTCCTTCTGGGAGGACAACAGCTTTCGGATGAGTACCCTCAACCTTCTCCACTTCGTGCGGGACCGCCTGGTGAGCAGGGCGTGTGAGGGAGCTGGGTGCAGACCCTCGTGAGCGGGGTGGGTCTAGAGAGCTGGGTGCAGACCCCTGGTGAGTGGTGCATGTGAGGGAGCTGGATGCAGACCCTGGTGAGCAGGGTGGGTGGAGGGACTGGGTGCAGACCCTGGTGAATAGGGCAGGTATGAGGGAGCCGGGTGCAGACACTAGTGAGCGGGGCAGGTTTGGACACCCAGTGAGTGTCGCTAAGTGCAGGGGAAGCTTGGGTTCAGAACCCAACCACAACAGGCCACTTGAGTGGGTTGTGCCTGCAGCCCCACAGAGAAGAGAGGAGCACCCTGGACTCACCCTGGAGAAGCGGGGGAAAGTGCAGGGAAGGGAGAGAGTGGAGATGGGCAGTAGGCCAGTCAGAGAAGTTTGAACAGGCGTACAGTCTAGCAGAATCAGGAGTGTGCTTGGGGGTCAGTGGGGAGCAGATAAGGGGACAGTGCAAAGAAAGCTGGGGTAGCACAAAGTTGGAAGGTGACACGGAGACATGGGACAGGTCAGATGGCACAGGTCCATGTATTCCAGATGCTGCTGGTCAATGTTAGGCCACAGGTAACTTTCTCAAACTTATAGATAGGACAGTGTCGGGAGTCTGTCCCTCCATACCTCTGCCCGTCCTGGCTTCTGCCTGCCACCAATATCCCCACTGAGAGCTGGAGAACTGTCAGGGTGACAGGTAGGGAAAGAGCCTAATTGGCAACAAGCTGGCAGACTTGTGTCCTCAAAGAAACCACCTGCATGGTCACAAGGAGCTTTCGTAGAGAGAAAGTGAGCAGAAAGTGAGCAATTTGGGAAAGCTGGGTGTAGGCTGGCATGCGCCAGAATGATCAACAGATTCTCCTGTGGATTGGTCAATGAGGCTGCAGCTTATCTGCAAACCTCAACCAAGGTTTCTGGGTAAGGATCTATCTGTCCTTATCTTTGTTTATTTGTTTTGAATGGGAGAAGGGAAGGACAATATTCCTTGCCCCAAAGAGCAGTTTTTTTTAAAAAAAAAATTTGATTTCAGCTCATTTCTTTGGAAATCAGTTTTCTGGTTTCATCCCCATCACCCAACACTGGAAATTGGCAGTTGGGAGTAGGTAGGATGGGGATCTGGGACCAGCTTCACACTGATATGCAGTGCTTGCCCTCAAAGTCTGTGCTGAAAACATCTTGAAAAACACTTAAGTCAGCCCTGACACCCATCTCCTGAATCCTGAGCTCAATTGCTATTTTTTCCCTTCTGGACAGAAAGCCAATCTGAACAATTTGAAGTCCATAAGGAACCCCAAAGACCCAGCTCTGCTCTCTCAGTGGAAGAAACTGCTGGCGGAGCTGGAGGAGGACTGCAAGTAGGGGTCAGGGCTGGGAAGTGCATCAGGGCAGGGGCTGGGCTGGGCTGGGGTGGAGGATGCTGACCTATTGAACCCACCTCCCCACTGCAACCCGGACACAGCCTCAAGAAAGAGGAGCTGGGGCTAAAGTGATAGCACAGCAGGTAGGGCACTTGCCTTGTGTGCAGTCATCCTGGGTTCGATCCCCAGGATCACATAGGGTCCCCTGAGCACCACCAGGAACAGGAATATTTTCCTTAGTGTAAAGCCAGGAGTAAGCCCCAAGCTCTGCTGGATGTGGCACACACACACACACACACACACACACACACACACACACACACACACACACACACACACACAAAGGATGGGCCAGAGATATTACAGGGAATAAAGGATACGCCTTGCATCACCGACCTTAGTTAACCTGGCACCACATAGTTTCCTTAGTGCAGCCTGAGCACCAAGTGGCCAACCACCCCCTCCACTCCCCTCTGTTAGACCAATGCCTACCTGGGCCCCTCCCCTCTGTCCCTCTGTCCCTCTACCCACTCTAGAAGACTGTAGTGCAGAAGGCCTCTCTTCCATTGAAGCCCTACCCCTCTCACCCTACCCACCACCCTCCACTGTGATGGCCAATGTCTCCTGTGTCACCCTCCTCAAAAGGGAGGACCTGAGCACAGGCCTGGAACCCTGTGGGGCAGAAGGGGAACCCAGGGACCAGGCCCCCTATGCCTGTTCCCTGAAGGGTGGGGTCCCGCTCAAGGAGGCTCAGAAGGCAAGGCCTGAAGTGGAGAGGGGGAAGCTGGGGCAAGTCCCAAGCCCCTCTCTGGGGGTCCTGTCCACAGGCACCCACTGCCCCAAGTGCCTCATGACTCCAAAAGCACGGAGCTGGACAAGAAGAGAGGGCAGCTCCGGAGCCTCCTCTTGCAGGAGCTGGCTCAGAAGAGCATGACGGCCCAGCCCAGGGACATGGTGGCCACCGTGGAGGGCTGGCTCTTCCGCCTCAACAGTGTGCTCCCAGAGGTTCGGTGCAAGGGGGCCTGTGGGCGGGACCGGTGGGCGGGACCTGCGGACCTGCGGGCCTGGGCAGCGCCTGACCCGCTCCCCGCAGCCCCAGCAGAGCATCCCCGACGTGATGATCTGGCTGGTGTCCAAGCAGCAGCGTGTGGCCTTCGCACAGGTGCCCGCCCACTCCATCCTCTTCTCCCCAGCAGGGGCGCGGCGCTCCGGCCGGTTCTGCGGAAGGACACAGAACCTCTTCCTGCAGGTGTGGAAGAGGGGTCCTCCGAGGAGAGGAGACCCACAAACACCCCCAAGGAGCAGCAACCCCCCATGGGGTCCTATGAACTGAGAGTTCACCAGTTGCCAAAGCAAGGCAGGGCCCCTGTCACTTGTCACCTCGCCCGGGACCAGGCAGGGTAACATACAAACCATGTGTGCCTGAGGCGAGTGGGAGACACGCCATCCCCCTTGGGGAAGCTGCAGGGGCTCTCTGCTACCTCCCAGGCACTACCTCCCAGCCAAGCGCAGGTGGAGGACCGACCCCCAAACCTGTTTGCCCTTTGCCCCATGGTGGAAGGCCCTCGGGAGTCAGCTGAGTCCTGCTTGTTTCACAAGAACCGCCAAGACTTGGACCCCAGTTCCACCACTCGCTGCTGGCCTGCTACAGGCCTTCAGTGTCCCTGTTCCAGGGTCAGCGTGCACGGCTGTAAAATGGGCCTGGTGAAGCGCGCCCCCTCGTGGTGGGGTGTGAGAGGCAGCCGCGCACTGGGCCCTTAGCTCGGGGCCCTGTCCTCGCCCCCCTCTCTTCCCCACTCCCCAGGTAAGCTGAAAGGTAGGCTCGCTGCAGCCAACTTTCACCCCAGCACCCGGCTCCAGGGGCTCAGGGAGAGGTCCAGGGGGAGGGCTGGCGGCCCCCACCGCTGCCTCCAGGTCCTGCACCCCGGGGATTAAATGTGTCTGTCTCAGTACCCCGAGGATAAAGGACAGAGGGACACTATGCCGGGCTACCTCCGAGTCTGCATGTGGCTGGGCAACGTGATGGACAGCAAGAATCTGCAGCTGCTACACAAGGGCGAAGTGGTGGTGTACGCAGAGACGGTGAGCGGGACTGGGAGCCAGAGCCTGCGGGAAAGAGGCCGCAGGGACCACACAGCAAGGCTGGAGTGGAGCCTGTAACCAGGGGCGGAGCCGTGGCCGGGGCGGAGCCTGAGCGGGGCGGAGCCTAGGTCTAGGGGGCGGGGTAGAACTGGGGGCGGAGCTTAGGTCATGGGCGGGGCCTGAGAGGGGCGGGGCTTAAACTGGGGTTTGGTAGAGTCTATGAATGGGCAGAAGCTTGGCTGGGGAGGAGCCGCGGCCGGGGGTGGAGCCTGTGAGGGGCGGAGCCTAGGTCTGGGAGCGGTAGAGTCTATGAATGTGCAGAAGCTTAGAAGAAAGCGACTCATATGACACCCGCTCAGGGTCTCTTGTCTTCAAGTCGTCACGCGTGTGTGAGGGACAGCTGAGTGGGTCTCTGGAGTGGTCTTCCCTGCTGGAGGTTGTGGGAGTTTAACCTCGTTAGTTTAGGGAGTGGCAGGTGAACCAGGTTCAGACTCCTGGGGGCCGGTTGTCCATCACTCACATAGTAGCTAGGCCCCCTGCGGGTCTCAGCCCTCCAGAAAGGGAAGGCGGGGATGGTCAAAGCAGCCGGAATGAGGCATCTTCTCACAGAATCAAGCAAGATGGCCCCTTCCTCCCTGGCGCAGGCCATGGTTTGGAAGATGTCAACAGGAAGGGAAATAAAGCTTGAGTTTTAAACTTTGAATTCACATAATAAGAGCTATTTTTTTAATTGTTTCTAAGTGTGTGTTGGCCAGAGAGATGGTTCAAAGGGCTGTAGCATGTGTATTGTTTTGTTTCTATTGTTATTGTTGTTTTGCTTTTTGGGTCACACCCAGCGATACAAAGGGGTTACTCCTGGCTCATGCACTCAAGAATTACCCCTGGCGGTGCTCAGGGGACCATATGGGATGCTGGGATCAAACCCAGGTCGGCCACGTGCAAGGCAAATGCCCTACCCACTGTGCTATCGCTCCAGCCCCTGCAGCATGTGTTTTGCATGAAGGAGGCCTGGGTTCAGTCCAGGTCATCATATGGTCCTCCCAGCTCTGTGAGGGGTGCAGAGCCTAAGCACCGCCGTGTGTGACCACCACACCATAAATAAAGTGTATATTGCCATTGGGGCATAGCCAGCCCTTACATATGTCATGAAGACACTGGGATGGAGGGGGGGGGGCTCAGATGTGCTAGGAGCAAGGTGGGTGCAGGCCCTGGGGTGGGATGGGGCTCCTCGGGGTCAGTTCAGTTACTGTGGTAGGAGGAAGTGTCTGAGGATCCCCTCAGGCATACACCCCTCTCTGCCCCTCAGTGGGAGAGCTCCCTTCTGAGCTTCTCACCTGTGGAATGGTGGTATGAGGCCCTAGGTGATGGGACCTGTAGGTCCTCTAACTGGGCTCAGCCCTGGTGGGCCACCCTGCTGTGCTGATGGATGGGCAGAGACAGTGCTGTGACAGAATGGGGCAAGCCAGACAAGATTGAGGATGCAGACCTGACATCTGCAAGCAGGCCTTTCCCTGGTAAATGACTCACTCCTGGTCCCCGGGCAGGGGTCACTGCTAGGGGGTGTCATCAGCCCAGAATAGGGACGGGGTGTGATCCCCATTGGCTCCTGGGGAATAGTCAGCACTGACTTCCCTTCCCTAGTATGAGAACGAGGCCATGTTCAGAGGACAGTGGGGAAAAGAGGGGCTGTACCACTGCCCCAACTTCTCAGATGTCCTGTGCAAGAAGGCCCTGCCCAAGGAGAATTTCAAGACACCCCAGGGATGGCAGTGGCAGGGGCAGTGGAGAGTGGAGCCTCAGAGGAGGTAAGGCTGGGATGTGGGCTCTCGGTCTGGGCTCTACATCACGCACCCCAGGAACTGACACTTCTTTCTCGGGGGAGGATTCATTAGCAGCAGCCCAGGGGGGCGGCCACCCAGCCACTGTCCCTGTTCCCACAGAGATGGCAGCCCCTGCCACTGCCCTAACTGCCCAACCCCACTGCCAGGCTTGCCTTGAGCAGGTGGGTGGCCAGCATAGAAGGATCCCCTCACTGTAGGGGCGCTTCAGCTCAAGGAGATGTGTTAGGGATGTGGGGTTTCGCTGCTCCCAGACTTCTCCTCGACATAGACATCAACAAGAGCCAGGTGGTGGAGGAAGTGTATGAGAACCAGCACCGGGATGCCACGGGTGCCTGGGTGCCTGCAGCCGTCCCCAACACCGATGTGGTGAGTGGGGGTGGAAGTCAACTCAAGGAGGGGGTGATGAAGGGGACAGGTGTAGGGGTGTATGCCCACCGCACTACCAGGGTGGGACCTGGGGAGATGGGTTGTACTAGCGCATGAGTCCATATGGTCCCTATCCGAGCCTGGCCCCCACCACGTGGCCTGAGCCCCCAAGATGGTGGAGAGAGTTGCTGTAAATCAGAATACGAGGAGAAGCAGATGAAGGAATAACACATTTCTTCCCAGCCCTTACCCCAGATGGTCTTGTCCCAAGGAAAGTCTGTAAGAGGCCAATCTAAACCAGCACTGGCCCCGTAGAACTTTCTATAAGGATGGAAATATTCTATTTTTTTTGTTTTGTTGTTTGTATTTTTTTTTTGTCATATATTGTGGTGCTCAGAGCTTGCCTGGTGGGGCTCCCAGGGATTATATGGGGTGGTGGGGATTGAATCGGGGTCAGCAGTGTGCAAGGCAAGCACCCTACCCACTGCCCCAAGGATGGGAATGTTTTAAACTTAATTGTCTGCACGTGAAACCCAGCCCTGAATTTTGTTTCATTCAGTAGCCCCCGGGCTGTGCTTCAGTAGCACAGGTCTGACCTGGGGGCAGTCGCCGAGAGCCAGTCATGTGACTTGTTTTAAGACATGACTGTGCTTATCTTCTGTTTATGGTAAGTGAGGCTGGCTGATTTTCATGAAGCCATGAATTCTGATTTTCCTCTAAAAAACACAATGAGGGTTGGGGCTGGAGAGATAGAGCTGTGGGGAAGGCCCTGCCAGGAGGGATCCTTGAGCCTGGAGCCAGGAGTTATCCCGGAACACAGCCAGCTGTGGACCAAGCAAGAAATAAACAAAAAGCAACAACAACAAAAACAACGTTGATGGGGCTGGAGTGATAGCATGGGGTTAAGGCTTGCTGCCTTATATGCACATATGATTCCCCCAGCACTGTCAGGGATGAGAATGATCCTGAGCACAGCACCAGGAGTAAGCCCCGAGCACCCTCAGATGTGTCCTCTCCCCTCTCCCCAAAATACACATACTCACAATTGAAAGAGTCCAGTCAGTATAAGACTTAAGTTCGTGTGTAGAAGACTCATAGCAGTGGGTTTGCTCCTGGAACGGGGCACTGGGCCCCAGGAACGTGAATCAGTGCCCAAGCAGGAGAGTAAGGCCCCCGTCTCCCCCAGGACGGACAGCCTGTGGAGACCTGGCAGAACATGAAGTGCCCAGAGGGCTGGCACATCAAGAAGAACTGGACGGTGGAGCTGAACCATGCAGTGGACAATGAGGGTGCGTGTTCAGGCCAAGGACTGAGGGCAGGACACTGGGGCTATTGGGTCCCACTCTGTCCCGGCCTCAGGGCCTTACCTCAACTCCTGGGAGGACTTCCAGGTGCAAGAACAGGGCCTCACCCTGCCCAAAAGAAATGGCCCCCAGTTTTGAGATTGGCCGTGCCCCGGTTGAAGATGGGCCATGGTCCAGTTTTCGACAGGCTGGTTGTCTATCATCTCCCAGCTCCCCCATGCTTGAACAAGGGTGGGGTTGGGGGGTTCATGTGTGGTTGTGCCATGCTCAAGGCCAACTCCTTGATTTAGAACCCTGTAAAAAATTGTCTTTTTACAATTTAATTTTTTTTTTTAACCATGTGGCCTTATGTGGGTCATGGGACATCTCTGGGTCTCCCTCACCCTTGAGACAGCAGTGAGCTGGGGCCACCTGTGGTGTCACCTACCACACCTTTCCTTTCCACTTTGGGCCATAGCCACCAGACCTCTGGAGTAGCGGTGCCCTGTTAGACTCCTGCTCTGGGGCCCATCCCTAGGCCAGTCCAAACCTCCAAGCATCAGGGCACCTGGACATCTGCAGCCCTGGTCCTGCCCCCGCAGGCTGGGAGTACGGAGTGGGGGTCCCACCATCGGGCCAGCCCCGCATCTGGAACTCAGTGGAGAAGACCTACTGCTCATGTCGCCGGCGCCGCTGGGCCCGGGTGCGCCTGCGGGACCACAGGAAGCTGAGCCCTGAGCAGGAGACACTCTCTTTTCTGCAGCTGGTGAGGCCCACCCCATGGAGAGGCTGGCAGGGCCAGGGCCAGACCCCCCGAGCCCACGGTTACTTGCTTCCTTCCCCGCGGCCACAGCCCAGGCCAGAAGAGGACTGGGAGTATAGCAACGTCGTGGGCTCCAAGTACCAGCTGGACCCTCAGCCCAAGAGCCGCTTCCGCCGCCGCTGCTGGCACCGCAGCATGGTGCCCAACAAGAAATCGAGAGTCGCACCCATCTTCCTGCTGGAGGGATCCTTGGTAAAGGCGCTGCCTCCTCACATTCTGCAGCCAGGCTCAGACACGGAGGGTGGGGGTCAGGGTGCCACAGGCACCATCTCGGGCCTGGCAGGAGAAAGGGGGGACTGGGACATGGACCTGATGGGAGACCATCCCGGGCACAGGCTTTGGATCTGAACCAGATGGCTGAGGAAGAGAAGAAAGTGGCAGAGGCCAGCCTTTCCAGAACGAGCAGCTTCGCCTTTTCAATTCGGTCAGAACCCGAGCAGCCAGTCAACCTGCCCTTCATCTACTGTGTCTTCGACGGTGAGCCCTGGATGGGCCTCCGCCTCTGAGGGCAGGGCGTGGAGACAGGGTTGGGACCCTCGGGTGTACACGGCTCCTCTCTCACCCAGAGCCCAACTACTACCAGCTTTTCTGCTATATCTACCAGGCCCGGAGCCTGATCTCCACCAACATCCTGACCTTCCAGGGTAGGTGACAAGCATCCAGGGTCACAGGGCAGGGGGTCATCTATCAGTGTAAAGGAAGAGGATGACAAAGACACAGATCATCCCTCCTCCCCCATGGTTGCTCATGGCCCTGGTTTGTGGGAAAGAACCAAGAGGACCAGGGCTGGAGATAGAGAACAGCAGGTATCGGGGTCAGTCTCCAGTACCCCATACAGTCCCTGGAGAGATCAGAGGGCAGAGCCAGGAGTAACCCTGGAGCATTGCCAGGTGTGGCCAAAACACCAAGGAAGGGTGGAGCCAAGGAGTACAGGGCCACCGAGGAATAGCTCAGAGGGCTCAGACAGCTCAGAAATAGCTCATGCTTTGCATGTGGGAGACTGAGTGACCCGAGGTGCCAAGTGGTCTCACAAGCACTGCTAGATATGGCTCCCCAAACCTAAAATAGCCACAGGGAGTACAAGGCAGAGCTGCTCTTGAGGGTTCCCCAGAGCTGTGGCACCACCCGGGAGAGTTGGAGGGGCTTCATCAGGTGGGGGATCCCTGAGCCTCAGGTGGGGAAGGAATTTGGCTGGCTGAGAGCAAACAAGCGAGGGGAGCACTGGGAGCCAGAGTATCCCTATGTGATAAGGGAGGTGAGGAGGGGTGACTGCTGGCCTGCATGGGAGCAACCCACGGGGGTCCCAGGAGGAGACAGGACTGGTTTCAGGGGCATCACATGTGGCCTTGTTTGGGGGGTGCTGGATGCTGGTCTGGGGAGGCTGAGGGGTATCTCCTGTGTCCGTGCACCCACACATTAGGAGGGTCCCGGGGCCAGGGCACCCACTGACCCACCAAAGGACCGCCTTATGTGCCTCAATGTCCTGAGCTCCTGCTTGGGGCCACTGAGCTCCCTGGGCGATGCCCTGAGAAGTGGACATGGATGGAAGCAAGTGACCAAGGGTCCTGGCGATTTGCTCATTCACTCAGGAGCTAACATTGAGGTGACTGGTATCGGGGGTGTCGGCCGGGACCTCCCCATGTCCCAGTCCAGTGCGGCAGCAACCAGAGGTGAGACACGCCTGGCTGAGGGCTCAGAGCAGCACCCCACCCCCCCTGCCAGGGCCCTTCGTCCGGGCGGTCTTCCTCAACCACAGCCAGTGCACGCAGACACTGAGCAGCTCCACCGTGCCCACGTGGGCCCAGACGCTCATCTTCCACCACCTGCTCCTGAACGAGAGCCCCCGGGACACCCAGGAGAGCCCCCCACTCGTGATTCTGGAGCTGTGGCAGCATGACTCCCAGGTGATGGGCTGGGGGTGGGTTGGTGGTGTTGGGTTCCACAGAGCCCGTGGCTGGGCTCTGGGCATCCAGTTGATGTGAAATCCCGCCCCCCCCCCACCCCCTGCTCTCCAGGGCAGGGAAAGCTTGTGGGGACGGAGCATGTGTGTCCCGAAGGTTTGGCTGGATGTCCAAAACAGGATCCTGTTTCCCATGAGGTGGTGTCCACTCATCAATAAGCTGGGGGAGGAAGAGGGCGAGATCCTGGCCTCCTGTGAGCTGTTCTTGGAGACAGAGGTACTGGGGTGCCCCGCCCACCGTCCCCACCACAAGCCCCGAAGCTACACCCAAAGAAAGGGGCCGGGCCCCACCTGGGCTGGGTGCCATGGGCTCCCCAGCCTCTCTGCCGCCCTGCCACTAGCCCTGCCTTGGGCGCTGACCCTATGAGGGAATGGGGTGCAATACCACCCCTCACGCTCCACCTCCTCCTTCAGAAACTCAAACAGAAACTGCCCATCTTCAATATTCCCTGGAAGAATGGGGTCTACACTCTCCCCAGGAACATCCAGCCTGCGATGAAGAAAATGGTTATTGAGGTGATGAGGAGGTGGGGGTGGGGAGGAGATGCAGGGAGCCCGACCCTTGGCAGCTGAGCATTGCAGAGCTGTCTCTGCTGCCCCCGGGGGCCTTCTTGGTGAGCTGATCCAAAGTTTGAAGCCCAGAGTGTGTGGCCTGTTGGGAGGCAGCAGAGAAGCAGAGAGCCGCAAAGGTTCAATAGTTTATTGTTATTCATTTATTTATTTATTTTGCTTTTTGGGTCACACCCGGTGATGCTCAGGGGTTATTCCTGGCCCTGCACTCAGGAATCACTCCTGGCAGTGCTTGGGGGATCATATGGGATGCTGGGAATCGAACCCGGGTCGGCCTCATGCAAAGTAAATGCCCTACCTGCTGTACTATTGCTCCAGCCCCTGTTCAGTTATTTTAAATCCCTGCAGAGGGGCTGGAGAGATAGTACAATGGATAGGGTACTTGCCTTGCATGCGGCCAACTTGGACTCAATCCTCAGCACCCCATATGGTCTTTCAAGCCTGCCAGGAGTGATCTCTGAGTGCAGAGCCAAGAGTCAGCACTAAGCACCGCAGAGTGTGGCCCCAAAACAAAGGGCTCAGCCTTCCTTGGGCACAGAGAGGCTGCACAGGGGTAGGGGTGGGGGTGGTTCTGAGCTGCACTATAGAACTAGCCCTGGCTAACCTCCCAGTCAGCCAGCATGAGAGTGTGGGTCAGGGGGCCTTGTGAGCACCTGTGCGCCCGGCCACCTGCAGGACCAGGACATCAGGCAGGCTGGCAAACCCTGTGATGGGCCCTGATGCGGGGTCTGGACCTTGCCAGGGCATCACCCCAGGGTGCTGGGTCTCAGGCTCCTCTGGGATCCAAGTCAGCATCCCTCTAGGCAGCATAAGGGGTGCCTGCGACATCGAGGCCTCTAGCAGCCACTTTGGAAACTCACTCTGGAGAATCAGAGAGGCCAGACCAGGTGCGGGTGGGGAATGACCACAAGGACAGGGGCCAGTGGGGCTGGAGCAATAGCACAGCGGGTAAGGCGTTTGCCTTGCACGCGGCCAACCCAGGTTCGATTCCCAGCATCCCATATGGTCCCCTGAGCACCGCCAGGAGTAATTCCTGAGTGTAGAGCCAGGAGTAACCCCTGTGCATCGCCAGGTGTGACCCAAAAAGCAAAAAAAAAAAAAAAAAAAAAAAAAAAAGACAGGGGCCAGGGACAGAGGGACAGTCTCCAGGCCAAGAGGACAAGCCGGGACCTGAATGGGGCAGGGTCCTTGGGACTCCCCCAGAGCCCCCTCTCTTTGCTGGCAGATTCTGGCCTGGGGCCTCCGGAACCTGAAGGATGCGGGCTCCCCCCAGCTCCTTGTGGAGTGCTGGCAGGAGACCCTGCAGACACGGCCCATCCCCAACTTCCAGACCAACCCCAACTTCAATGAGCCCATCCTCTTCCTCATGCTGGTGTGGAGCCTGCCCGCGGGGGAGGAGTGGGGGGACGTGGGGGCGGGGGGGGCACGCAGCCTCACCATAGTCTGCCTCGTGGCTGCAGTTCATGCCCATGGAGGAGTCCTACATGACGCCCCTCACGCTGAAGGTGCTGGACACCCAGAAGTACGGCCAGCGCAGTGTGGTGGGTCAGGCCACAATCAGCTCCCTCCAACCCTACATCTGCGATCCTTGGGCTGCTGACTCCGTGACCCCAAAGCTCCCAGGTACGGCCCTTCCTCCCGGCCCCGCCCAAGCAGCCAGCACATCGGGGGAGGTCCTGGCTGCCCCTCTCCTGAGACTCCCCCTTGCTTTCTCTGCACAGTGCTCTCTCTGAAGAGGCTGACGGTGAGTGAGGCTGGCCCGCCCTCCTCACTCCTCCCCTCCTGCTTCCCCACCCCTCTCCCTTCCACCCCTCCTCTCCCTCCTCCCCCCTCTCGTCTCCCACACATTTGTTCCTGAGGGGCCGTAGACCAAACAGCTCACACTTCGCCATCTGCGCCAGGGTGAGGTGTGATTAACTGTACGCCGGAACTTTGCAGCATGGCCTCCCCAAACTACCACTGGCCAAGTTCTTTAGGAATCTTGAGAACACAGCAGGGACCCAGAGTGGTAGTCGGGAGGGTAGAGTGCTTGCCTTGCGCACAGCCAACCCAGTTCCATCCCCAGAGCACCACCACCAGGAGTGATTCCAAAACACAGAGCCAGGAGTACTCTTTGAACTTAATCGGGTGTGGTTCAAGCACCCCCCACCCCGCCCCACCCTGCCAAAAATGCAATCTTGATAGCAGAGCAGATGGGGGTACGACCCAGGCACCAGCACTTCCCAAGTCTCCCTTCCTGCTCAGTCAGGGTTGGTTTGCATGTTTCCATCATTTTTGTCGGTTTTTTTGGGGGGGGAGTGGGTGGGTGGGGTGGGGTGGGGTGGGTGGCACATCCATAGTACTCTGGTGCTGCACCTGGTATAGTTAGGAGGTTGCTCAAGACGGGCTCTGGGGTCCCCAGGTGCAGACACATGCTATCTCCCAGGCCCCAGCACATGCTTGGAGCAGTAGCTGTCATGCGTGAACATGGAGGTGGCTGGGGCCACTCTGAGCAGACCCACATTCTGATGGACCCGGTGGGCTTGGGGTGATACTCTTGGGACGTCCGAGCCTCCCAGAGTTCACGCTGAAGCTGTGGGCGAAAAGAACCCCTTCTGTCTCCCTCGCCCCCAGGCCCATACGGGGAGATCCCCAAATTCCAGGGCCCCTGGGACTGGCAGAGGGGCTGGGCAATGAGCCCCCCTCACTCCGGCTCCCCACTGCTCACGGTCTGTCTTGCAGCTCCTCGGCTACTTCTATGAGAAGTTTTGGTCGAAGGCCAGCAAAGCCCAGGTGAGGGAGGCTCTGCCTGGGAACGCAGACTCGGGGCAGGCGGTGTGGGGCAGGGCCCAGGACCCTCTCCCCACAGGACAATTTCGAGTACGACGTAGACTGGTGGAGCAAGCTGTTCTGGGCCACAGGGATGGGCCAGCAGACCCCGGAGTACAAGTACAAAGACTTCTTCACCCTTCAGGTTGGGAGACCCTCCAGGGAGCTGGCACCTAGCACTGACCCCTGCCATGGGGACAGCCCGGCCACCAGTGGAACAGACACTCTGGGGATGGACCTGGGGGCTGCGGCAAGTTGGCCCCCTGTGGATCAATGGCCTGGCCTTTGCCCCCCCTGCAGGTGTACGACTGTGAGCTAGAGGCGGTGCCTGCCTTTCAGGGCCTGCAGGACTTCTGCCAGACCTTCAAACTCTACCAGGAGGAGCCCAAGGCCGACAGCCCTGCCGTGGGGGAGTTCAAGGCACGCAGCCCCCCGCCCCACATTGCCTAAGCAGCCTGCCCCGGAGCCCTTCTGCTCCTAGAAACCCCCACGTGGGTCCTGGCTTCCGGTGGTACTTCTCAACGCTGGGGCTGGGAGCACCTGGAACATGGTTTGCAGGGGCTGGGGCAGGCTGGGAGCCAGTCCAGCAGCAGCAACCAGGAACTCCCCCAAGCCTGAGTGCAGAGCTACGAGTACCTGAGCCCCACTGCGCGTGGCCCAAAAATTAAAAACAAAACCAAAAAACAATGAATTGGGGAAATAGGGGCAGCAGAAAATGGGGGACCTAAGGATTTACTTGTGGTGACCCTAGGGCCTTCCTCCCCCTGCCTCTGGCCTGTGCTTAAGACGCGCTCTGGCAACCAGCGCTCACCTCATGACCCGGGGGCCTTGCCCGCACCCCTCCTCCCACAGACCCCTCATGCCAGCCTCCACCCGTCCTCTCCGGGGCATGCCGGACACCTCCTGGAGAACCTTACTGAGGTGGGTGGCACAGCCAAGCTGACAGCCCCCGACCCTCTTGTGTGTCCCCACAGGGCCTTTTCCGTATCTACCCCATTCCGGAGGACCCCAAAGGCCCCAGGCCCCCCCGCCAGCTCCGATTCCAGCCCGACAAGGAGGATTTCCCCCAGGAGTGCCTGGTGCGGGTGTACATCGTCCGGGCCATCAACCTGCAACCCCAGGACACCAATGGTCTGGTAAGGAGCAACTCCCCCGCTCACAGCCCCTCGGGGGCCCTTTAGACTGCCAACTGCTATTGGGTGTCCCTCCTGCCCTCCTGAGCCACCTGGATCCCCCATTTCCTGTCCTTCCCTGACTCCTGACTCCAGTGTGACCCTTACGTGATCCTGAAACTGGGAAAGATGGTACTGGGCACGCGAGACAAATACCAGCCCAACACCCTGGACCCCATCTTCGGCACGTGAGTCACTCCCATTCAGCAGGTCCTGCTCTCCTCACCATGCCTGGAGAGAGCTCCAGCTCCGAGCTCCAAGTTTATAGTGGGAAGCCTTCCTCAATCCGGGCACTCGGCAGAGGGGAGACGGATGCTCCCCCACCTTCTTTCTCCAACACTCTCTGGGGTTGGAGGTTGGAGTCCAACGCCCATAAGACCTTACTTCCAGGGCCAGGGAGACAACTCTAAGTGGCTGAACACATCTGGCACACAAGAGGCCTGAGTTCTCTCCCGGGAACCCTACACCCTCAGAAGATCTCCTGGGTGGCCCTGGTGGCCCCTAAGCACCCAACTGTGAGGTGTGCAACAAGCACGACCATGAAAATTCCTAACTGCACTCCCCCTACCTAAAACACTGCTTGGCGTGGCCCCTGGTTAAAAAAAAAAGTATTTCTAGCCATAACTGGGGGCTGGCCATTGTGCATAAAAGTCATCATCAGGCTCTGCCCCCATATTCACGGGGATTAAGCAGAGGGTGGAGCACAGGCCCAGAGACAAAGATGCCAGGGAGGAAGGTGGCTGGTAAGAGGCCCCCAGTCTCCCTCTCCGACGCCCTTGCCCTAGGATGTTTGAGCTGAACTGCACCATCCCCCTGGAGAAGGACCTGGAGATCCAGCTGTACGACTTTGACCTGTTTTCCCCCGATGATAAGATCGGAACCACCATCATCGACCTGGAAAACCGACTCCTGTCTGGCTTTGGAGCTCGCTGTGGGATCCCCAAATCCTACTGCCTGTGAGAGAGAATCAGCTGGAGAGGGCAGGAGAGAGTCCCAGTGCCCTCGGCCCTTGCCAGGGCTGCACCTGGGAACCAGGATGTTTCCCGTGCTGGCTCTGCCCGCCTGCTGCCTACCAGCCACCCTGTTGCTCACCCCAGTTCTCCCCTCTCCCTGCACATGCCCACAGGTCGGGGCCCTTCCAGTGGCGTGATCAGGTGCCCCCCACTGTCCTCTTGGAGCAGCATGCCAGGCGGAAGGGGCTGTCTCGGCCCGTGTTCAACATGGAAGAGGACTTGGTGGTTTACAGCGGAACAGTGTTCAAGCTGAAGCACTTTGGTGAGCGCCGCCTGCCATGAGGCCCGGGGAGTGGGCGGCCTGCCTGGGAGACAGGAAGACTAATGGCACTTACTGCTTCCCCCCACCCCAGAGCCGAAGACCCCTAGTCTGCCTTATCTGGGGCCGAAGAAAGAACGCCTAGCCCTGCACGTCTTGCGCCTGCAGGGGCTGGTCCCCGAGCACGTGGAGACCCGCACGCTGTACTCGGAGAGCCAGCCGGGCATCGACCAGGTAAGAGACTGTCAGCGCTGCCCCCAGAGAGCCGGGCGCTCGTTCCTAGGGTATAGACCAAGGTGAGGGGGGAAGGCGAAATCACACATTCGCCCTTGTGCTGGCCTTGGAGGTGAGCAGGCTGCATAAATGGTGACGGCAAGAAGTTTCCAGGGAGGGGCCGGAGCGATAGCACAGCGGGTAGGGCGTTTGCCTTGCACGCGGCCGACCCACCTTCGATCCCCGGCATCCCATATGGTCCCCCAAGCACCGCCAGGAGTAATTCCTGAGTGCAAAGCCAGGAGTAACCCCTGAGCATCGCTGGGTGTGACCCAAAAAGCAAAAAAAAAAAAAAAAGAAGTTTCCAGGGAGGCACTTCAGCGCCAATGGAGAAGGTGCCCTGCCAGCTCATGCAAACACTGCTTTAGTCTCCTCTGGGTCAGAGGTGTAGATATTACAATTTTGGTTTGGCTATTATTCTCAGGTTGTGTTTTCTTTTTTTGTTTTTTTGGGTCACACCTGGTGATGCTCAGTGGTTACTCCTGGCTCTGCACTCAGGAATTAGTCCTGGCAGTGCTTAGGGGACCATATGGGATGCCGGGGATTGAACCTGGGTCAGCTGCATGCAAAGCAAACGCCCTACCCACTGTACTATCACTCCGACCCCCTACAGGTTGTGTTTTCTCCCTCACAATAAACCCCAGAGAGAGGGAGAAACTCACTCCAATTATCAGCTACCTTCCAGCCATCCAGATGGCTCATGCCAGATTTCTCAAACTCACACCACATTCTGGAGACAAGTTCTGTCCTAAGCATGTTTTTCAAACCATTCACAAGTCAAAGAGCTCAACAGGCTGAGAGCATGCTATAGCATTCCCCTGGGTGCCCCAGAGTACCCAGGGCACTGCTAAGGACAGAGCTAGGAGTAGCACCTGAGCACTACCGTTCCCATGAACTAAACCTGTTATCTCTCCTGGGGTCAATTCCCAACTAGATGGCTTGAAAGAGGGCATTTCTTTTCCAGGGTGAGTGGTGTGTGCTTGTCCTGCCCTCTTCCTCACCATTTTCATCTTCCTCAGACCTCAGTGATCTGCGGACTGTTTATCCTTAGGATGTGTTTATAGAGCATAAGAGGAAAAGAGGCTTGGGAGTCTAGATTCTTCATGGTCAGGGCTATAAGGCGTGAGACGCCAACCTCTCCCAGTACCCCAAAGAAATAAGAGGAGAGAGAGAGCACAAGGGTTAAATCTCTTGCCTTGCACATGGTCAACCTGGGTTCGATCCCCAGCCCCAGAGGGTCTCCCAAGTGATCCCTGAGCTCAGAGCCAGGATTAAGCCCTGCGCATCTCTGTTTGGGTGTGGTCCCCAAACAAAAAATGAACAAGTAGGGGGAACTGATGGACAATTGCTCAAGTTCCTCCACTCACAAATGTCTCACAGATACATCCTGCCCTCACTGTGGGCAACACAGTTCCAACAGACTTTGGTACCTGGGCCAGGGCTCCCCAGGCCCCCATGCCACCAACAGAAGCCAGCAAACCAATCCATCTCCACTGTAGGGAAAGGTGCAGTTGTGGGTGGACCTCTTCCCCAAGAAGCTTGGGCTTCCTGGTCCTCCCATCAGCATCAGTCCCAGAACTGCTAAGAGGTGAGTGACAAAACACCTCCCAGTCTCTGCGCAGCTCGCACAGCCTGCCCGGCCCAATGCTCCCGGGCTGACACACGGTCACGCTCTTCCTCCACGGGAACTTTCTTCCCTTGGCCCCCCTCCTCACTCCCCAGTGAAGCCTGACTCGTGTGGGCATGCAGGGCCCAGGGCTCCTCCCCCCTGAGGCTGCAGTCACAGAGCTAGTTCTAGGGAGGCCTGAGAGCTTGGTGACTGCAGGTACGAGCTGCGCTGCGTTATCTGGGAAACGGCCGAGGTAGAGCTGCAGGACATCAGCAGAATGAGTGACATCTACATCAAAGGGTGCGCGAGGGCTGGTACCCCTGCACATCCCCGGGCTGTGACTCCCAGGGGTCTCCCTTTCCCCAAGGGCTCAAGCAAATCCCACCCCCAGGTGAAAGGCCTTTTGCCGCAGGTGGTTATTTGGGCTGGAGAAGGACATGCAGAGTACAGATATCCACTACCAATCCCTGGGGAAAGCCGACTTCAACTGGCGCTTCATCTTCCCCTTTGACTACCTGCCAGAGGAGCAAATGTGCGTCCTAAGCAAGAAGGTAACAGGCCGGGGTGGGTGCGCTCCTGCCCCCCCACGCCCTTCCGGGAGACCTGCAGGCTGCCCTAGTGCACGTGGAAGGGGACTTCAGATGAAACCCTCCACTGGACAGCCTGCGGGCTGCAATGGCACCAGAGACACTACAGGCAGGTCTGTAACACACCCTCCGGCCATCCTCCAGGATTATGTCTGGAGCCTGAACCCCACATCACAAAAGTTCCCAGCCCGGCTCATCATCCAGGTCTGGGACAATGACATCATCTCTGCTGATGACTTCCTAGGTGAGACCCTGCCTGTGACCCAGGACCACAGGACAGGGCACGCCTTCCTGCTGACGGCATCTCTCCACTCAGGGATGCTGGAGCTGAATCTCTCCAACATGCCATTCCCAGCCAAGAAAGCCATGCAGTGCTCCATCAGGTTGATGGAAAGTGACCCCGTATGGCCCTACTTCCAACCTGAACGCTTCTCCCTCTTCAAGAAGAAGACTGTGACTGGCTGGTGGCCATGTCAGGCCCTTAAGGGAGATAAATGGTACATGTCGGTAAGTGCCCAGGGAAGGCGTCCACCACCTGGGCTGTCATGGGTCTTGATTCTCAGATTCTCTATTTTCCCTCCTGGTACTGGAGAGGGTGAGCTCAATGGGCTGGAGCACATGCGTAGCATGTGGGAGTCCTGGGTCGATTCCTGGTGCTACACGATCCCCGGAGCATCACAGGGGCAAGCCCTGAGCTCGAAGCCAGGGATAAACTCTCTTGAGCACCATAGCTGTGCCCCCCCAAACAAAACAAGAAGCTATTCTTACTCTTTCAAGCTCAGCTCAGTCCCCTTCCCCCGCCCCTCCCCCCGACATTTTTAGGGCAAAGTAAAGATGACACTGGAGGTGCTGACAGAGAAGGATGCTTTACTCAAGCCCACAGGCCGAGGCCACTCAGAGCCCAACCAGTATCCTACACTCTATCCTCCCGTGTAAGGTTCTGTTTGCACGGTATGGGGGGCCTACAAAGGGAGGGACCAGACACCCCACTTCCACAGCTCAAATCAGGAGAGAGTAAAGAGATGAAGTTTGCGGGACAGGAACAGGCCCAGGCCCGGGCCAGTGGCAGCGGCCTCCCTCTGCCCCCCATTCTGACATCTCTGCGTGTGGACAGGCGGGCCTCCAGCTTCATCAGATGGCTTCGGGCACCTTTTCGAACTCTTAACTATGTTTTGTGGAGACGTTACCGATACAAATTCTTGATGACCTTGGTCCTATTGGTTATAGGGCTTTTGCTATTCAACTTTATCTATTCTACTCCGGTGAGTGACACTCATGGGGACGAGGAAGAGGCACTGGTAGCTCTTTGCTACCTCAGGCTAGCCAGTGCCTCTTCTCTCTAGAACTATTTGGCCATGTCCTGGATCAAACCTGAACTCCGGATGATTAGCTCTGCTAACCTAGAAAATAGTGGGCCAGGGTCTCTTCCGTCCTCTGCAGCCAGCATGTGAACCTAAGGTCTACAGCAGACTAAGTTAGACTCCCCCTGGACTCCACCTGAGTGAGAGGAGTCACCTCAAAGATACTCTCCCAGATGATCCGTCATTTTGCTTAGCTTTTCTCCTACCCAGCAGCGCTTCCTTGGGCAGCTCCTGTTTCTGTCTTCTAAGACATGCGCAGGGAGCCTGATACTCTGGGTGTTCTGTTCCAAAATCACTTTCAACAAGGAGAGCAGAGTTGTAATTTTCCTGAAACTGAAATAAACAAGTTTTATAATATTGCTGCCTTATAATTTGGGGGTGCAGTGGTGGACGCTTGGAGCCATACGGAAGTCTGAAACCTCCTGTCTTCAGACAAGACTCCTGGGAAAATAGTGCCTCTCTCTGCACCACCTTGAGGCCTTCGGGTCTCTGCCCAGCAGAGAGGTTCTGAGTCAGTGGGACGATGGAAGGACAGGGGACTTAGGAGAATAATGCCCCTATGGGACGGGCAGGCCTGTTCCTACCTGGGACCACGGGACAAACAGACAAGTCTCAAGCTGAGTGCAAAGCCACAGCGTGGGCCAGGCACCTCCTGCACGTGATCAGACCAGGGGTCACATGCCCACAACTCTAGAAAAGCTCCAGCTGGCACAGCTGTTGTCCTGCACCATGTTCTCCCTAAAGCTGCCCCAGGCCTGGTGAGGGTATTTTCATGACTTCATGCCCTCTTTCTAGAAAAGCTACAGGGGAGGCTAGAGTGACAGTACAACAGTAGGGTGCTTGCCTTGCATGTTGTTGAGCCAGGTTTGACCCCCAGCATCCCATATGGTCCTCTGAGCCCACCAGGAGTTATCCTTGAGCACAGAGCCAGCAGTAAGCCTTGGACACCCTCATAGGTGGCCCCCAAAACAAAAAAATTAGAAGCCTCCAGGGGACCAGAGTTCGTTTACTAGGCTGAGTACAGGCTTTGTACACAGGAGGCCCAGGTTCACTCCCCAGCACCACACGGTCCCCCAAGGGCTGCCAGGAGTGACTCCTGAGCACTAAGCTGGAGGAGCCCCTGAGTGCCACCAGGTATGATCCCAAACCCTAAATCCTCTGGAGCACATGCTTTGCATGTAGGATGCCTTGGGTTTGATCCCAGCACTATATGGTTCCACAAGCATTGCCAAAGTAACCCCCAAGGCACCATACAGGGAGCAGTCCCTGAGCACCACTGGGTGTAGCCCCAAATAAATACATATAGGAAAATACAAAGTCCTGGGGGCTGGAGCGATAGCACAGTGGGTAGGGCGTTTGCCTTGAATGCGGCCGACCCTGGGTTCGATTCCCAGCATCCTATATGGTCCCTCAGCACTGCCAGGAGTAATTCCTGAGTGCAGAGCCAGGTGTGACGCAAAAAGCAAAATAAATAAATAAATAAAAAGTCCAAAGGAGCTCAGCACCAGAAAAACTCCCAAACAAAATGTTTGATATCTCTCTCTCTCTCTCACACTCACACACACACACACACATACACACACACACACACGCTATACACAACTCCATGACAGCACCTGTATGTCTGACCTTACACACATGTGTACCCCCCATTCATGAGGACCACACACAGCATACACATACCACCCCAAGAAAGAAATCACCTATACACCACTGTCGGGTCATCCCACCACTGGGTTCTACCCAATCTCTCCTGGAACTCAAAAAGGACAAAAACTCATTTCCTTTTTTAGTTCTACTTGCTCCTAAGGCCAAGTTCAAGGTCACAGTATGTCCTCTGGCACGCACCCCCCTTTAATTCCATTTGCAAACGTGACAGTCTCTGATGTGCATGGAAGACAGAAAATGCCTAGATGGAAATGCAGACTGAGCCCAGCTCCCTTCTTTCTGGACACAGCTATGGGCTTTCATAAGCCAGGAGAGGGCAAAGCTTGACAAGCCTGAGGTTCAGAGGACCTCCAGACCCCTCTCAGGAGGAAGGACACCAAGTGAGAAACTCATGTTTGATTTTCTATTAGCCATTTTAAGAATTTCCCTTATGCTACAAAAGTATACGGTGACTAAGTTCAGAGTCTCAGGCCCTTGAGGGAGACAGTTGGCGACTGTGACCACAGGTAGACAGCTGAGTGGTGACCCCCGTCAGATAAGGCAGTGGACTCTGGAGGCTTCTACGCAGTCTCTGCAGTCTGACTGAGCCTCCGGGCATCAAGAGCATGTTCCAGATGTGTAACGCCAGGACAACTGTGTCTCCTCCACCATGGAAAGGAAACCACATCTCTTCCTCTTTCCAAATCTCTTCCTTGTGGTCATCGTACCCACGCTGAATCTCTATGAAAGCAGCTTCCTCAACATTTGGAGCCCTCAAAAAGTGGAATTCCCAAAATCATGAAAAAAACAAACCTTGCAGCGAAACGCTCCAATGACCCCTCAAAAACATGTCCCCATGGTCAGGCATACGGAGACTGTTCCTTTTACTGACATATGGAGCCAGTTATTCTCAACGGGGGTCCCAAGGCAACCCAAGATATCCAAACTTCTCTTGACTTGTGGCTTCCTCCTCTTGACGGAGGAGCTGCAGCCTGTGGGCAGCAGGACTGCATCAGAGAGCCTGGAACTGCACCACAGGACACAGGGAGAGCAGTAAGAAAAGCTGCAGTGGGGCCACTGGGTAAGCACAGGTAAAGTGTGGGCTTGCGCTAGGACCCAAAGTCCCACTAGGAAGTCTTTTCTGCTCAGCTTGCAGTTGGAGGACAATGAAAGAACAAGGAAGGCAAGGCAGGGAAGAAAGTTCCTCTTCAGGTCTCTACAGAAAGACTCAGGTGAACCGAGGTTTGGAGGAAAGGCAAAAACCAATGAAGATTTAACCAGCACGGACGAGGGTCACCGGTGTTCTGCTCTTTGCAGATTTCAAACAGCACAGAGGACCCTGGAGCCCATCAACAAGGCAGCCTGAGCTCCAAGTTTCTTTCTGTGATGCCGGCGTTTCATCAGCCTCTCTCCTCCCCTTCCTCTCCTTTCCCAAGTGGAAGGATTGCAAGGACAGACAGCACAGCAGCATTCCCCAGGGGTGGCTGGGGTTCCGGAACCCGAGTCTAATGTCCCGCAACCCTTGGGGATGCAGCATCCTGCCTTCTCGGCAACACTCACAGAGCAATCCCTGCACAGTGGCCAGACACCAGAGGCCACGCAGACCCCTGCAGAGGCCCCGCAGCAGCTGTGCTCAGTAGAAACGCTTGCGGCTCTGGTCCTGCCACTTGTTGTAGAGAATGATGCAAATGACAATGGCAAATACAGAGAACACCAGCGAGAAAAAGACGATGAGGAAGAGAGCCAGCCCACCCAGGGGAGGCATAGGGGCTGTCACTGGGGAAACAAAAGAAAAGCAAATCAGAACCAGGGTGCTCAGTTGGGACCAACCAATCAGCTTTTAATCCCCTAGTTTCTGGCACCAACTTCCAGGAGCAGGAGCTTAGAATCTCCCTTTTCAGGTACCGCCATTTATAAACTCAGTCAGTGGGGTTTTAACCACAGGGCTTCAGGGATCCAGAGAGATAGTACAGCAGGTAGGGCATTTGCCTTGCACACAGCTGACCCAGGTTCGATCCCTGGCACTCCACGTGGTCCTCCATACCCATTAGGAGTGATCTCTGAGCACAGAGCCAGCAGTAAGCCCTGAGCACTGTCAGGTGTGGCTGCCACTCAACCAACCAACCGACCGACCGACCACAGGGCCTCGGCCTGCCATGGAAACAGTCCATGGACACAGTGATTGCCGCCTGCTGCATGGATGCCATGGCAGTCAGTATGTAACAAGTGCTGATGTGCACATACTCTGCCATAACTGAGAGATGAGGGGAAAAGAGGCCTGTGTTTCATATTCTTTACAGGAATAGCACAGGAAGAGCCCTGAAAGCTAGGGATCCAGTTACTCAGACCTCCCCGCCCCCAACCCCTCTCCCTCACCCACAGGCTCCCCCATGCTCACGATCATGAGGTAGCTTCAAATTGTCTACTGAGGGCAAGAACACATCTCGATGCAGCTTCTCTTCTTCTGGGGTTCTCTCCACCGTCAGCTCAAACAACTTGAGGGAAATGATGTCATGATTATCTAGACAATGGAAGAATAAAGATTACTCAAGTAACCTCAAAAACAAGTACCTTCCAGTATCCTGGTTCAAGCTTCTGATTCCAGCTAATAGTAACCTTGAACAAAACAATTAAGGTCCAAAGGAATGAGAGCTCGGGGCTCAGCACCTGCTTCGCAAGTATATGGGCACAAATTTAGACACCCGTGCACTGAGCACAAAGCAGGCAGCTCTGTGGCCTGAATACCCTGGCACTACACACCACTTCCCACCACACCACAGTTGGGATGTGTGGGCACCAGAACAGGGGTGGGACACACCAAAGGAGCACCACCACAAAAGCCACCTCAGAGTCCCCAGCTAGGAAATGTGACCCCTGGCGGGCACCATGATCAGAAAATGTGGGCCTCAACTGAGAGAGGGGCCCAGGAAGACACCTGTGCAAGCATCACAGTGACGGGAGTGCAAAAGCCTCAGTTGAGTGCGCAAGCAGCCTCGCCATGTCCCACCTCAGCTAAAGGAGCGTTACCACAGCCAGGCATGTGCAACCCCCATCAACAAGAGTAAAGGGAGACAAGGGAGGACGTTAAAAAATAAGCATAAGTGAGCAGATATTGAAAACAAGAGAGGAAAAAATAAAGGAGGGCTGGTGGGCTAACACCAAGGGCTACACTTGCATGTGGAATCCTCGTTCAGACTTTAGGCCAGCATGGCCACCTGAGCACTCCCGGAAGCCTGTGGCTCCCAAGCACCAAATGGGGAGGAGCTCTTGGTACTGCCAGGTATGGCCCCCAAACAGAGTAAGGGAGGAAAAGTTTCATCTATTTTTGGTCTTTCTAACTATTGGTTTATCATTATCTTACATTATAAAGAGTGTGGCTTAACATCTCTATGCATGTGGGATTCATTACACCCAAAGTTCCGATACCACCCTACCCTCTCTCCTCTCTAGTAATCACCAGTCTTCTGAGGGATGACAGTGGAATTTCCTTGCTCCTCCCCCAGGGATCTTAAGGTTTTCTGAGGCACTCCCACAACAGTGCAATGAGGCACACCCAATTCCATCAAGCACTAATAATCCTATATTGCTTTTCTCTTTCCTTTATGTCATTTGCATGGTTTATTTAGCAACGTCCTTTTTGTATAGACACAGGAAGACAATTGATGCTATGCTATGTAATATGGGAGTTAATTGACTGGGCATCCATATTTACTTGACTTAAGCCTCAGTTGCCCTTAATTCCTAGCACTCCCGACGAGGGACTGGATGGACCCAGGGCAAGCTGTGAGCTACTCTGGCAACAAAATGGGCCAGGCCAAGTGCCATAATATTTAACTGTAAGTTAAAAGCACGGTCATGGACAAACTCTGTCATGACCCAAATAGAAGGAACTGAATAAGGACCCTGTTGGAGTTAGGAAAGACTAAACTAGCCTGAGGACTGTGGTCTGGAATATATAGTGAGATGTCCCCAGGAAGAGCCAAACTTTAAGCTTAATATATCTCTTACTGTGTTCACACAAAATGACATTGCCAAAAATATTATAAGAAGTAATTTTACTATGACTTTAAATGGGTTACTAGCTAAGGAAAGAAGAAAGCAATACACCTGGATGGAATCCGGACTTTGAACAGAATCTCCTAGTAAACTGGAGTGCTGAACCCTCAGATGTGAATTTGTCCTTGAGTTAATCCCCTGTAGGAGAGGCTTTGCTTCTCTTTGTTGTTATGATAATGTTCAACCCCACCTTTGCTGTAAGGGGCAAGTGAGGACGAGACTGAGGAGATGTTGAAAACATTGAGAACTGAAGACGTTGGGAACGAGAAACCTGGGACTAGACGCTGAGACTAGACACTGAGGACTAGACGCTGAGGACAAGAAGGTCAACAACGAGACATTGAAGACAAGGAGAACTGAGGCTTTGGAGACTTTGGGACTAGGAGAACCAGACGACGATGATGATTGGATGTAGAGGGCTATGAGACTATGTGGAGACGAGGAAGACGATATAAGGAAGCAGAGGACTCTGAGGTGCGTCAGACTAGGATAATAGAACTCTGATACCCGGGGCTACAACCAAAACGATGACTCCAACTACTGCACTGACTACTGCACCGTAAGGGAGAGATCAGACTACGTCGAGGAGGAGAGAGAAATAAACCGACTACCAACCAGCCTGGGGCTCTGTTCCTGTTTGCCTCCCCACCCCCAGCCCCAGTCCTTTGCCATCGTCTGGCCTGGGGAGGTGGCTCTCAGCCATAGAACGTTAAGTCCTGCCTGCACAGGCTCTGTAGGAGAGGGCCCTTCTTTCTTTTATTTGAAACTTACAATCTTCACTGAGTCTAGAAGCTAGTTTTGTTGTTTTGGGGCCACACCTGGTGGTGCTCAGGACTGACTCCAGGCTCTACACTCAGAGAACATATGCAGGACAGGGGATTGAAACCGGCGTCAACTGCACGCAAGACAAGCATCCCATCTGCTTTACCGTCTCTCCAGCCCCTCTATACCAGTTTGTTTGCCATCATTCATATTCCACAAGGGTAAAACTACCCCATCATTGTATTTCAATTACTTGCTTATTTTACTTAGCAAAATCATCTCAAGTTCTATGCATTCTACTTGATATAATTTGCATTAGAGATTTTTTTTTTTGGGGGGGTCAAACTTGGCAACACGCAAGGCATTCTCCTGGCTCTGTGCTCAGGGATCTGAGTGGGGCTTAAGGGACCGTATGGGTGTTGGGGATTGAACCCGGGTCCAATGCATACAAGGCAACCGCCCTACCCACTGTGCAGTACTCCGGTTTTCTTATTCACTGTCACTGTCACCCCGTTGCTCATTGATTTGTTTAAGCGGGCACCAGTAACATCTCTCATTGACTTATTGTTACTGTTTTTGGCAAACAACATTATTCTTTGGCCATTTTTACCAGTTAGGAAAAAGCCCCCACTGAAAATCAGGACATCAGGAGGTGCTGGCCTGTGAGAGCTGAAAGCTCAAAGGAAAATGCACAAGACAAGGGAGCTTTTCCAACCTGAGTGACAGACAGAGCACCAGCCAGCGTCTCCTGCCCCCATGCTGTCACGTGCTGCTGCCACGGTGCTGCCTGCCCCACGGCACTGTCAGTGCCCAAGGAAACACTTCAGGTGACAGAAAGCAGTCCCAAGACCAGAGTCAGGGGAGGATACTAAAGAGGACAGCAGAGGACTTTCTGGGATTTTTTTGTTTTTTGTTTATTTTTTGGCTACACGTGGTTGTAGCTCAGGGCTTACTCCTAACTTTGCAATCAGGGATGGCTCCTGGCAGTGCTCAGGAGATCATACGTAGTGACTAGGATCCAGCCTGGGCCGGCTGCAGGTAAGGACAGTGCCTTATCTACTGGACTATCTCTCCAGTTCTTTTTTGTATTTTTGTTTGTTTTTTTGTGTTGGGGGTTCACACCCAGCAGTGGCTCTGCACTTAGGGATTACTCCTAGCAGTGCTCAGGGGACCATATGAAATGCCCAGGATTGAACTCAAGTTGGCCACGTTCAAGGCAAACGCCCTCCCTGCTGTACTACTGCTCTGGCCAACCGTATTTTATTATTTATTTATTTATTTATTTGCTTTTTTGGGTCACACCTGGCGATGCACAGGGGTTACTCCTGGCTCTGCACTCAGGAATTACCCCTGGCGGTGCTCAGGGGACCATATGGGATGCTGGGAATCGAACCCGGGTTGGCCGAGTGCAAGGCAAATGCCCTACCCGCTGTGCTATTGCTCCAGCCCCCCTATTTTATTTTTTTTAACTTAAAATTTTTTTTTTAATTGCTGGAATTGCAGCCAGCAGTGCTGGTGATTGGAGTGGGGGGCACTTTGGGTGAAGTGTGGCCTGGCACAGGCCAACAGTGCTCAGGGACCACCAGAGTTGTGCCTAGAAGTGGCAGAGGGTACAGAGGGGGTGTGGTGCTAAAAATCAAAGTCAAGGCCTTAAATGTCCTAGAAATGTGCTCTGCCACTTGCCACTATCTCCTGGGCACCAAAGAAGAAATCTTTGTATCTTGCCTATAGTGGTGTTTGCAAGGGTATGAATATATATCAAAATTCATCAGGAGTTAAGAGATTGTACAAGGGATAAGGCACCTATCTTGCACATGGCTGACCCAGGTTCAATCCCTGGAACTCCACATGGTCCCATGAGTCTCACCAGGAGTGATCCTTGAGTAAAGAGCCAGGAGTAAGCCCTGAGCACTACTGGGTGTGGTCCAACAACAAAAGGAAAAAACAAAAATAAACCCTTTGGATTATATACTTGTATTGTATAAAAAAGTATTTTTAATAGTTTGATTTTTAAAATAAGTTGATCATTTTAAATAAATTTAAAAAAGAGAAGATCTCATTTTAGAAATCCAGATTTGGGGGCAGGACAGAGTGACAGTACAGCTTGCCTTGCATGTGGTTCACCCAGGTTTGACCCTTGCATTTCAATATGTCCCCAAAGGACTGCCAGGAGTAATTCCTGAGTGCAGAGCAGGAGTGACACCCCTGAGCTTTTTTTTTTTTTCCCCCCCCGCTTTTTGGGTCACACCCAGCGATGCTCAGGGGTTACTCCTGGCTTTGCACTCAGGAATTACTCCTGGCACACCCCTGAGCTTTGCTGGGTGTGGCCTAAAAATAAAAAGGAGGCTGGCACCATAGCAAAGCAGGGAGGGCATTTGCCTTGCATGCGGCTGACCCGGGTTCGATTCCCAGCATCCCATATGGTCCCCGGAGCACCGCCAGGAATAATTCCTGAGTGCAGAGCCAGGAGGAACCCCTGAGCATCGCCGGGTTGACCCAAAAATCCAAAAAAAAAAAAAAAAAATTAGAAATCCAGAATTTGGGAGATAGTGCGAAGAGTTAAGCCAATGCTCTCTGTCTGAGGAGGAAGCTCAAGTTTGAGCCCCAGCACTATACCGTCTCCCGTGCACTACTGGAAGCAACCCCCAAGTGCAGATATCGGAGTAGCCCCTGAACACCAGGTGAGGTCCTAGGCTCCAAAATAATAACAAATAAAATAAAAATCCAGACTTCCATCTTCTCTTATAAAACTAAGATAAATTCTCACTACACCTATACTTTTGACAACAACAGCTGGAACTAAGTAGCCGCTGCCAATTTCAGACAAGCCATTTCCTTTGAGTGACCAGCATTTGTCACTACTGGCCAAGTAAACAGAAGCAAAGATAACAAATCGAACTACAACAAATTAAGAAGCTTCTGCACTGCAAAAGAAATGACGACCAGAAAAAATGATGACCCCACAGACTGGGAGGAAATATTTACCCACTATTCATCTGCCAGGGGGAATAGCCAAGATATATAAAGCACTTGTAAAACTTAACAAAAATCAACCCCATCAAAAAAGAGGGAGAAGAGATGAACAGAAACTTCCTCAAAGAAGATATCCAGATGGCCAGCAGAAATACAAAAAAATTCACTTATCATGAGGGAAATGCAAATCAAAGCAACAATGAGATATCACCACATGCCAGGACATCAAGGCACTCATCGAAAAGAAAAAAATAAAAAACCTATTACACAGCACAATCCAAAGCATTGGGGTGGATGTGGGGAAAAATGCTGGTGGGAATACTTACTAGCTTGAGCTTTTGGGAAAGCAATATGGACACTTCTTAAACGTTCAGAGTTAAGCTTCAGTATGACTAGCAATAATACTTGGAGTCTACTACTAGGGTCTAAAGGCTCTGCAGAAAAGGCATTTGCCCTTCTATGATCCATCCACATTTACATCACTATTCACAATAGCCAAAATCTGGAAATTGTCCACATGTCCTATAACAGATGACTAGATAAAAAACTATGATACAAAACAGAATACTACTCAGCTGTAAGAAAGGACAAAATCATGTCACTTGCTGTTGTGGATATGATCTGGAGATCCATCCATGACATCAGTCAGAAGGTGAGGGACAGATATAGAACAATCTCTCACATGTGGATTATAAAGGAACATAGCTCTGCCTTTACATGCAGCTGGCTCAGATTTGCTCCCCAGAACTTCATATGGTTCACTAAGCACCTCTAGGACTAATCCTTGAGCACAGGGCCAAGAGTAAACCCTGAGCATTGCCAGATATGACCACCCCCCAAAAAAAAGGGAACAAAAGCAAAAAACAAACAAACAAAATAAACCCACTGAAGAAAAGAAACAGAGTATACCAAAGGCAACAGAATCTGGGCCAGAGGAATAATACAGCCAGTGATGTGCTTGTCTTGCATGCACCCAACCAAGTTCAATTCCCAGCACCATATAATATCTACCCACCAGGAGTGCCTTAAAACTCCAAGAAGGTTAGGAGTTTTGGAGTAACCTGTTAGATAGGAGAGAGGATAAAGAGTAGGATTGAGAATCAAGAACTGAAATGGCAAGAAAACAGAAGTGACTTTTAAGAGACTAGTGCTAAGGGGACAGAGATACAGGGCCAAGAGCAGCCTGGTAAAGAGCAGAGAGCAGAAAACAGAAGAATCTGTACAATGCAGAGGTTGAGCAGGGTCTGGGAGATTCCTCAAAGGGCTGGGCACACAGGAGCCCCAGGTTCAATCCCCAGCTCTGCCCCCAGCACTACATGGTCCCCCATGCACTATCTGGAGGGGCACCTGAGCACTGGGCCAGAAGGTGCCCCCACTGCAATAACACTGGGAGGGCCCTTCCTCACAACAAAACGCCACAGCACACTGGGCGCTGGACAGAGTCTGTGGGTACAAGCCTTTTAATGCCTCACGTGCAGCCAACCTGAGTTCAATCCCTTGCACCCTATATGGTCCCTTGAGCCCTGCCAGCAGTGACCCCTGAGCCACAGGGTATAGTCTCAAAAGGAAATTCAGGAGTGTCCGGGAAAAGCTGGTAGGAGAAGGGGAAATAAGTGCATTAGAGAGGAAGAGGTGGCTTGTAGAAAGAGGCCCCAGAAAGAAGAAAGTACAGAGCTCAGAACACAACTGGAATAGCCATGGAGGAAGCCGCAAACACTGTTCCCGCTAGCTCCCTGTGAGGAATACAGGTCTGGCATAGCCCCGGCCAGGCAGGGGGGGATCTGGAAGGAAGAATGCAGAGCGGTAAGCACTCTCAGGACACTTGCTTCCTATGCTCTGCTCCTCTGCTGCTTCCCTGAGAAGCTTCACCCAGGCCTGGCTATGGCCTGTGTGTCTCAGCAAAGAAAGGGTGCACGTGGCAGTACCCGAGAGATCCCCAGTGATGGAGGAGGCACCAAAGTAGTAGCCCCGGGGCAGGCGAACCCCTGGCATCTCAATGCAGTCCCTCCACTCATGCTTGCCATCAATGTCCATCATTATCTAGAATGAAAAGAAGAAATAGATCAGGGCCGGGCCATGGGAGCAGAAACAAGAACAACCTAGACAACCAAACGCATCGGGAACCTGAACTCACCGTCAAATGTCTCTTGACATAGCGGATCACAAGGAAGGTGTCATAGTGGAGATTCCTGACAATGGCTGTACAGCCCCCCAACTCTGTAGGCCGCCCATCCCGCTCATGGTCATAGCTGAGGGAGCCATTGTTCACCATGGCTGAGATGTAGGGGAACACCCTCTGGGAAGCAGGGAAGGAAAAGCAGAGGCAGTAAGGCAGTGCTCTCAGAAGGCCGGGAGAAAAGCCACAGGCATCTGCACAGACAAGCTGCCGCCCTCATAGCAGGCCCACAGCAGCCCCCGCCGCCCCCCTCGCACGCTCACTCACAGACGGGGCCCAGGAGGCAGCTCATCTCTGTACTTGCCTTCGGGAGCCATCCTGCCTAACTACCTGGGCGCGCCTGAAATGGCCTCCCTAGGACTCTGCTGAAGGCCGTGTAAGCCACCAGAGATCATCACTTGGCAGCAGAGACTGCCAGAGAGGGTGGGTTTCTTTTGGGTCCACATGCAGATCTCCCAAACTGCTATGAACCTCTTGGGGAAAAAGGCCTTTGTTACGTTCCCTCTCCCTGGAAGCTTTTCACTTAGCTCCTTTTCTTCCCCCACACAACCCCTAGCCCTCAGGTTAAGTGTTAGACACCCTGGTATTCTGAAATACCTCTTTATGGGGGGGATCTTTCCATCAAGAAAACTGCCTTTCACAATCCCACTGGCACACGAAGCAGGTCTCAGAGTGAGCAGCAGGCCTGTGCTGTAGGACGGTGTTCTCAGCTGACCAGCCCCCTCAAAGACCTTCTAGCTTGCTCAGGAGACCCATCCACAGAGCAACCCCCTAGAACACCCAGGGCAAGGTGTCCCACTGAAAGAGTCTCACACCCTGCGCCCCCCCGCCCATATTCTTCAGAGGCCCTCTCGTTGGAGAGGATGTGCTAACCATTCCAGACCAAACCCAGTGCAAAGGCAGTGCTGAGAGGCAGCGGAGGGAAGACAAACATGCCCCTTCGATGTGAGCTGCTCACTGGCCCCCACAGTCAGCATGCAAGGTGAAGATGCAGTCGCGATTAGAGGCCAGGGACTCTGGAGACAACAGCCAAATGGTTTCCAAACAGTAGCAAAGGTTTGATGGACACAGGGAATGCGGGAGGGCCAAGGTGGAGAAGCTGGCCATGAGTACCTGCACTCCTGGAGAATACCGTCTCTTCTGGGCCTGAGAGGGTCCAGCAGGGTATTACGAAAACAAGAGAGGGCACAGAAGACAGGAGACGAAGTCAGAAAGAAATAGCCGTGAAGGAGCTAGGACCCAGCTATGACAGGTGGACACGCCAATCTAAATTCCCAAAATAGAATTTAGGGTCCACAGAGGGCATTCAGCAAATGCTTGGCCTCCCTCCCCCGCCAAAATTACAGGCCTGACTCGACGTACAGACTCATGGACATTTTCTAGGCAGGGAACCTGTTACCATTTCAGAGTTTCCCAAGGGGTCATGAGGTTAACCGATTTAACCCTGGGAGGGTCCTGACGCTTTCAGGAGCTCTCACAGTGCTCCAATGCCCAAGCAGGACCCACAGTGTCTCAGAGTCAAAAGTTCTGGCAACCAGTTAGTCTGTCCCCAAACAGAAAGTATTTCTGTAGCAAGGGGAGACAAAAAAGGGCTAATTATTCCAAATTCAGAACATCCTTTCCTGCTCAGGAACTCAGGGCACAGCACCTGCCCAGAAGACTAAACCCCATCACCTGAGAGACGCCGATGTTCACTCGCATTCAAAGGAATCATTCACCGAGTACACAAAAGGATTTCCAAACAAGCGCAGGCATTTGGACCTACAACTTGCGAGAAAAGGGAAAGCTCCAATGGATTAAGAAAAACCCTAAGGGGGCGGGAGTGATAGCACAGCGGGTAGGTTGTTTACCTTGCACGCGGCCGACCTGGGTTCGATCCCCAGCATCCCATATGGTCCCCTGAGCACTAAGGGTAATTCCTGAGTGCAGAGCCAGGAATAACCCCTGAGCATCTCCGGGTGTGACCCAAAAAGGAAAAAAAAAAAAGAAAAGAAAAACCCTAAGGCTGAAGGCTGGTTCACTCTAGAAATCTATAACTCTTATAAGCTACTAGCAATGAGGCACAGCTGAGCTCAGCCCTGCACTGTGGAAGGGCCGGCCTCCAGGGTGCAGAGCCCCAAGCATCCTTCCTCTGGTCTGGGGGAGTCCTGCTCAGCCAGCCACTGTCCCACGAGCAGGAGGCTCGGTGGGGAAGAACTCAGACAGGAACATGTGTTCATGAAGCAGGCATCAGAGGGGAAGAGACAAACAGGCACTCGAATAAATTTATTTCAGAGAGTGACGAATGCTGTGGTGAAAACAAAAGGGGTGCTGTGACAGAGGAAGATGAGGGATCATCTTGCTGAGAAGACAGACCCCGAGCATTGGAGTCAGGACACCACAAGATCTGAGCTACAGACAGCACAAGACCGCCATGCTCCAGGTACCAGAAGAGACAGGTGTCTGAAACACTGACAGGGCGGAGGAGGTGGGGCCCTCGCACTCAGGGCCCACTGGTCACGTCCGGCCAGGGTGGGAGGGGGCCTCCCTAGTGCTACCCAGCACAATGAGGCATCTGTCTACTTAAACATATAAAATGAATCAACTGTTGATTAAATTGCCAAGGAACGACATCTACAGCTATCACCTAGATCAAGACACATTGTCATCATTGGGCCAGAGCGATAGTGCAGCAGGTAGGGGTTTGCCTTGCACAAGGCCGACCCGGGTTCGATTCCCAGCATCCCATATGGTCCCCTGAGCACTGCCAGGAGTAATTCCTGAGTACAAAGCCAGGAGTGACTCCTGTGCATTGCCAAGTGTGACCCCCCCAAAAAAAAAGCAAAAAAAGAAGAAAAAACTAGGGTATGTATAAACAATGAAGTACTACTCAGCCTTAAAAAATTAAATCATGCAATTTGCTGATACATGGATGGACCTGGAGAGTATCACGCTGAATGAAAGGGACAGACTAAATGATCTCTCTCATATGCAGGGTATAAAGAAATGTAATTGGGAAGTAACAAATAACCAAAGGCAATAGAACTAAAAATCAGGAAAACTGGTCCTCAGTAGGAAACTTGCCACTGGGAAAAGGGGTGGGAGGTGGGGAGAAAAGGGGCAGGGGAGTAAGTCAAGGAAGAAAACACTGACAATGGTGCAGGGAAGTAAGTGGTCATCCTGGAGGAAGACAGGGTACTGAGAGGAGGTAAAGTGATGTGCACGATTATACCCTATAAGCCATAGTATTATAAGACACACTGCTACAAAGGAAAGACGAAAACAAGCCTGTCCCACGGAGGGCAGGAGGGAAATTAGAGACACTGGTGGAGGGAAGTGGACACTGATGAAAGGACTGGGGTTGGAACACTGTACACCTGAGCTCAGTCATGAATAACCTTATAACTTTTTAATTCACGATGATTCAATGAAACAATACAAATTTAAAACAATAAAAACATAACAAAACCCAAAAATGTCTTTAGGTGTTCTGATGGTCTCCAAGTGTGCTTCTTTATTGGTCCCCGCACTGGTGATGGCAAGCTGAAGCGGCAACTCTCCAGCAGGCTGTAGGACAGTGGTCCTCATCCTTGCCCACCGGTGCAGGGCTCTCCAGAGAGCAGCACCCAATCACTATCTCCTCCATTGACTCTGAGCTGCAGGGGGCGTCTCCCAGGAGAGCTTCTGGGGATTTTTTGTTTGTTTGGGGGCCACACCTGGCATTGCTCAGGGCTTATTCCTAGATCAGTGCTCATGGCTTACTCCTGGCAGTGCTCAGGGGACCATATGGGATACTGTGAATTGAACTCGGATCAGCTGCGTGCAAGGCAAGTGCCAGTCCAGAAGCTTTTACTGGCACATTCCTTTGGGTCCCTCTGTGAGAGCTGCACTCGGTAGGTCCAGTTGGGGGCAGGGGTTACTTTTTAATAAGCCTACAATGGCTGTTATGGGCAGCCACATTTAAAAACATTGCCCAGGGCTGGAGCCATAGTGCAGCAGGTAGGCCACCTGCGTCTAACATGGCCAACTTGGGTGCTTCTATTCCCAGCACCATACATGGTCCCCAGTGCCCTGCCAGGAGAGATCCCTGAGTACTACTAGGTGTGGCCCCCAAACAAACAAACAAACAAACAATTAGAATTAAAATAAAAACACTGCACTAGACACAAAGGGAACAGGAAATCTCAGAAATCTGTCTGCTTCAGCAACCCAGGAGTTGGGCTTCAACTTTTCACCTCCCACTAGCAGTAAGTCTTTAAGTGCCATCTCACCGTCTACACCCAGTCAGGACTTCTTTAAGTGGGTCTTTGGTAGCCACTAATTTCTCGCAGCTGCGAATTTTCCTTTCTTGGAAAGCAGCCACAGTTAGCTAACCCCAAAGGCTAAAGACGCCCAACGCCAGCAAGGTGCCAGCTTCATTCCTGACTGGGGAGTGACCGGAGAATGAGGAACTCAAGCCTGCCATCCAAATGACTGCTTTCTGGAGGTCGAAGAAATGGCTGCAAATTTTTGGGCTACAAGGTCACTGAAAATCATGACCAGGAATGGAGGGACGCTGACACTGGGGGTGGGTTTGGAGTCAGACGGTGGAACTCTGTTATTAACAGCTTTGTAAATCATAATGCCTAAAAAACCATGACCTGGGTTTGATGCCCAGCATGAAGGGGGGCAAGAGAAAATACCCTGTTCCTGGTCACTGTATTTTCAATCTGTCATTCTTATGTGTCTGTTTTGTTTTGGGGTCACACCCGGTGGTGCTCAGGTTTAACTCCTGGCTCTACACTCAGGAATCACTCCCCGCTGTACTCAGGGGACCATATGGGTAGTGGACAAGGGTCAGCTTCATACAAAGCAAATGCCCTACTCTCTAGGGCCCACCTTCAACCTATATTGATTGAAAAGACCCATCTGGGCAGGAGGTTGGTTCAGTGGTCGAGCACTAGCCATGTAAATCATGGGCACCATTTCAGCACTCATACCTGAAACATACATCAAGCTATATTTCAATATTACTTAAAAACCAAACTCCAGGTCCAAAGCACACAGACTGTGAACCGTCAAACAGGAAAAAGGGCACAAGCACCTCTGAAGTGCGGGAGACTGGACTCTGTGGCCTCTGTTACAGCTGCATAACCTGGGGAGGATGACAGCATCTCTTTAAGATTTTATTTCTTCACTGCAAGCAGGCAGAATAAGGTACACTACTTATGGGTTAATTATGAAGATGAAATAAGAAATGCCAAACATCTAGTCCAGTGTCTGGCATTCAGGAAGAAGTAACTAAATGTTTACTCCATCAATGACTAAATTAAGGAGGTCTCTAGACAGAGGGTTCACAGTGCTCAGCCAGAAGCATGAAACCAAACACTCGTTTAGAGCATTAAAACCCAGACAACTGGTAGTCACAGGCCAGTAAAAAATTACCAAAAGTATTTGAGAGATTAACAGGTTTGTCTTGAGTTGGGGACATAGCTCACAGGGCTAGAGGGTATGCAGAGGGTTTCATCCCCAGACAATGTGGTCCCCCAAGCCCTGTTGCGGGAGGCCCCAAGACAAAACAAAAACATAAAAAAAATCTGACTTTTCTGTTTTGTTTTTTCACCTACTAATTAGATATTGAAATACAAAGTGACAGAACAACCACCTGAAGAAAGCATTATTTTTATTTTTTTTATTTTTTTTATTTATTTATTTTTTTGCTTTTTGGGTCACACCCAGCGATGCTCAGGGGTTACTCCTGGTTTTGCACTCAGGAATTACTCCTGGCAGTGCTTGGGGGACCATATGGGATGCTGGGGATCGAACCCGGGTCGGCCGCGTGCAAGGCAAATGCCCTACCCGCTGTGCTATCGCTCCGGCCCCAAGCATTATTTTTAAAAGAACATTAAAAAATGAATTAAATAATGATGTTATTATGAAACATTTAGCATTCACAAAGTCCCGTCACTGCTCCTGTTCTTAGACCAGTGACAGTGACCCGCCGGCAGGAATGCCTGCACAGCGTTTGGGAGAGACCCTTTGCGAGCAGTGCTCCTTTCTAAAGCACAGCACAACCGAGTCAGGTGGAACCTCAGCAGGAAAAAAAGGAGCAGAAGAGGATGGGGAGAGACAGAACCACAGCAGTGGCCCAGGGGCTAGCACCATGTCCCCTGGGAGTATCACTTAGCATCAGGAAGAGGAACAGTGAGCAATTACTGAGCACCGGCTCAGTGTAGACACTGTGTTCAGCCACATGCACAGAAGGGTTTGTTTCATTCCCCAGCCCCAAGTAGTATTAGTATTCCTGTATCTTCAGTAAGTAAACTTGCTCAAGTCAGCCCAGTTATTAAGGGGTGAAACTAAGGGCCAGGGATGTGGCCCAGTGGTAGGATGCGTGCCCTGAGTATGGAGGGCACAGGGTTTGAGCCCAGACACTGCAAATAAAGAAAAAGAAAGAAACCGGGTAGTTTGGCTATAGGGCCCTGGGCTCAATCATAAAGCTATAAATCTCTCACTAACAATTAATATGAAAGACTGACATATACAATTAAATATAAAACTTTTAAATCCAGGGGCCACGGCGATAGTACAGCGGGCAGCATATTTGCCTTGCTCACAGCTGACCCAGGTTCAATTCCTGGCATCACATATGGTCCACCGAGTACCACCAGGAGTGATTCCTGAGTGCAGGGCCAGGAGTAAGCCCTGAGCATGAGATGTGACCCAAAACCGCCCCCTCTCCCTCCAAAAAATTTAAATCCACACAAATCAACTCAAAACAGAGCTCTAAATAGTATGTGTGTGAGTGTGAGTGTGAATGTGACTGTGTGTGTGTATTACAACACAAAGACTATTGCCTAAAAATTCTGGATTAAAGGAAAGGGGAGGGGCCGGAGCGATAGCACAGCGGGTAGGGCGTTTGCCTTGCACGCGGCCGACCCGGGTTCGATCCCCGGCATCCCATATGGTCCCCCAAGCACCGCCAGGAGTAGTTCCTGAGTGCAAAGCCAGGAGTAACCCCTGAGCATCGCTGGGTGTGACCCAAAAAGCAAAAAAAAAAAAAAAAAAAAAAAAAAAAAAAAAAAAAAAAATAAAGGAAAGGGGAACGTCGGAGAGTTGTTGTTATGGGGGTAAGGGACCTGTCATGCATGTGGTGGGTTCAGCACCACATATGGTCCCCCAGCACAGCCAGGAGTCATTCCTGAGCACAGATTCACAAACAACCCCTGAGAATATAATAGAACACTTGGAGACATCTGAGTAAATTCAGGAGATTAAATAGTTACAATAATAAGTTTCTGACTTTCCTCACTTTTTATTTTCTTTTTTGGGTCACACCCGGTGATGCACAGGGGTTACTCCTGGCTCTGCACTCAGGAATCACCCCTGGCAGTGCTCAGGGGACCATATGGGATGCTGGGAATCGAACCCGGGTTGGCCGCATGCAAGGCAAATGCCCTACCCGCTGTGCTATTGCTCCAACCCCTCCTCACATTTGTTTCCCTTTTGGGTCATACCTGGCTGTGCTCAGGGGTTACTCCCAGCTCTGCACGCAAGAATTACTCCTGTCGGTGCCCAGGGGATTATGGGATGCTGGGTATCAAACCTGGGTCGACCATGTGCAAGGCTAAACCCACTGTACTATCACCCCAATCCCCGATTTTCCTCACTTTGCTGTGGCAATATAAGAGAACTCTTGTTTTTAAGGGGGGGGGGCGGAAACACCTTCAAGTATTTAGAGCTAAAGGAGCATTATAAAGGCTTTTACTATCAGAGTTCAGAAAAATATATACACCCATAATTATACATATAAACACACCAAGAGAAATTTTTAAAAAGGATGAAGCAAATGCAATTAACACTTGAAAAAAATTGGATTTAGAGTATTTTAGAATTTTAACTTTTACATTTATTATTTGCTGCTGGGGAGCAAACCCAGGCCTCACGCATAGAAACATGTGCTTTACATGTGGAGCCCCACCTCCAGCCCCTACACTTGAGTTCAATTTTACTTGTATTCATTGTTCTGCTTGTACCAACACCGTTTGTTGAAAAGATTTTTCTTTCCACATTGAGACATTCAGAAACTTCATGAAAATTTACATGCGAAAGTTATGGGCTTTCAATTCTATCCCATTGATCTATATGTCTATATGACAATACTACCCGAGTTCGATTCCTCCGCCCCTCTCGGAGAGCCCAGCAAGCTACCAAGAGTATCTCGCCCGAGTGGCAGAGCATGGCAAGCTACCCGTGGCGTATTTGATATGCCAAAAACAGTAACAATAAGTCTCAGAATGGAGACGTTACTGGTCCCTGTTCAAGCAAATTGATGAGCAACTGGATGACAGTGATACAGTGTTTATTACTACTGTTTTGCGTAAGTTTTGAAATCAGGAAGTGTAAGGCTTCCAACTTTGCTTCTTTTTCAGGATTTTTTTTTTTTTTTTTTTTTTGCTTTTTTGGGTCACACCTGGCGATGCACAGGGGTTACTCCTGGCTCTGCACTCAGGAATTACTCCTGACCGTGCTCAGGGGACCATATGGGATGCTGGGATTTGAACCCGGGTCGGCCGCGTGCAAGGCAAACGCCCTACCCGCTGTGCTATCTCTCCAGCCCCTTTCAGGATTATTTTTGATATTCTAGTTCTCTTGAATTTCCAAATTGATTTTAGGATGGACCTTTTAATTTATGCAAAAATATTGGCTGGACTTCTGATAGACAGATTTGTATCAGACCTCTATTTATAAATGTGGCAAGTACCCTTTGTGTTCTGCTTTTGTCTTGGGGTCACACACTGTGGTGCTCAGGGATTATTCCTGGTTCTGTGCCCAGGGATAACTCTTGGAAGGCTCGGGGGACCATATGGGGTGCCAGGGATTGAACCTGGGCCAGCTTCGTGCACAGCAAATGCCCTACTGCTGTGCTATCGCTCCGGCCCCTTATTATCCTTTTCTATATATTGCTAAGTTTGGCTTATCAGTATTTTGTTGATAATTTTTACATTTATATTCACAAAAATAAAGGTTTATCATTTTATTTTCCAGTGACATCTTTATCTGGTTTGGGTGTCATGGTAATACTTGTCTCAAAGAATGTGTTGGCTAGTGTGTCTTCCTCTTTCTTGTATTGAGAATTGGTATTGGGCCAGAATAAAGTGGGTAAAACATTTATCTTGAACACAGCTGACCTGGGATTGATCTCCTACACCACATATGGTCTCCTGAGGCCTGCCCGGAGTGAGCCCTGAGCACAGAGCCAGGAGTGAGCCGTGAGCACTGCTAGTAGGTGTGCCTCCTCCCAACTCCGTCCCCCCCAAAAAGAAAGAGAATTGGCATTTACTATGAATTAATGTTTGGTAGAATCTGCCAGTTAAGCCATCTACATCTGGCTTTTTCTTTGTGAGTCCTTCTTCATTACAGACTCAGTCTGTTAAAGGTCTACCCAAACGTTCTATTTCTTCAGCAAACATTTTAGTAACTACTAAGGGAGCTGCCAACACAGGCAGTGAAGCAAGCGCTCCACAGGCTCAGCTCGACTCCAGGACTGCACTGCTGGCGGGGAACTGGAGCTCAGCGCCGTTCAGCGTGCCATCGTTTCAGAGAGCCACACTGAACGCCAGATACTGTACCCCCTTAAGCCACTCCCATGCCTCAGTGGGGGCTGGAAACGTCCTAGTTTCCCCCCATGAGGAAATGTGGTAGGGGCTGAGCAGCAGGCCCAGGCACTGTCGGGTGACAGAGACACAGAACCCAGAGAAATGCTGTCCTCTCATCTGCGGGGCTGCAGGAATGGTTCCATACACCCTGCCTGCCCCTGCCCCTGCCCCACAGCTCCATACCACAGCTTCTACATCAACATCTATGAGCTTTTAAAAGCTACCATATTTATCTCCCTTTCCTGTGCTCAAATGAACGAATCAAATGACGAGACTGCAGTCTCTGGATCAGGCCTATTATCTGTGTGTCTTGACAACTTTTTTGGGTTTTGGTGGGGGGTTGAGCCATATTCAGAATGGCTCAGGGGCTACATCCAGCTCTGTGTTTGGAGGTCACTTCCAGAGATATGAATCAACCTGGGGTCAGCCACATGCAAGGCAAGCACCATAAACCCTGCACTTTCTGACAAGATTTTTTACCTTTTTGCACTTCAGTTTCTTACCCATAACACAAGCATAATACTACTATTAATCCTAGGATTGTTATGGTAACTAAATAAAAGATGTAAAAGTGCTTTAAAAAATATCTGATGATTGGGGGCTGGAGCAATAGTACAATGGGCAAGGTGTTTGCCTTACATGTGGCCAACCAGTGTTCGATCCCCAGCATCCCAATTGGTCACCCAAGTACCACCAGGAGTGATTCCTGAGTGCAGAGCCAGAAGTAACCCCTGAGCATCACCAGGTATGCCCTCCCTATCCCACAACCACAATAAAAGAAATATCTAGTGGTTCTGAGGTTTTGCATGTAGGAGGCCCAGTTTCAATTCCGGACAGCACATGGTCCACTGAGCACCGCAGAGTGACCCCTCTTTACACAGAGCCAGCAGTAGCACCTGATACCACTTGGTGTGGCCAGCCCCCTGCCCCCCAAAAAAATAACCAGTATCTGGTTCACATACACTATTGAAACACAGTTGAGTGTCAGAGTGATAGTACAGTAGGTAATGTGCTTGCCCTGCACACAGTCGACTCGGGTTTGATTTACTTCCCTGAGCACCATCAGAAGTGATCCCTGACACAGAGACACCACTGTACTATCATCCCTTTGGCCCCTGAACTTAGCTTTTAAGTTTCTTTACTCATTGTTAATCAAACAATACTGACTATAAGATTTCATGAGGAGTGATAATATTTGTGAATTACTTGATACATGATAGTCACCTAGTAAACAGAAACAGCTTTTAAAAAAAAATTTAGCTTTAAAAGCCAATATTTTGGGGGGGATTAGACTACACCCAGCAATGTTCAGGGGTTACTCTTGCACCTAGGAATCACTCCTGGTGATGCTCAAAGGATCATATCGGATGCCGGGGATCAAACTACCACATGCAACCTTACACACTATACTATCTCTCTGGTCCCTTAATAGTCAACTGTATAAGGAAATAAGAACTGATGTTAGTTTAGTCTAGGATGGAAGTTCCCACATTTATTTGGCCTACCCCAAATAAAGAAAGGGAATGGACAATGTGCAGTGAAAACAAACCCTCTGTCCTTGATACAGGACTGAGGTTCCCAAGCAGCAGGGTGAGAAGGCCAGTGGGATAAGCAAGGGCAGATGAGAAGTGACACAGGATTGGGCCAGAGCAATCATACCATGGATAAGGCACGTGTCCTGCACGTAGCCAACCCCAGTTCAATCCCCAGCACCACATATGATATCCTGAGCCCCGCCAAGAGTGATCCCTGAGCTCAGACCCAGGGTAAGCCTTAGTACTGCCAGATGTAGCTCCCCCAAACTAAAAGAAAACAAGTAAGTGACACGTTGATAGTGTTGGAGGGTCTTTGGCACTTTATTTTTTTTTATTATTATTTTTTTCTTTTTGGGTCACACCTAGAGATGCTCAGGGGTTACTCCTGGCTTTGCACTCAGGAATTGCTCCTGGCAGTGCTTGGGGGACCATATGGGATGCCGGAGATCGAACCCGGGTCGGCCACATGCAAGGCAAATGCCCTACCCGCTGTGCTATCACTCCGGCCCCTCTTTGGCACTTTAATAGTGATGAAGGTAAGTTAATTGTACACCAAAAACATTGGGCCGCAGAGAGAGTACAAAGGCTACCTAGCCTGAGGCTACTGTCCAACACTGGCTCAAACCTGAAACCACAAATACTTCGAAAGGGCCACCAGGAGCAGCCTCTGCATACAGAACCAGCTGTGGCCCGAAACACAAAACAAAAAAGCATTAACACTATTGCAACATGTTCATTCAACTGAGAGAGAGAGAGAAAGGCAGAGAGAGAGAGAGAGAGAGAGAGAGAGAGAGAGAGAGAGAGAGAGAGAGCACGCGAGCGCACACTTACTCCAGCAGAAAACCAACCACAGGGACTAGAGAGAAAGTACAAAGATCAAGACACTTGCAGTACATCTTGTCAACCCCGGTTCAAATTTCTACATACAGTTTTCTGCGTAGAGCAAAGAGTTAGTCACTCCAGAGCACAGAGCCAGGAACAGCCTCTAAGAACCATCAGTTATAGCCCAAATTTCCCAAAACAAAGAGAAGACCAACCACAGTAAGATAATAATAATAATAATAATAATAATAATAATAATAATAATAATAATAATAATAGGGGCTGGAGTGATAGCACAGTGGGTAGGACATTTGCCTTGCACGTGGCCGACCCGGGTTCGATTCCCAGCATCCCATATGGTCCCCTGAGCACTGCCAGGAGTAATTCCTGAGTGCAGCGCCAGGAGTAACCCCTGCGCATCGCCAGGTATGACCCAAAAAAGCGAAATAATAATAATAATAATAATAATAATAATAGGGGCTGGAGCAATAGCACAGCGGGTAGGGCGTTTGCCTTGCATGCGGCCGACCCGGGTTCGATTCCCAGCATCCCATATGGTCCCCTGAGCACCGCCAGGAGTAATTCCTGAGTGCATGAACCAGGAGTAACCCCTGTGCATCGCCGGGTGTGACCCAAACCCCCTCCCCCCCAAAATAAATAAATAAAATAAAAAAGAAAACTAATAATAATAATAATAATAATAATAGGGCTGGAGCGATAGCACAGCGGTTGGGCTTTTGCCTTTCACGAGGCCGACCGGAGTTTGATTCCTCCGCCACTCTCGGAGAGCCTGGCAAGCTACCTATGTGTATTGGATATGCCAAAAACAGTAACAATAAGTCTCTCAATGAGAGACGTTACTGGTGCCCACTCGAACAAATCGATGAGCAACGGGATGACAGTGAATAATAATAATAAAAAATTAATTAAGTAAGTAAACCAAACACTAGCCGAGGGGCAGTAGAGATAGTTCAAAGGGCTGGAGCACATGTTTTGCATGTGGAGAACCAGGTTTGATCCCTGGCACCACCGGGATTGACCCCTGAGTATCACCAAGTATAGCCAACCCCCACCAAAAAAAAAGAAAAAAGAAAACAAATAATAATATAAATAAAATTCTAGTCACTTCCAGAAGCCCATGTGAAATACGATCAGATGCATTTCTAACTATCATTGTATCTTCAGTTTGACTGCAAATGTAGTTAAGACCAGGAGACACTTCACAGGCAGGAACACAGGCTCTGCATGCAGCCAGTGTTCAATCCCTGGTACTGAATGATGGTTGTCCCCCACCACCCCCACCCATCTAGCCATCACGACATTCCTCTCACAAACATCCCTTACCGCACTCATTCCCCTTGGCTATCTCCAGTACAGACTGCTTTTACTTTTTTATTCTGTTTTACTAGGGGAGAAGGGAACACACCCAGCAGTACTCGGAAGTCATCAGTTCAGGCTCCTTAACAGAATGCAACCCCCAGAACGCAATCCTACTCCATGCACGTGAGGACAGGCACAGGCACTCTCCTGGCGCTGGTGCTGGTCTAACAGACAAACCACCAACCTCCCCCAAGGACACAGCACAATGATTGGCAGGGGGGGAAGGGGGGGCCGGATACAAGTGAGTGCCATCCCCACAACTAATCCTGTCTTCCTTATGACAATTACTTACTTAGCTTTAGCTCTAGAAAACCCAGTGATCGCTCATCATAAGCACTGTCCCACTATCTGACAGCAGGACCACTGATCAGGCAGAGACGGGTACAAACATGTTGCCAACATAAGGCAGCAATAAAGAACCCTTGGAGTTAACTACTAAAAGCCAGATGCTCAGTCAATATCAGATTCCTAGTTCCAGTGAAATGCTACATTCTCATCAATTTCCTTTGATGGCCTTTCCTATAGGATGAGAGAATTGCTGTTGGGTCTGAGAAAAGGAAGAAGAAAAGAATGCCAGAAAGGGTCAGTCAGCTGCAGGAGAGAACACGGCAGTGTTAGATGGAGTCGGGGGAGCTGAATATCCAGCCAGCCAAACAAGCTCAATTCCAAATCTACCTAATATGCATGAAAGAGAACACTGTTAATACTAAAGAAAAAGGCCCCACTCATGACAGCCATTCCCAAAGGATTCTGTACCATAAGCAGCTCTCTGTAGGAAGAAACCTTCACAAGAAATAAATATTTGAAGTTCGACGACGAAGACAATGGAATCTTTCTATTCCTTCTGTCCCTCTGAAAGAACATTCCTCAGACAAAGGCTGTAATGTCAGTGGAGCTAACCTAAGCTCGGACACTTGCCATTACCTCTTGCTGCTTCTCCTCATTGGGATAGGTGTCTACAAATACTCCCAGCCCCACAAATTTGTCCATGTTTCCAAACACAGGCCCTAGAGAGAGAGAACAGATGAACAATGAGACAAAGCCAAGAGTTGATAAGGGAATAATATAACAATATGATGGTAGAGAAGGTGAACCTTAAATTGACTCCCATGCCCCTCTTAAGATGAGAGAACACTGATAAAAGCACCCAAAAGCTATCTGCCACTGTCTGAGGGAAAGAGAGAAGGCCCCAGCAACCTTGTTTGGCACTGCACCTGCTCCTGATCCAAAGTGGTTGCTAAGGCGCCCCTAAAGATTTCTGCTTCACAAACACTTGGTGACAACTAAGTCCCCAAGAGAGAACTGAATTCCCAAGTTCCACTTCTTGTTGCAAAAGAGATCAGGTCATATCAGGCTGAATCTGCCATCGAGTTGGAGCAATGGCTCCACACAAGATAAAATAGCTCCTTCTCCTCATAACTCAGCACTGCAGAGATCTGTTTCCAGTGCATTCCCAGAAGAAACTTTCGCCCCCACTTGGTGTCTGAGAGTCAGTGTTTTCACCCAGTCAACGGGCCAGGTGGTTTCACAGGAAAAAAAAAACAAAACAGACAGAATTAATCAGTAAGAAATCACTCCAGGATGAGTCAAGTTCAGCTGCTTACTAGGACTTGGTCCTTTGTAGAGACTAGCCGAGCCCGTCTTCAGACACAGACATCCAGGGAGAGAGCGAAGCCCTGGCACTGTGGGGACAAATCCTTCTCAAGAGGATGGATGCAGCAGGACAGGTGTCACCCCACACAAGAGCCACCCAGGGCTCACATGTACCTGGTTGCATTCGATCCTTTGTGTACCAGATTGCCAAGCCATCCCCATGGAGATTCTTCTTCCCTTGTCCATGGATTTTGAAGTGCACCTGCAGCTCCCAGTCTCTCAGGAAACATGGCTAAAGTGGAAAAGACAGTGGAACCAGTGAGAAACATGAAATACAAAGCCCTGATGTCCTTGTCAGTCATCTACAGGGTTATAAGACCATAAGGGAGGGTAACATGAGGCTAAGGATTAAAAATAAAATATAAGATTTATGACACACATATTTCATAAAATTAAACAAAGTCATTCAACTATATATGAGATTTAATATTAAAAGCAATTAACTTGGGGCTGGAGCAATAGGACAATGGGTAGGGAGTTTGCCTTGCATGCGGCTGACTCAGATTCAATCTCAGGCATCCCATATGGTCCCCCAAGCACTGCCAGGAGTAATTTTTGAGTGCAGAGCCAAGAGTAACCCCAGAGCATCACTGGGTGTGTCCCCACTGCACCCAAATAAAAAATTGACTAACTCTCCCAATTCTCTCCGGCCTATCCCCATAGAAACAGGGCAGTTTTGCCAAGTTGGAAAAGATGAGAAAATGCCAAATCAGATTACTGTGATTCTACTTTTCTTTTTTTTTTTTTTTTTGGTTTTTGGGTCACACCCGGAGATGCACAGGGGTTACTCCTGGCTCTTCACTCAGGAATTACCCCTGGCGGCGCTCGGGAGACCATATGGGATGCTGGGATTAGAACCCGGGTCAGCCGCGTGCAAGGCAAACGCCCTACCCGCTGTGCTATCACTCCAGCCCCTACTGTGATTCTACTTTGATGAGCAAAGTAGCTCAACCTGTAGAGTATACAAGGCCAATTTAACACAAATTTGCAACTTAAGATCACCCCCTCAGAGGGACCAGAGAGATAGAACAGCAGGGTAGGGCTCTTGTCTTGCATGCAGCTAACCTCAGTTCGATTCCCAGTATCCCATATGGTCCCCTGAGTATCACTAGGACTAATTCCTGAGCACTGAGCCAGGAGTAACCCCTGAGCATCACCAGGTGCGGCCCAAAAACAAACAAAAAATGAGATCACCTCTTTGGGAGAGACACTCTGAAAAGCTTTGACTTAAAGAAAGGTCGAAGCTTCATTAATTACCAAAGAATAAGAAAAGCTAAGTCGTTATGCAAAGGTTTCCGGGAATAATTAGCAGGTGCTATAAGCATCTCTAATTAGCTAAACTTGGTCCTATGCCAAGCTAAGGGGCAAGCCAAATTTCCCACAAGGAAGAGTACGTTAGTCCCCATCTCATGCCCCTGGCTATGCAGCACAAAAGCACCAGCAAGATCATCATCCCCACTGGAGCACCACTTCTGGTGGGGAAATACAAAGGAAATAGGTGCTATCAGACTCCTGGTTTCCCTTTGAAAAAAGAAAAAGTGTACAGAACCTTGGGAAAATGGAGAAAAGGTGAGTGGAGAGTAAGTACACGAAATAGTTGAACAATTTCAAGAAGAAACCCAAATGTGTATTTGGAGCCGGAGAGAGAGTATAGTGGTTAAGGTGCTTGTCTTCTTTTTCTTTCTTTTGCTTTTCGGGCGACACCTGGCAATGCACAGAGGTTACTCCTGGCTTTGCACTCAGGAATTACTCCTGGTGGTGCTCAGTGGACCATATGGGATGCTGGGGAACAAACTTGGGTCAGCAGCGTGCAAGGCAAATGCCCTACCCGCTGTGCTATCGCTCCAGCCCCAAAGTGCTTGTCTTCCTGAGGTTCAGCTTGGTTTGAATCTTGGTTCCTAGAGCACAACCAGGAGTGAACCATAAGCACAGATGAGCTGTGTCCCAAACTGACCTGGATTTGATCATTAGCCCCAAAACAAAACCAAAAATGGTTATCTGGTTGAGAGAGACTCTGGGTTAAAGCTCACCATGGAAAAAAAGCAGATAGACTGGGGGCGCAGCCAAAGACCCATCAGTCAGATTAGGGCTCCTGAGTAAAATAATGCCAGATTGTTTTCAGTGTTTAGTTTCTGGAAAATCTGCAATAAGGATTGGGAAGGCACTTGCCTTGCATGTGGCTGACCCCAGTTCAATCCCTAGCACTCCATCTGGTTCCCCCATCCCTGAGCACAGAGCCAGGAAGAAACTGAACATTTCTGTGTGTAGCCCAAGAAACAAAAACAAAGTGTATCAGAAATAAATGTTTAAAATGCAAGGGGTATAGATACCTCTAAATTCAGCAAAGAGCCTGAAATCTCCAATTGCTTACTCTATGTTGAGGAGCCCTGTTCCTATGGGTCAAGTAAGGTTCTCATTTTTATGGTTCCATTTCCATACCAGGTCAAGAGTGAAATTCAGTGGGAGGAAGCTGCCCCACAGCCAGGGGGGTAGGTAATAAGGCACCATAAAGAGGGCAGGACCAGAAAAATTCACACAGAGCCAGCAAGAGACTGTGTTTAACTGAGTCTTGATTTGCTACCTGTTGGATTAATTTAAGGAGTTTTACAACCCCCCAACTCCCTGGCAATTAACTCAGAATTTTAGGGGAAGGGATCCAGGCATCAGCTTTAATGCACAGCCAACTGAGGCCAACCTCTATACAAGCATATACAGTCAAATACCTCAGAAACAATACCAAAGCTCCCTCTCCGAATGAGATAAAACAAAAATACAACTACCAGAATCTGGAGAAGGGCATTACTAAGCAGGGGATACAGTTCTGAGTTAGTGTGTGTGTCTTGCATGAATGTGAGCTCAAGCTCAAACTTTGCATGCAAGAGCCCAGGATAGATTCCTGACAACACAAAGTTCCCTAAGCAACCCTGAGAGTGATCCAAATATTTTTCTTAAAAAGTAGGAAACCAGAGAGATAGTATAGGGGTTAAAACACTTATCTTGCTCATACCTGACCCCGATTCTACTCCCCAATCTATAGGACTGATCACTACCAGGATTGATCCCTGAACATAGAGCCAGGAATAAACCCAGAGCACTACAGAGAGTGGCACAAAAAGAAGAGAAAGAAAAAGGAGGGAAAGGGCACTATGAGATATTAGATTGAGCTACCATTGAATGAGTTACCAAGTAACAGCTAGCAAAACAGCAGTGATGTATCAAGACGTGAACAAACTTTAGAAACCCAAGAGGGCACTATCATGAACCTTCTAACAGATAAAACAACACACTTCTGTAACATTTTAACTTTCAAAAGGTTTTTTTTTTTTTTTTCAGTCTGTCATCTTATTTTATTCCTCACTATAACCCTGCAAATAGAACAGATATTACGAAGCTCAGTTGACAGACAGGAAAAGTGAAAACTGAAAGAAGCTGCCCAAGGCTCACAGGGGAGCTGTGATACAGTTAGATCTAGAAGTGGCAAGTCTTTCAACTGTCACTTCTACCAGAACACCCTGCCCTGCATTCTGCCCAAGAACAAACTTAGCAGCGCAATCTGGGTTAAGGAACGAGTCTGTCATAGAGATTGCACTCATCTGTGGAATATAAAACAACAGAGTAGGAGACTAATACCCAAGAATAGTAGTATATAATACCAGGAGGTTGGCTCCATAGCTTGTAAGCTGGCCTCACACGCTGGGAGAAAGTCATCCCAGATAGAGAGGGGAACATCAAGTAATATGTGATTGGAGATCCTGCTCGGGAAGGGAGATGTGTGCTGAAAGTAGACTAGAGACTGAACAGGATGACCACTCAATACCCCTATTTGGAACCACAACACCCAAAAGGAAAGAGAGGTATCAAATTGAAATGCCCCGAGACAGAGGCGGGGTGGGGTGGGAGGGATACTGGGTTCATTGGTGGTGGAGAATGGACACTGGTGGAGGAATGGGCTTTCAAACATTGCATGAGGGAAAAACAAGCATGAAAATGTGTGAATCTATAACTGTACCCTCACTGTGACTCACTAATTAAAAAATAAATAAGTTTAAATTAAAAAAAAAAAAAGGAACCAGTCTGTGCCAACGGCTCTTAGAGAACTTTCTCACTGAACAGGGAAAAGAAATGTCTATTTCCTGAGGCTTACTATAACTAATGATAAAAACAGAGCAAAAGTCCTTCATTCATGAGCACTGCAAAGAGTATTAAAGGATATCAAAAGTACCCTTCCCAAAAGCAAAGGGGTTATAAAAGATCTAAAAAGAGTCCTGAAGCGAAAAGGAAAACATCATCTCACATTTGTACAAAATCACAGTACAGGGGCTGAAGAGATAGTACAGCAAGGAGGGTGCTTGTCTTGCATGCCAGTTACCCGGGTTTGATTCCCAGCATCCTGAGCGCCACCAGGAGTAATTCCTGAGTGCAGAGCCAGGAGTAACCCCTAAGCATCACTGGGTGTGGCCCCAAAACAAAATAAAATAATGAAGTGATTTTCATATGAAAATAAAAATTTAGACACCTCAAAGTAAAACACTGAGGAAACACGATGAAGTCTGAAATAAATTTTAAAGAAAAATCTTCTGTTTTATGAAGTAATTAAATGTGAATTATTAACCTCTCAAGAAGCAGTCCTATCAGGTCACTTAGATATTTCCAAAAGCAGAATTATTTGCTTAATTAGGGCAATGGAAAGCATTGGCCTGGATATCTAATTTCATTATAAAGATCATCATGATTCCCACAGTGGAAATCCTCGACACCCATAGAAGACAGAATACTGGAGGAAAAGTAGTTAAATGAAGTTAATATGCTACCATAGAATTTTCAAGAACTCTCTGGAGATACCTCAAGAAGGGAGAGAAAAAGATTCTTACCACCCGGTTCCACAGGGCACCCTGTTTACTTTGCATATCAGGGGTAAGACGGACATACTGGGTCATCACCATGGCATTGCCCATCAGATTCCACAGTGACGAGCCGCCTGTGCCCACACCTACAGGAAGGAAGTACATCAGTTCATATGCTTCAATATCTACAGTCACAAAGCTACACAGACTCTGGAGGCTGGCTCATCACTGTTTACTTTTTCCTGTCAATTTCCACCCTGGTAACTCATAAATCTGAAATCCTCAGCACCCTTTCAGGAAAGCCTTCTAGACATCAGACCTGTTACTGTATCCACACACAATAAACCTACCTCAATGCAATCCTAGAGCTGAAGAGATAGTATAGGGATTAAGGCACTTGCCTACCCCCAGCCAACGCCCAGATTAGATACCTGAGTTAGAGCCTCTGAACCAAATAGGTCTTTGAGGACCACCAGGAGTGACCTTTGAGCACAAAGCCAGAAGTAAACCCCAAGCACAACTGGGTGTGACCCCCAGATCTCAAAAGAAAGAAAAAGGGGGACAAAAAAAGAAATCCCCTAAAAACCCTGACCTGATATCAGGCCTATGGGGGCTTTGAATCTCAGTCTTTTAAAAATCCTTCTGGCTAGTCCAAAAGTAGTAAGTGGTCACAAGGTCAACCTAAAATCAACCTGAAGCAAAACTATAAACTAAAAATCCTGCTGGGGGCCAGAGCGATAGTACAGCGGGCAGGGCATTTGTCTTGCCTGCAGCCCACCCTAGTTTGATCCCCGGCATCCCATATGGTCCCCCCAGCACTGCCAGGAGTGATTCCTGAGTGTAGAACCAGGAGTAATCCCAGAGCATCGCTGGGTGTGACCAAAAAATAAATAAATCTTCTGGGAGGCTGGAGAGATAGTACAGTGGCTAAGGCATTTTGCCTTGCATGAAGCCAGTCCACCCCAGTTGGATCCCAAGCACCCCAATGGATCCTTTTCCCCACCAGGAGTGATCCCTGATCCCAGAGCCAGGAGTTAGCTATGAGCACAGCCAGGTGTGGTCAAAACAACTAAATAATCTTTCTAGGGCCAGAGAAATGGCACTGAGTGGTTAAGGCACTTGCCTTGCATCCTATCACAAATGGTCCCCTGAGCCCTACCAGGAGCGATCCCTAAGCACAAAGCTAGGGATAAGTCCTGGGCACCGGACTTAGGAATAAGTCTGTGGCCCCCAAAACCAAATAAATTAAATTTTCCGCGTGACGCTACTTTCAGCACCTCAGATTATAAACTTCTCGAGTGAGAACTTTGTGGGTGAGTTACTCATAGTACTATCACTGAAGAGGCCCCAATGCAACTGCTAAACGATCACCAAAATCGCAGGAACTACCCTCTTTTCTTGAGCGATTTTCGTTTGCTGCCCCGCCCCACTCGGTGGGAAACAGGCACAGTTAAGCCGCCTGCACTGCCTTGGTACTCTTGTAGGGGCCTCATACACGTACCGGGCGGGCAGATTGCCCTTAGGAGCCCAGTACCCTAAATAGCAAAGCTGATCCGCCTCCACTGAAGAACAGGTGCTCTTAAATTCTGCAACAGGATTTTCTTTTCTCAGTCCTGCCTAGTTGGACCCCCGGGGCCCCTCCTCCTCCTGCCGCTTTATCTCTAGCGCACCCAGAGCTCCATCCCAACGGCGGCTCGCTGCTGGCGGACCCCAATCGCACCCCACCCGTCGCAGCTGTCTCCCCTTCCCACTCGACCGCCGCGCGCCTCCGAGCGCCCCGTCGCCCAGGCCCGGCGCAAGCGGCATCCGAGAACCTGCTGCAAACTTGCGCGCCTACGGGAACGCCGGGGAGCGGACTCCCACCGGCGGCTCCCGCGAGGCCCCCGCCCCCGCCGCCGCCGGCGGTGCCCGCAGGGCCAGGGGCCCTCCGCTGCCCCCCACCACGACCGCGGGGACCGAGTCCCGAAGGCGTCCCCGTGCACCACTTCGCTCGGGGCACCTCACCCTGATAGGGCTTCGACAGCGAGTGCTCCCGCTTCAGGTATTCGAACGTTTGGCCCGCCCCGACTTGCCACGGCCCCTGCCCAGACCCCAACAACAGGAGAAGGAGCAGCATCTTGAACCCATCCCGAGTCGACCAACGCGGCCGCCACCGCCGCCACCACCCAGAGGGTCCCAGGGCCGCCGCCATCTTTCCCACCACCGTTCCTTTGGCGAAAGCCCGCCCCGTTTCGCAAACCATTGGCCCATGGAACCATCTGCCCCGCTTCTCATTGGTTCTCGTGGAGCCCCCCAGCCCTGCAGGTGAGCACCTCACCAATTGGCTGGCTTGGGTATCAGTTGCCTTGCCAACCCAGGGAAGGGGCGTGGCCCAAAGCTTGGACTCCCTTCTTTGCGTGTGTACTGAGTTCCACTAGGCCTGCTGGGATACGTAGTGATTTCCAACTTGTCTTCGCGTTCTAGAGTAAATTTAAAGCGATAAGGTGGACCGTGATTGGGGCTCAGTGGTAGGGCATGGATTTCACTGCAACTGATAATAGTAATAACAATTTTAAATTTTAATATGGAGGCATACCCTGTTTCTTCCAGTCCCATGCAAGTACTCTATCTTCCCTGCCAATAGTATCTCTTGACCTAGTATCCTATCATTCTGACCCTAAAATAGTGTTTATTGGACACATCTCTGTCTGTTGTCTGTCTCTCTCGTGTTCTCTCTCTCTCTCTCTCACACACACATCTTATAAATTAATTTCAATAAAAATTATTTTGGATTCGTGCTTTTATTAAACAGCTTGACTTGGTGATATTTATAGTCTGCTCCAAAAACAAAAATCCTACACAAACTCAAAAGAATTGAAAACACACAAGATATTTCATCATAACAAGATTAGAAAATAAATAGATAAAAATATTTCTGAGGGGCCAGAGAGGAAGTACAGAAATAGTACAGTGAGTAGCACGCTTTCTTGCATGCATGTGGCCAGCCCAGAATTCCATCATGACCATCCCATATGGTCTCCTGAGCCCACCAGGAATGAGTGATCCCTGGGCATAGATAAAGACAGGCATAAGTCCTGAGCATAGCCAGATGTAGCTCATAAACACCCCTCCCCCCATAAACAAAAACAAAACAAAAATTCTGGGAAAAAAAACCTTCTTTAAGAAAGATTTTTGAGAAATCCCCCAGATTCTTAGGTTCTTGTAAATTAAACAACTCACTTTATTCCTCGTTTGACTTTTGAGCCAAACCCAGTATGCTAGGATTTACTCCTGGCTGTATTCAGGACTCATTCCTGGCAGTGCTCGGGCAAACCATATGTAGTGCTGGAGACCAGGGATCCAACCCAGGTTGGCTGTATGCAAAGCAAACATGTACACAGTGCAATCCTTAGAATCCCATATGATTCCCTGAGCACAGAGCTAGGAGGAAGCACTTAGCACCACTGGGTATGCATTCCACCCCATCAGAAAAGGTTTTGTCTTGTTTTGTTTTCTAATAGATTGTTGGACAATAATAATAATAATAAAAGTTTTATTGTACACCTCTTTTATATGGAGGGTCACATAAAGCACTCAAGTAGAGTGCTTAGGTGCTTAGGGTACTGGCTGTGCATGAAGCTGACCCAGGTTCCAGAGCCAGGAGTAAACCCCAGTACTTCCTGGTGTGGCCTTAATACACACTTGAAAGAACGAAACATTTCTCAGGTACAAAGGGGTCTCAGAGACCAAAGAGATATTACACTGGTAAAGCACTTGCTTTGCATGTGACCTACTCTAGTTCAATCCCGAACATCCCATATGGTCCCCGGAGCACCACCAGCAGTGATTCCTGAGTGCAGAGCCAGAAGTAACATCTGAACATTGCCCAATGTGGTCCTCCCAAACCAAAAACAAACCAAAAAAAAACACAAAGGGGTCTCAGGAAAAGCTTAAGGAGCTCTGCCCTACAGAAACAGAAATATGAACCTGTTTTATGGGGATCAACTTCTTTGTGTTTTTTTTTTTCCGCTCTTACACCTGATGGTGTCTGAGGGCTTGTGAGTCACTCCTGCAGGTGCAGAGGGTTGAACTGAGCCTCCTCCGTGAAAAGTGTGTGCTCCAGCAGTTCAGCTCTCTCTCTCTTTTTCTCTCATCTCTCTCTCCTCTCTCTCCTCTCTCTTCTCTCTCTCTCTTCCTCTCTTTTTTTTTTCTTTTTGGGTCACACCCAGCGATGCTCAGGGGTTACTCCTGGCTTTGCACTCAGGAATTACTCCTGGCGGTGCTTGGGGGACCATATGGGATGCCGGGGATCGAACCCGGGTCGGCCTCGTGCAAGGCAAACGCCCTACCCACTGTGCTATCGTTCCAGCCCCCACTCTCTCTTCCTCTCTTTCACTTCTCTCCCCTCTCTCTCCTCTCTCACTTCTCTCTCCTCTCTCTCCTCTTTCTTCTGTCTCTTCTCTCTCTTCTCTCTCTCCTCTCTCTCTATCGCTCTCTATTTCTCTCTGTCTCTCTCTCTCTCCCTCTTCATCCCCACCCCCAGGGACCAACTTTTTCAAATTAAAGCAGTTGTAGCCATTAATGTACACACAATACACACAGCAGATGTTTGGTGACAAGACACTGGGAATTGCAATGAACCTATCTATGTCATTTCCTGGCTTCTAAAACATTCCCAGTTCCCAGTGACCATACTAGAATCCAAACTCCTCAGTATAGCCTTCAAGGCCCTTTACAATCTAACTCAAATCAGGCTGTGCGTGTCTGCTACAATGTGTGTCATCCTGAATTATGCAAATCAATTAGCAGATTATGTGTTGTCTTCCCAGCAGGGCTGGGGACAGACCACAGGAAGCAGGTCTTATTCATTTCCTGTCCCAGATCCCACCCATTTCCCCACCCCCAAGCCCATCACAAAACACCTCATAGAAGGTCTAATTATTTTGAATAAAGTTATTTCCCGTTGTATTTCTCTGTCAACTGGAAATTTTCATTGTATAAAAGAAACATTTTTTAAAAAAATGTATCTTTTGGGGACAGAGAGATAATACAGCAGGTAAAGCACTTGCCTTGCACTAGGGTGTAAGACCAGGCTTCACATCACATATGGTCTCCTGAGCCCTATCAGGAATGACCCCTCGCTGCAAAGCCAAGAATAAGCCTTGAGCATGGCTGGGTGTGACCCCAACTCCTTCACACACCCTTTTTAGCAACTTCTTTTCGCAGGAGTGGGGGCTCAGCATCCCAGACAGTGCTCAGGAGACCTGAAGGCCACTCTGATGATTCCTGGTTGACCAGGTCAGATGGTAAACGCTAGGGCACAGGAATGTGGTACGTTTCTGGCCTGCGGTGCCAGCTATCACCATGACCCCCAGCGGTACTTTTTTTTTTTTTAAGGGGTGGGTGTCACACCCGGCGATGCACAGGGGTTACTCCTGGCTCTGTACTCAGGAATAACTCCTGGCGGACCATATGGGATGCTGGGAATAGAACCCGGGTCGGCCGTGTGCAAGGCAAATGCCCTACCTGCTGTGTTACCGCTCTAGCCCCCAGCAGTACGTAAGAGTCTCCAGGACTACCTTGGCAGTCAATGCTCAGGGGATCATGTGGTGCCATAGTTGGAACTAAGATTGGGCACCTGGAAGACATGCTGCACCTTCACCCTGTATGAGGCCCAGGCCTGGAGGATGCCCTATGGCTTTAGGGGACCATGTGGGGTCAGGGATTAAACCTGGTCTCCCACACACAAAGCATGATCACAGCTCTTTGAGCCATCTCTCTGACCACATTTTTTTTGTGGTAGGGGAGAAGGGTATACTTGATGGTACTTAGGGCTTAACTCCTAACTCTGTGCTTAGGGTGACTTTAGGTGGTGCTTGAGGAATCATTCATTGTGCCAGGGACTAAACCATGGTTGGCCTTTTCCCTTATTCTCTCTAGCCCTCTCTCCAGCCATTTTAAAGGATACACCTTAGGAGCGAGAGATCTCCAAGCCTGCTCGGATTGGGACTGGGCCTCTTCCGCCCAGATCCCCCATTTTCCAGTAGCTAGGTGGTCACACCCAGAAACTGCCCCCTGTGCCATGTAATCGCATCAATGGCCAACATCCATAGAGTATAAAACCAAGCTCCCGGAAGAGAGCAATGCTGAGTCTCTTGCCCCCACCCTTGGCTGTCTTCACTGGGGCCCCTAAGAGGGGATGGGCTGAGTTTCCCTACTCTCCCCAAGCAGAGTCCCAGCAGCCAAAGACTTCCGAACCCAGCCACAGCCATGCTCAAGGTCTCTCTCCACACATTCAGACGAGCCTCACGTGAAGCAGCCGCATGACATCTTATAGCATAATTCTCCCTCTTGGAGAACTTGACAAGATACCGAGAGTTTCCTGCCCGCATGGGAGAGCCTGGCAAGCTCCCTGTGGCGTATTCATATGCCAAAACCAGTAACAATGATGGGTCTCATTCCCCTGACCCTGAAAGAGCCTCCAATGCAACATCATTGGGAAGGATGAGTAAAAAGAGGCTTCTAAAATCTCAGGGCTAGGACAAATGGAGACGTTACTGAGACAGCTCAAGAAAATTGATGATCAATGGATGATGATGATAATGATGATGACAGTTAAGGAGTATTTAGTATACACATTGTTTTGTGACCTGTCAAATGGAATTTTTATTGTTCTTGTTTGTTGGTTTTTGGGTCACACCTGGAGGTTCTCGAGGATTACTCCTGGCTCTGCACTCAGGAATCTCTCCTGGAAGGCTCAGGAGACCATATGAGATGTCAGAAATCGAACCCGAGTTGGCCACATGCAAGGTAATCGTCCAGCCCTCTGTATTTTAGTTCCAGCCCCTCATCTGGAAATAAAAAGAAGGAGGAGGAGGAGGAGAGGAAAGAATTTCCCTAGGACCAGAGCAATAGAACAGCAGGTAGGGCTTTTGCCTTGCACACAGTTGACCCAGGTTTGATTCCTGGTATCATATATGGTCCCCTGAGCATCACTAGGAGTGATTCCTGAGTGTAGAGCCAGGAGTAACCCCTTAGCTTCACTGAATGTGGCCCACAAACAAATAACAAAAACAAAAAAAGACTGTCAGGTGTTGAGAAGAGGTAGAAAGACAGAGAGAAGTCAGCCCCTAACCCCCCAACTACCCCACACCACTCACACACACACACACACACACACACACACTCACACTCACACTCAAGCACTTTCTGGAAGCATGACTAGGTCTTCACCTATCATCTATGTGTGGCCCAATCTTCCTTTTTTTCCTCCCTAGAATTTTCTCTGATGCTGGAGAGCTGCATACCTCCAGGTCATTCTGGGTCATTCTGGCAAGTCAGGGTGTGTCTTCCACCTTCTGGCTTTCACACTCCAACAGTGCAGTCCACTCAGTAGCCCTTAAAGACTTTTGCCCTTCTGCCCCAAGACAAAAAGCTGCACGGCTACCTTCAGCCTCATCCTTTCCCTCTCCCACGGGTTCTTCCTTTTGGCCCCCTTCCCTTCCCCTTTTGCTATTCTGGTGCTCAAGGCTTGTGGTGCTCTCAGGGGGCTGAACACGCTTGACTCTGGTGTTTAGGTGATCACACACTTCTGTGTGTGGCACTGAAGCTCCCAAAGGGCAGTGCTGGGGAATCACACTCCAGATCTCGTGCCTGAAAGGGGATCACCCCTTGCAGGGCTCAGGAGACCATATATGGTCCTGGGGATCCACAACATACATAACAAACACTACCAAATACCCTACCAACTCTACTGTTGCTCCTAACCCCTCTTCATTGCCAAACCTTACCATTCCATCTGAATTCACCTCATTCCAACCTAGGACCCAAAGCAGGGCGCTAATCTGAACCCTCCAAAACCCAGGCCGACTGGTATTCCTTCTTCAGAGATCAAGGTTGGGCATTAGGGTTGGGGCCATCTTTAGCCCAGTCCCACCTCTCCAGTTTCAGTTGGCCTGGCACACAGAGAGATCAATAGTGTCATGGACAGGGGCTGGAATGATAGCACAGCGTTTGCCTTGCACACGGCTGACCCGGATTTGATTCCCAGCATCCCATATGGTCCCCCAAGCACCGCCAGGAGTAATTCCTGAGTGCAGAGCCAGGAGTAACCCCTGTGCATCGCCAGGTGTGACCCAAAAAGCAATAAATAAATAAATAAATTTTAAAAATAGTGTTGTGGACAGTGCACTTGTCTTGACATCACATATTGTCCCTTAGCACAACCAAAAGTAATCCCTAAGCACAAAGCCAGGAATAAACCCTGAGCACAGCCTGGTGTGACCCCCAAACCTAAATAAATAAATAAATATAGTGCTAACACTAGCCAATTGCTGAGGATTTGCAAATGCTGATCACCCAAGTCTTGCTTGAATAGCATGGGGAGATGGGGAGTGTGGGGTGGGGGGAGCGGGGTCTAGAGATAGTGTGAAGGACTGACTGAATGATTTGCAGGAAGGATGGCCTGGTTCTCTCTTCAGGTACTGCTTACTCCCTTGAGCTTTGCTGCAATCAACTGACTCCCAAGCAGAGTTGAGGGGTCGGAGAGCAGGTAGGGTGCTTGCCTTGCTATGGCTGACCCAGGTTCAAATCCCAGCACCCCCTATGATTCCTCAAGCTCACCAGGAGTGATCCCTGAGCACAGAGTTAGAAATAAGCCCTGAGCAATGCCAGGTATGGCCCTCAAAACAAAACAAGAAAGTCAAAAGGAAATAAAAAGAAAAAACAAACACAGAGTTGGGAGTGGACCCTGGGCCTCACTGGGTGTGGTCCCCCAAGCTAAAAAGAAATAGCTTGGGGTGATTTTGTGAACACAGATGCCCGAGTTTCACTTCCAGACACCTGATTTCTAAGTATGGAATAAGTCCAGGGATGTGGTTTTGAAAATCTACCCTCACTTCCCCCACCCCAGGAATTTGATCCACAACCCCCTTTCCAAACCACAGCCTTTTACCTCCAGTGTCTCGTCTCAGCCTCACTGTGACCTGCTGTGGTGGGCAAGGCGGTCATTATTTCTCTTTAAGATTCAGACATTTGGGCAGGAGAGAGTACAGCGGGGGAGATGCTTGCCTTGCACCCTCCAGGTTTAATCCCCTGAACCACATGTGGTCTGCTGAGCATCACCAGGAGTGATTTCTGAGCACAGAACCACATCTAAGTCTGGAGCATAGCCAGGTGTGGCTCAAAAAAAAAAAAACAATTCGGACATTTGGTACTTGCTTTGTACCTAAAGCTAGACTAAAATTGGAGCACAAAAACTAAAATTGAAAAAATATCAAGATTAGGATGGCCCCTGTGCAAAGATTAAACATTTGTACAAGGACCATATTTGTACAAAGTAAATCTTTTTTCTTTTTTTTTTGGGGGGGGGAAGGTGCCACACCCGGGGGTGCTCAGGCCTTATTCCTGGCTCTTGTTCTCTGGGGTCACTCCTGGGGTTGCCCAGGAGACCTAGGTAGGTCACATGCAAGGCAAGCATCCAGCCTGCTGGAAAAATGTTCAAGCCCCTATACAGTAAGTGTTTAAAAGGGTACAGCTTCAGAGATTAAAGATAAAGATTCAGTGGCCAGAGAGATAGTACAGCTTGTAAGGCTTAAGCTTGGCCCAGCCAGGTTCCTAATCTCAGCATCCCAGATGGTCCCCTGAGCACTTCCAAGAGTGACTCCTGAGGGCAGAGCCAGAAATAACCCCTGAGCCCAAAAACAAAACAAATTAAAAATAAAGATAAGATTTAGAGATCTTCTTTAAAATACCCATAAGGGAAAATTGTATGTTTGGGGGTGGGGGAAGCATAGGGTGGATTTAAGAAGGAAAAACAAATGGTGATAGAAGAACGTGGATGATGCTGAAGCCAGTTCAAGTCTATGGGGATTCCCTCAGGCTTTCTGCATGTTTGAGAGTTGCCATAATAAAAGGCTTTTAAAAGTTTCCCTTGGAGTAGACTAGGAAATGTGCAGTGTTTGCGTTTGCTGTGTTTTCTAAGTTTCCTCCAGGGGAATGAAAACTGTAATTAAGTATAATCTAGTAAAGTTTATTGTGATCCATCCCACATGATGTTGTCAGAATAAGAAATCACAACCTAGAAAAAGAACAATCAAAGATTAAAACTTTTTTTTGTGGGGAAGGGGACTGCGTTTGGGCCACAGCCAGTGGTGCTCAGGTCTTACTCCTTGCTCTGTGCCAAGGCACTCCGATGCAGCTCAGGGAACCATATGGGGTGATATGGGTTGAAGATATGGATTGAACCTGGGTGACCTGCTTACGAGGCAAGTGCCCTACCCGCTGTACTATCTGGTCAGCCCAATGAAACCATTTCACTGTGTCAGTTCTGCCTCTTAGTAACCTGGGGAATTCAGCTCTCAAGCCTACCCTTCCAACATAATCGAACGACTTTCCATCACACCTTCAAGTCCTCTTAGCTCTTTAATTTATTTATCTAAATTAAGAAATCAGGGCCCAAGAGATGGCTTAAAGGGCTGGAGCACAAGCTTTGCATAAAGAAGGTCCAGGTTTGATCCCCAACACCTTATGGTCCCTCTCAGCATCATCAGGAGTGATCGCTCAACACTAAGATGTTAGTAGCCCTGAGCATTGCCAGGTGTAGGAAGATAGAGAAAAGAAAAAAATAATAAAAAGAAGGAAGGTAAAGAGGCAAAAACAAAGGAACCAGGGATGTAGCCCCTGGCTTGCGTGTGTCAGGCATGTGTCAGGCTCAGGGTTCTCCAGATCAGAGGCGGCACGGTATGAGGCACCATCATCATCATCATCATCATGAAGCAGAGCTCCCATAAATGAGGGATCCCCTCGAGGCATAAAGATGAGTGCTAGTCACAGAGTTGAGACTAAGATTCACCACAAATTCCTGAATGGGGGGGGGGGAGCTGGAGAGGAGGACTCTGGTCTAGTCCAGCTGGAATGAGGACCTGGGCCTTTCGGAAACCCAGCTCTGCCAAATGCCCTTGGGCTAATTACATAACCTCTCCCAGCCTCAGATTCCCTCTGTAAACTGAGTACGAGGGAAGCGAGTACACTGGATTGATGACATCATGCTATGGCACAAATGGCCTAAAGATGTAGTTGCGGCTCAGTCTGTGGACATACAAAGGACTCGGAGTTGGCTTGCCTTCTCAAGCTCTGAAATGTGTTCTGGGAAAGTCCTTTTGGTCCCTGGAGAAGAGTCCGTGTGACACACATAACTGAAGTGGATCTGGCCATGATGCTTTTTGGGCTACTTCAAGGGGGATCCAACAGAGTCACTTCTTTTTTGTTTTATTCTTGGATCACATAACTGAAGTGATTTCTAATGGGCTAATTTGAAGATAATGTTTGATACTCAGGGGTGCAGAAACCCTATCCCTAGGGGTTATGATCATTTTGATGATAAGCTATCGCTCTAAAGGTGAAGTGGGCAGATAGATGGGGTTGGGCAGCAATGAGTTATTGAAAAGTAATAAAATCAAAATGAGATTTATTCTGGGGCTGTAGAGTTACTACAGAAGGTAGTACTCTTGCTGTGCACTCACTCAGTTGACCTGGGCTTGATCCCTGGCATCCCTATGCCCCCCAAGGATTGCCAGGAGTAATTCCTGAGTGCAGAACCAGGGGTAACCCTTCAGCATTGCCAGGTTTGATCCAAAAACAAAACAAAAAAAGAAGTTACTCTATTGGAGCCCCCTTAAAGTAACCAAAAAGCATTATGGCGAGACCCACTTTGTACACATAGGAACTGAATTGGAATAAGACTCTAACAGGAGCCAGTACAATCCAAGAGAAGGACAAACCCTCTCAGGAGAGAAGCTCCATCAGGAACAGAAAGTTATGAAAAACCATGAAGGTTGACACAGAAAGTTCCAAGCTCTTGGGCTGGAGAGATGGTATAACAAGTAAGGTGCTAGGTACAATCAGGGTTTGTTTTTTTCATTTTCTCTCTTTGGGCACACTTGGTAGTGCTCAGGGCTTACTCCTGGTTCTGTGCTCAGGGATCACTCCTGGATGTGTTCAGGGGTACTGGGGATCCAACCCAGGTTGGTTGCGTGCAACGCAAGTGCCCTACCCTCTGTACTATCTCTTCAGCCCTTCAATCAGGGTTTGAACCCAGCATATGGTAAATCATGAGGAAGCCTGGTGGGGCTCAAAAGTAAAACAAAACAAAAACAATATCTGCCTCATAGAATCATTATAAATATTTGAATGAGAAAAGGGACAGAAAGCATAATGTCTGACACATAGCTTATACATACAAATCATTTTTAAAATTTTACTTTATATATATCTATTTCTCATGCAGAACAGCAGGATCTCATTATATTGTGTATATTATATGATATTTATTATGCATTTTATATACTTTTTTGGTGAGGGCTGGGCTGGACTCAAACATGGGGCCTTACCTCATGCAAGATAAGAACTATACTGCTGTTTATTTATTTATTTTATAATTATTATTTTGTGTGTGTGTGGACAGCAGTTTGGTATACCATACCTGTCTCTGCACTCAGGAATTACTCCTTGCATGCTCAGGGAACCATATGGAATGCCAGGGATCGAACCCAGGTTGGTCTAGCGCAAGACAAATAAATACCTTACCTGCTATACTCTCCCCCTTGGTCCCAAACATGCTACTGCTGAACTTAACCCCCGGCCCTGCTTTGTTTTTCCTCATAGGGTCTCTCAGTGGATCCCTCAGGGGTCTCTCAGGGGTCTCTCAGGGCTCTGCTGCCAGCAATGATCAGCTGGCCCTAGACAAATCAGGGCTCAGGCATGCCCAGTGCCTTCTGCAGGTGAGGCACGAGTGTCACCACCTGTGCCATCTCCCCAGATCCAGACAGATTTCTTGTTTTTTATTTCTCTGTTTGGACTATACTACATAGTGCTCTGAGGGTCATTCCTGGAGGTCCGTGGGAGACGCACGTGGCGCCAGGGACTGAACCAAGTTGGCTACAGGCAGAGCAAAGGCCCAACATCCTCCCCCACACACACTCCACCCCCACATTCTCTCTTTCCGCCACAGGAGCTCCTTTCTTTGCCCTTCTGTCCCCTGCATTCATTGTGATGACCAGCTTGGCTGTGTCATTGTGTGTACCCTGGGGGGGGGGGCACACACCTGGCTGCAGATTCCGCACACTGTAGTTTAGGGTGCTTACACGGGTTTGGCTGTGGTGCTCGCTCACACCTGGCTGTCATGTATCCGAGATCACAGGCTGCCAGCAAGAGGATCCCACACAGCAGAGCCTGGGATGGGGCTCTGTGCCTGGGGCTGCACCAGGCATCAAACTGGAGGTCTCTTGTCTGCAAGATAGGCAGGTACTTTTGTCTCTGAGCCATGCCCTGTTGTGTACTGGTTTAAGTTGTGTGCTATAATTTGTTATAAAAGACTATAGTTTAGGAGCCAGAGTGATAGGACAGCGGTTACGGCGTTTGCCTCGCAATGCGGCTGATCCGGGTTCGGTCCCTGGCACCCCATATGGCCCCAGAGCCCAGGCGGGAGTGATGTGTGATGAGGTTGAGATCTGAGGTCGGGTAAACCATACATATGGAATTTGATCTTGACTGATTGTAAAGGTGGGAGCTATGAATAACTTTGTAAATTACAGTACCTCAATAAAAAAATATTAAAAAAAAAAAAAGACTATAGTTTAAGAAAACATAATCCACTTACTGTTGGACCAAGGATGGGTTAACAGTGTATAAGAGTGGCTGGAGTGATAGCATAGCAGATAGGACATTTGCCTTGCATGCAGCCAACTGGGTTCTATTCCCAGCATTCCATATAGTCCCTTGAGAACCGCCAGGAGTAATTCCTGAGTGCATGAACCAGGAGTAATCCCTGTGCATCACCGGGTATGACCCATAAAGAAAAAAAAAGTGTGTAAGAGTCAGACCCTGAAGATTTAAGAGCAATCACCTATAAATTGACTTATAAATCCCTAAGAGACCCTGGAGTGAATCTCTAACAGATACTAGGATTTACAACCCAGGCCCTGTTATTGCAAAAAGCATGCCCTAATCCTGAACCATGTAAAGAGACAATTTGCGAGAGGTGTGACTCTATAACTAAAGTTAAGCCTTATTGATGTGTGTCTGTAAACCATATTTTGTTTTAAATATAAGTGAGAACTGTAATCTTTCGTGATCTTGATTAATACTTTGGAATATAGTTTTAGAGTATAAATGCAACCTCAGTCTTAGAATCATTTGTTGAATGGCTTTGAGTCTCCCGACCCATCGAGATCCTGGGGCCCATCACGGGGAGGTAAACTTCTGCCCTTCTCCCCTTCTGTGTCTCAGCTATCTCATTAGTTATGATGACTCGGGCAGAAGATCCCAAGTTACTTTGTTTTTTGCTTTGTTTTTTGGTCCATACCTGGTGGTGTTCAGGGATTGCTCCTGCCTCTGTACTCAGGGATCATTCCTGGAGGCCTTGGGGCACCATACAGGGTACTGGGGATCAAATCTGGGTTAACTATGGTAAGGCGAGTGCTGTACACCTGTACTATCTCTCCAGCTACCTCCCCTTTTTAAATTAATATTTATTTGTCCCTTCACACGTGAATGGTAATAACTGCTCTTAGCTAGACCTGCTCCTACCCCATTCATACAGCATACAGTCAACAACAAGTCATTGACATTTTGATTTTTTTTTTTTTGGTTTTTGGGTCACACCCAGCAATGCACAGGGGTCACTCCTGGGTCATGCACTCAGGAATTACTCCTGGCGGTGCTCAGGGGACCATATGGGATGCTGGGAATCGAACCCAGGTCGTCTGCGTGCAAGGCAAACGCCCTACTCGCTGTGCTATCACTCCAGCCCCAACATTTTGATTTTTTTTAACATAAAGATTTATATTTTAACTGCATGCCCCCCTTTCGTTGGCTGTGATTTGTGTGATGAGGGTCACAGAGTCTTGGTTCTGTTGCTCACAGGGAATCCCATGTTTCAGTTGTGGTACTTACACGTGTGTTTTGGCCACTGGACTATCCACATTTCTATTCTCCAACACATGTCTTCCCCAGTAGGAGCATTCTCCCCTCTCAAACTGGATTAAGACTAAATTCTGATTGGGCTGGAATGATAGTACAGCAAGTAGGGTATTGCCTTGTACGCCATGCCGGTAACTGGATTCAGTTCCTAGCATCCCATGTTTTCCCCAAGCACTGCCAGAAGTAATTCCTGAGTGCAGAGCTAGGAGTAACTCCTGAGCATCTCCAGGTGTAACCCCAAAAGTAAAAAAGAAGATTAAATTTAGATTATAACTCAATACCAGGACTTTGACTATTATCTTCAAAGAAATTGCGGGTCCCTATAAAGTTTTGATTAGAGGAGGTTTATAATCCAATTTATGTTTGGAAAGGATACTCTGGCTATTGGCACAATAGCCTATAGGAGAGCGGGAAACTATTTGGGGAATCTAAATTTAAGTACTTGAGGATGAAGGGGCCTGGGACCCAGTGGTGGCAACTAAGGAGGGGAGGGATAGCTGGATTCTTTTATGGCGCTCCCCCTCATGTTGGGTGGGCTGTCCTATGCCTGGCCATGATGCTCACACAGATTAAGTAGAGATTCTCGGAGCTTGAACAGTTGCTCTCCAGGACCTGCATTCCGGGCCCTGCAGCTCTCACTACTGTTTAGTTGTGATGCTCACCAGTGGATGCACCCCTTTTTGAGGTGCTCACACAGGCCTGGCCACAGTCTGGCCAGAAACTGCTGATGGCATCAGGGATGGCAGAGAGCAGAGCTGGCAGGATCTCCCTGGATGCATGCGGTACCACTGTCACTGTCTGTATCACTGTCATCCTGTTTTTCGTTGATTTACTCGAGTGAGCACCAGTAACATCTCTATTCTCCCAGCTCTGAGATTTTTTTTTTAATTTTTTATTAGTGAATCACCATGAGGTACAGTTACAAACTCATGAACTTTCATGTTTGCATTTCAGTCATACAGTGATCATTTACATCCCTCCACCAGTGCCATTTTCCTCCACCAATGTTCCCAGTATCCCTCCCACTACCCACACCCCAATCCCCACCACCCCGCCCTGCCTCTTCGGTAGGGCATCCCCTTTTGTTCTCTCTCCTCTTGGGTGTTCTAGTTTGCAATAGAGGCATTGAGTGGCCATCATGTTCCGTCTATAGTCTACTTTCGGCACGCATCTTTCAACCCGAGTGGGTCCTCCCAACATCCTCTACTAAGTGTTTCCTTCTCTATCTCAGCTGCCTTTCCCCCCAGCATGTGAAGCCAGTTTCCAAACTGTGGTTAGCCCTGAGATTTTAGCAGCCTCTCCTTACTCATCTTTCCCAATGATTGGAGGCTCTTTCAGGGTCAGGGGAATGAGACCTATCATTACTGTTTTTAGCATATCGAATATGCCACGGGTAGCTTGCCACGCGGGAGGGATACTCTCAGTACAACAAATAATAATAAATATATTTTTAATTATCTTTGTTGATTATCTTAGTGTCCTGCACTGAATTTCCAGAAGGCCAGTGTTAAGATGTGAAAAATTATTGTTGAATAGGTTGTTAACAACAGTTAACTAGATTTATGGGAAAGTTATTTTGTTCCACAAAAAGTTATGGTGGGATTTTGACTGGATTACATTAAATATATAGAGAGATGCGGTACCACAGGAATTTTAATTCATATACTGTCGAGTCTGATGCATTGAGTCACACTATTTCTCCAGGCTCTGAATTCTATTCTGGGTCTCATTCGATCATGTTCAGAAGCTATTCTCAGCTTTGTGCTTGGGGGTTCCTCCCAGCAGTGCTTATAGGACCATGAGTTGTCAGGGATCAAACCTGGGCCTCCTATAGTAAGAAAAGCATGAACTTTTCTTGCTTTCATCACTCAGGCCATTGAGCAATCTCTCTGGCCTACCAGGTCTTAAGTCGTAGAAGTGTTTTTCAGGTAGAGCCAACAAGAATTTGCTAATAGCTCAGATATCAGGGTTAAGAGAATAAAGAAAAGAAAAGAAAAGTCTAAGAATTTTGGTCATAGTAACTATAAAGATGGATGGGCCAGAGAGAAAGCACAGTGTGCTAAGTGCTTGCCTTGCATATGGCGCACCCAGGTTCAACCCCCAGCACTGCCCTAAGCACCATCAGAAGTGATTCCTGATCACAGAAATAAGAGTTAGCTCTGAGCACAACTGGGTGTGGCCCAAAAGCAAACAGGAAACAAAAACACAGGAACTATAAAGATGGATTTGCCATAAACTGCTAAAAGGAAATAATGGGAGATGCATATTTGGAGGAAAAGCAAGACTTTAATCTTGGTGATACAGGTTTAGACACCTTTTGATCTATCTAAGCAAGGAGCAGAATCTCAGCCCTATCCACCATCCCAGTGATAACCACTGCTCAGTCTTTCGGAGATGTTGTGGGGGGTCAGTGAGGGAAGGTTACCCACAAGCCAGAGTTCAGCATCACTTCCTGGGACAGCAGGTACCAAGGAGCCCCCCAGTAGTCTTTGCCCTTTGCTGTTCCCTGTATATTCCTTTTTCATAGTGAGCGGTTTGGTTTATCTGACCAAAAGACAATGAGAGGGAGGGTGGTACATTTTTTTTCCATTTTTTTTAATCTTTTTTTTTTTTTTGGCTATGCTCAGGGTCTACTACTGGCTCTGTGCTCAGGGATCACTCCCGGCAGGGCTGGGGAACCACACAGGGTAGGGGGATGGAACCCAAGTCAGCTGAACACAAGGCAAGCACCCTACCTATCACTCAGGCCCTATAGTACATGATGTTTTTGGTTTGTTTTTGTTTTGGACCACATCCAGTAGTGTTTGGAGATTGCTCCTGGCTCTTCACTTTGGGGCCACATCTGGCAGGGATCACTGCTGGCAGGGCTCTGGGGACCATATGGCTTGCTGAGGATCAAACTTGGTCAGTTGACTGCAGAGCAAGTGCCCAACCCTCTGTAGTATTACTCCGGCCCCATAGTTTTTAAGGCTAAATCATGAAAGACAATGTGGTATACTCTTCTAGTCTCTATCTTGGTCTCTTAGTCTGGACGAACCAGCTGCCTTGATTTGCACAATTCTATTGAGGTGTCCACAGGACAAAGAACTGAGGTTGCCATGAATAAGCCTGGAATTGGAATGTCCATCACTGCTCAAGCATCCAGATAGGGCAACCTTGACTTGACTTCCCCTCCTGAGCCACACAGCCAGAACCACCTCCCTGAACACTTCCTAATTTCTGATCCACAGAAATGATGACATAATACATGCTTATTATTTTAAGCAACACGTTTGGATAAGTGATGTGTTATGGAGTAACTAGTATATCTCTCAACATCAAGTGAAGGGTGTGCTCTTAATCAGTGGCTGGCAACCTTTGACACTGTTAGCTAAGTGACCACTCCTTTTCTCACAGACCAGCAGGAAATGTCTGTAGACCAGCACTGGTTCACAGATCTACCATTGAAGACCACTGCTCTGGGCAAATGTTGGGGTCCCTATAAGAAGAGAGACTGGAGGCTGGAGAAATAATGCAGCAGATAGGGCGTTTACCTTGCACACAACCAATCAGGATTTGATCCCTGGCACCATGCAGGGTCACCCAGGCCCTGCCAGGACTAATCCCTGCACACAGAGCCATGAGTGAGCCCTGAGCACTGCTAGGTGTAACAGTCCCCCACACCCCACCCCACCCCCACCCCCCGCAACCTAGGAAGGAAGACAGGTATGTATTGCAAAACCAGACCTCTGCTGAGTTCTGTGATTCCTAGAGAAAAAGGAGAGAACAGGATGGAAGTGGAACCACAGGGGAGAGGTCTAGACCAGGGCTTCTTTTTTGGGTGGGGAGCACACCCGGCAGTGCTCAGGGATCATTCCTGGTGGGGCTCATGGGACTATATGCGGTGCTAGTAACTGAACCTAGGTTGGTTGCTTATTAGGCAAGGTTCCTACCCATTGTACTGTCTCTCAGGCCCCTAGTCCAGAACTTCTTAAACTTTTTCCCTTTCAGGACTCCTTTCATTTATCTTTATTTTGGGCAACACAGTGCAGTGCTCAGGGCTTATTCCTGGCTCTGTGCTCAGGGATCATTCCTGGAAGAACTTGGGGAGACCCTGTGTAGTGCTAGGGATTGAAACCGAGTCTGTCATGTGCAAGCAAACACCTTACCCACTGTGCTGTCGCTCTGGCCTTGATCTCTCATTCTTAAATCCACAATGCTGGGACCAGAATGATATTACTACAGGTAGGGCATTTGCCTTGCATGTAGCCGACCTGGGTTCTATCTCCGCATCCCAGATGGTCCCCCCCAGCATCACCAGGAGTGATTCCTGAGTGCAGAGCCAAGAGTAATCCCTGAGCATTACCAGGTGACCTCAAAATCAAACCAAAATAAACAAAAACCCCAAATACCACAGTGCTAAAGAAATTTGACCCTGAAAAGAAAGAGGGGAGTAGTGCAGAGCATACACAATCCCCTCCACTCACCACCAGGCACATACACCTGGAAGTTCACCCCCATACCCACTGCTGTGGCTGGAGGCTCGAGGCTGGCCAAGGCCCTTCCTCTTCCCAAGTCTCTGGAGCAGAGCTCCCAGCCTGGAGAAGGAGGCTAGACGGGAGCATAAGTGGGATCAATCAGAAATGAGATGGCAGGGTATTTTAAATTTTCTTTTGGGGGGGTCTCAGTAGCAGTCTTGTGAACCACGGTCCCTGGGGCCAGTCTTGGAGATACCTGGACAGAGTGCAGGCCTGACATTTCAGAGTTTTATCTGACCATGCAGTGATGCTCTGGGGACCACCAGGGCTACATTCAGTGGTGCCCAGGCGCCCAAAGGACTGTGTGGTTCTGGGGATTGAACCAGGGTTGGCTGCACTCATGGCAAGCACCTTAGCCCCTATACGTTCTCTTCAGTTCCAAAGCACCGGTCTGCCCATTGATTGATCTCTCCAGCTACTTAACTTTTCTTCCTCTAATTAGTTCATTCTGCGTAGCCATCAACTGAACCCAGGGCCTCACATCTGGAAGGTGAGTGCTTTACTGCTGAGCTATGCCCCCTGTACTATTTTCCTGTTTTGGTTTTTAGGCCACATCTGGCAGTACTCAGGGCTTAGTCCTGGATCTGTAAGATCTGGGATCACTCCTGGCTGGGCTCAAGGAATCATATGGGATGTTGAGTATGGAACCCAGGTCAGCCACACACAAGGCAAGCGCCCAACCCACTATACTGTCTCTCCAGCCTCACTAGTTTATTATTTTACAGGGATCACACCCAGGGGGTGTACAGGGCCATTCCCAGGGACTGTTCCAATGGCAAAGTAGCCCTGAGAATTCAGTGCTCTGCAGCAAAGCCAGGAACACCAGTGTTATTGCTGACAGTGCTGGGGTGAGGGGGAAGGCTGAGCATGCAGTGCCAGGGACTGAACTCAGGTCCTTGCATATGCCCCGCAGGTGCTCCACCACCTGGAGCCATATTCCCGACTCCAAGATGTCAGTTTCCCATGGACCTGAATGTACTTTTAATTCAAACATCACAGGAAAACTGGGATGTACCCAAGACCTTCATCAGGGAGGCAAAAGGGAAGCTTGGCCCAAATCTGTTGAACGTCTTAGTTGGAGGGGGCAGGTGAGATAGTGAATCGCTTGCCTTGCACATGGCCCACCCAGGTTCGGTCCCCAGCTCCCTCTATGTTATCCCCAGTCCTACCAGGAGCGATCCCTGAGGGCAGAGTCAGGAATAAACCCTTAGCACTGCCAGTGTGGCCCCAAAATCAAATAAATAAGTTTTAGGCACTGTGATTTATGACACATGATAATGCTTCATGTGTACAATGTCCTAATACCACACTATCCGCCAGAGTATCCTCCTCCTCACACCCTCCCTCCACCCTCACCCACCATGATAAGCTTGTACAGGCCTGGTCAGGTGCCCGTCCTCATAAGAACTCATAGAAATTGAGGCAGGAGGGTTCCCAGAGGAAGTGGAGGTACAGCTTCTGGAAGTGGGGGATGGGAAGCTGGACCAGATAGACCAGAAGAATGGATATACCCCACCCTACCTCTGTCCTCCCCTTACCTTTCTCCTTGGTTTCCCAGGAAGTTGATACATCAAAGAATTTGAATGAGGGCAGAGCTTTGTTATCAGATCTAGTCCCTTAAATTAGAGATAAAAAGCCCTGAGGCCCGGCAAAAGAAACTGGCAGCTTCCAAAAGGCATTTGGTGCCTTAGCAATCTTTTGGGAAAAAGCTGCTGAAAGGTGGCCACTAGGGAAGGAAGGGCCCCAGATGATCTCCCTTTCTAGTTAGAACTGAGCATGACCGGGATTCAGAAACCAGGAACTGGCTTCCTGTTGGGAATTCGAGTGGTACCGTCAATTGCAGGTCATGCCAGCACTGTGGGGTTTGGGTGTCATTTCCATAGGGAGCATCTAACTTCCACCTCTCCTCTCAGTGTTCCTTGAAAGGGAATTCTAATGGATTTGGCAGTAGCAACACACAAAATCTGAGTTTTTGGTTTTTTATTCAATTAAAACAAATTTCATTACTTTTTTGCCACAGCCAGCTATGCCCAGGGCTTACTCCTGGCTCTGCATTCAGGGATCACTCCTGGTGGGGCTCAGGGGACCACATGAGGTGCTGGGATCAAACGGGTTGGCAACATGCAAGGCAGGTTCCCTACCTGATATACGATTGCCCAGTGCCCCCTCCCCCCACTTTTTTTTTTTTTTTTTAAGGAATAGGCTATAAGGGAGCTGAAGCAATAGCACAGCGGGTAGGGAGTTTGCCTTGTACGAGGCCAACCGGGTTTGATTCTCAGCACCCCATGTGGTCCCCTGAGCACCGCCAGGAGTAATTCCTGAGTGCATGAGCCAGGAGGAACCCCTGTACATCGCCGGGTGTGCCCCCCCCCCCCAGAAACAAAAAAGAAATAGGCTATAAGGGCTGGAGCAATAGCACATTGGGTAGGGCATTTGCCTTGCACGCGGCCAACCCGGGTTCGATTTCCAGCATCCCATATGGTCCCCCAAGCACTGCCAGGAGTGATTCCTGAGTACAGAGCCAAGAGTAACCCCTGAGCATTGCCGGGTGTGACCCAAAAAAAAAAAAGAAAGAAATAGGCTATAGTAGGAGCTTGAACCATAGTGCAATGAGTAGGGCACTTGCCTTGCACATAGCCAACCCGGGTTCAATCCCTGGCACCCCATTTGACCCCCTGAGCTTCCCCAAGAGTGATCCCTGAGTTCAGAGGCAGGATTAAGCCATGAACCTAACGAGATGTGTCCCAAAACCAAAAAACCAATTTAAAAGAAAGAAAGAAAGAAAGAAAGAAAGAAAGAAAGAAAGAAAGAAAGAAAGAAAGAAAGAAAGAGAGGCTGGAGCCATAGCACAGCAGGTAGGGCATTTGCTTTGCACTCGGCTGACCCAGGTTCTATTTCCAGCATCCTATATGGTCCTCTGAGCACCGTCAAGAGTAATTCCTGAGTTCAGAGCCAGGAGTAAACCCTGTGTATCACCTAGTATGACTCAAATAATAATAATAATAATAATAATAATAAAAAGGAAAAAGAAAGAAAAGAAATAGGCTAGAGGAGTAATTAAATCAAGGGAAAAGTATAGTCTTGTAAAATAATTTTCTCAGTTGGAATTTTCTATATAAGGCTAAATACTTCCTCCCTGTTTCTTACGTCTGAGTCCCAACTGCATTCTCCCTGACTTTTAAAGGGAAATTCAACTCATTCCACAAATGCATGTGGAATGCTGAGAACTCCGGATGCAGAGATGACTTGGACACTTATTTTTTTTTCCCCTTGATGAACTCTCGAGCCGGTAGGAACTATTCTCCAGTGCAAAGCAAGGAAGGAAAGAAAATCGAGCAAACAGGCAGTGTTGGAAAAGCTAATGCCAGGCCAAACATGGAAGGGAGAGAACCTCCATTTTCTACTTTATATTCTTTGTTATCTGAATTAGTTGCAATGAACATGTGTAACTTCGGCAATTTCAAAAGCCCTGTAAAAGTATAAAAACATCTAGAGTAGATGGCCAGAGATAGTTCAACAGGCTGGAGTCTGTGCTTTGCATGTGGAAGGTCCAGGTCTGATTCCTGACATTGCAAAAGTCTCCCAAGCACCACCAGGAGCCATCCTCAAGCACAGAGGCAAGAGTCACCCTTGAGCTCTGTCACGTGTGACTACCAAAGCAAAACAAACAGGGCTGGAGAGATAGCACAGTAGGTAGGGTGCTTGCCTTGCCTGCGGTCGATACAGGTTCGATCCCTGGCACTTCATAAAGCCCTTCCCTCCCACTCTGAGCACCACCAGGTGTAATCCCTAAGCTCAGAGCCAGGAGTAAGCCCTAAGCACAGCCAGGTAGGGCAAAAAACCCAAAAACAAAACATAATTTAAAAAATCAAAACAACAGCACACACAATACAAAAAACCCACCCAAACACACAAACTAGATTATTTATAGGGCTGAAGATAACTCAAAGAGCTGGAGGGTAGGTTTGGCATGCGGGAGGCCCAGGTTCCATCTCTGACAACACATGGTCCCCTGAGCATTGCCGGGAGCATGGGAGCAACCTCCAAATTCTGCTTTCAGGAGAGGCCTCTGAGCTGGGCATGGCCAAAACCCCTCCACACCTCCCTCGCCCAAATATATCTCTAAATGAATAAATGAATGAAATAGAATGTGAAAGTTGTGCCTTGGGGGAAGAAAAAGGAGCCTATACTGATAGAGCAGAGCTTTCAAATACTGGCTCATTTAGTCTTTTCAATAATAATGATGATCCTCCTCGTCATTATTATTGTGTCAGAAATTGTATGCTGGCCTTGTCCGTGCAAGGTGAGTGTGCCACTGCTGAGCTACAACCCGGCCCCCAGAAAGGACTCTTGATCTTCAGCTTAGAAAGGGGGAAATTCAAGATCAGCAGAGACCAAGGACCTTGCAGCAGCTCACTAGCTTGTATGAGACAGAGACCAGGACGTTTCTCCTACTGCCATTTCCCATTCGCCCACTAAGAAAGGTTAGGAAGAATGACAGTGCTCAGTGCTTACTCCTGATGGTGTTTGGGGGACTCTATGGGAGTGCTAGGGGTTGAACCCATTCATCCATGTGTGAAGCAAGATCCCTACACTCTGTACTATCTTTCTGACCCTGGAGAACTTTATTAATAATTCTGTTTTGGCTATCTTGCCCTTTCTTGTCTTTTCTTCAGTAGGAAAGCAGTTGATCTCTCCAAATGAAATAGGGTCTTTCCAGGCCAGGTACAGTGCTTGCCTTGCACCTGGTGAACCTGGTTGGATCCCTGACACCCCATATGGTCCCTTGAGCACCGCCAAGAATGATCCCTGAGCCCAGAGCCAGAAGTGAGCACAGAGCCAGAATTAAGCCCTGAGCACCACTGATGGTGGCAAAATAAAAAAGAAGCGGGGCTGGAGTGATAGCACAGCGGGTAGGGCGTTTGCCTTGCACCCGGCTGACCTGGGTTCGATTCCCAGCATCCTATATGGTCTCCCTGAGCACCGCGAGGAGTAATTCCTGAGTGCAGTGCCAGTGCAGGAGTAACCCCTGTGCATCGCCGGGTGTGACCCAAAAAGCAAAAAAATAAATAAAAGAGGCACTCTTTCTTTTGAGGAGGCATAAGGAAAAGCCAGGGTGCTGAGATAGCTGGTCTTGAGGAAGAAGGGCCCTCCCATGCTGCGGGGACAGGTGGAATCCTAGGTCTATTTGGTCACCATAACCTGGGAGCTACCTGGGATCCCTGGTGGGCGCTTCTCAGCAGGCTTCACTCTCTGGGGACAGGGGTAAGTGCTCTCAGACCCACTGTAAGTTTCTCCCCTCTCCAGCTTGCCCTACCTTTTCAGTCTGAGCCCCAACACTCTACAAACCTTCTCCTCTCACCATAGAGACCCAAGGGGCTGACATGTTGCCTGGATTAGTCCCCAAAGATCCCCCAACCTCCCTTCCTCTCCATCCCTCTCTGCTGCCTCCCTCCTTCCAAGGACAAAGAAAAGAAAGAACTAGAAGAGGGGCTGGAGCTGGGTGGAAAGACAGATGGAGCTCAGGAATGTGAGTCCCCTACAGTCCCTGCTCGGTACTTCCATCAGCATCCTGCTTCCTCATCCTGTTTACTGAGCGCCCGCCACAGCAGGCATCACCCACTCAGCTCTCAAGAATGTCCCAGAATCCCATATCACACAGGCCAAGGGTGCCCAAGTCAACCCTGCACATATCTCCAGAGCTATGCTGGAGCCCCCAACGAAGCCTCCTGCTTCCTGTGCCCCTGTCCCCGAGTACAACATGTCTTGGGCCACAGGTGCCGGGAAGCCGACCATTGGCTACTGATGCTCCCTCATCCTGCAGCAAGGCTGGCCCGCTTCCTAGCAAAGGCACAGCCTTTTGGCGATTGGAATCCACTGCACTGACCTAATAAGTCTCTGCCTCATGTAGAAGTCATGGCAACAAAGGATTAGATATCAATATTGAAAAGTTAGCATCAGGGAGAATGGCCTAATGGGCTGGAGCACATGCTTTGTGTGCAGGAGGCCTGGATTCAATGCCTGACACCACATGATCTCCTGAGCACTGATGGGGATGGCCTCTATGAACCAAGCTAGGAGTAGCCTCTGAGCACTGATGGATATGGCCAAAAGTGTGTGTAAGAGAGAGAGAGAGAGAGAGAGAGAGGAGGGAAGAGGAAGGAGAGAAGGAAAGAAGGAAGGAAGGAAAGAAAGAAGGAAGGAAAGATGGAAAGAAGGAAGAAAAAAAGAAAGGAAGAATGAGAAAGAAAACTATCTCACACCAGAAAGTAGGGGATGCAGCAGACAGCTTCAAGGGCTGAAGCACCAGCTTTGCATGTGGGACCCCTGGACCTGATACCTGAGCACCTTTACCCAATACCGGGGGGGGGGGGGGGAATCATGACACTAGCAACTTTCCAAGATGACCTAATGGGGATTTAGGCACTGCTGGTTCCCACTGCTGGCGCCCACCAGGGATCCTAGGTAGCTCCCAGGTTATGGTGACCAAAGAGACCCAGGATTCCACCTGTCCCCGCAGCAAGGCCTTGCCCTGTCCCTCTCTCATCAGAAGACCCCCTTCCCTCCCAAGGCCATAAGTGGCATGCATGTATCTTGCATACACTCACATGTCACTGCGGACACACACAGCTGCCGAGTAGGCTGGCTCATGGATGGCGGCTCTTCTACCCCAGGGCTCCTGCATCTCCAGCCATCCTGCCAGGGGCCATAGCGACCTTGGGCAGGGAGTCCCACTGTCACATGGGCAGCTTCTCTGCCAGGAGATTCCCCTTTGGAGACCCAGCAGTTGGAAGGGGACAGAATCTACCTGTCTGGGACTGGAGAGATAGTGTAAGGGGAAGGAGCTTGACCAGCATGCAGCTGGCCTGGTTCTATCCCTGGTACTTCATTTGTTCTCCTGGGCATGAATGGGTGTAGCCCCCAAACCAAACAACAACAACAAAGCATCCTTCTGGGGCTAGGAGATAGGTCAAGTGGTGGAGCTTAAGCTTGGCATGTAAGAAGCCCTGAAGTCAATCCTCAACTCTGTCTGCCCCCCCCCCATTAAGCACCACACAGTGTAACCCTGGGGGTTCCCAGAACAAACACTGTGGGCTAGAGCACTATTGCATACTCACCCTAGTACTGAACCAGGGCGTGAGAACCCAAAGTGATGGTTCAAAACAAAGTTGGCCCTGGGAAGGCACTGCCCTCAGGAGGTGAGCAGGAGGTCCCAGGCTACTAATCCGGTACCTTGTTCATCAGTGACCCCTCAGTGTCAGCAGTGGCCCTTTTTATTAGAGCCTTGGGGGCTGGGAGAAAGTGCAGTTGGTAAGGTGGTTGCCTTGTATGCTGCCAGCCCTGATTCGATCCCAGACACCCCTCAGGTTCCCTGAGCACCATGAGCATCACTTCTGAGCACAGAGCAAGAAATAGTTACCCCACCCCGAGCACCACTGCATGTGCCCCTTCCCCGCCCCGGAATAAAAGCTGTCACTGATTTGTTTTTGGGAGGACACACCTGACTGTGCTCAGGGCTTACCCCTGGCTCTGTGTTCAAGAATCACCCCTGGAGGTACTCAGGGGCCATATGGGGTTCTGGGAATTGAACCTAGGTCTACCACATGTAAGGCAAACTCCTTACCTGCTGTACTATTCCTCCAGCACCAAGAGCCATCCATTTTTAAGCCTGTCCCTCAAGGGGGAAGAGGGCCAGAAAGGAGAATGTTCAACTGCAGGAGGCATAGATGTGTGGCCATAAGACCGAGTCCTGGAAAGAATCAGTTAGGTCTGAGGCCGGGTGAATGAAGGCTGGGTGAAAAGGGTTTCTGAGACGCTCAGGGCTCTGCAAGGGGACCCCTCTGAACAAAACCTTCCCCAAACTCTGTTCCAGTCAAAAAAGTGAAGGCTGAGTGAGGGAACTGCCCTGCCCCAAGGGAGAGAGAGTGATCAGCTGCCCTTTCTGCCCTTCTCACGAAGAGTTTCCTGGTTCTTATTTGCTTATTTCCAGTGTTCTCACACAGGGAGCCAAGTGCTGTCCCAGGGAACCACAGTCCTGGACCTCACCTGTCCCTTCTGCACCGGTCCTTCTAACTCTGTGGGAGAGAGTTTTCAACTTGGCAGGTGCTAAAGGGTTAAAAGCCCCGAGTGGATGCTAGCGACAGAGCCAGCAGAGCCTAAGTGTCCACTGTGGTTTGGGTCCCTTCTGCGTCCCCTCCCCTCCACGTCCTACTGCTACAGCTTTTACCAAGGGGATCCAGTTTCTTGCTGAGATCACAGGCCCTAGGAGGGCAGAGAGACGCTGATCATGAGTGCGACTATAACCGTGACTGGGGCAATGAAATGAACTTGAGCAGATGCTGACTCTTTCTTCTGACTCCTTCCACTTTGCCTCCCCCCCCCCACATCTCAAAAGTGTGTTTCTCCCCTTTCCTGGCTTCTGTCATTGGACTCACTGCATATGCAGAGAGCTTCTGAGGACAGACAGTCTGGAGAGCAAAACAAAAATAGCCAGTCAGTCGATAATAGAATGGGAAGGTCTCTGAGCACCGAGGGGGAGGGGATGAGTGCTCCGGCCAGCTGGAGAGGCAGGAGGTGGGTGGAGGCAGCCTGAGAATCGTGCTCTGCTCTAGGACAGGCAGGTGTCTCCTCCTGGGTAGTGGAAGGCAGAATCCCAAAGGTTCAGCATTCCACTTCTGTGCTGTCTTGGCCAATGCTCACTGGAGACTCCTGTACCCTGAAAAACAGGCCGGCTGGACCCTCACTGTGAGGTATGAAGTGAGGCACCTACCTGTAAGAGAAATTGGTGCACAGCATTCCCAGCCCTTGCACAGCACCTGTCTGCTTTTCTGATGTTTTTTGGAGGGGTTGAGGAGGTATTTGGGCCACACCAGGCTGTGCTCAGGGCTTCCTTCCGGCTTATGCCCAGGGATCATTCCTGGCAGTGCTGGGGATAGAATAGAATTTAAAGATCCTTGCTTTGTGTGTGTGTGTGTGTGTGTGTGTGTGTGTGTGTGTGTGTGTGTGTGTTGGGGCAGGGGGGAGGGTGTTACACTCCACAGTGCCCCAGCCACTCTTGACTGTTGTTTGTGGGTCCACTGGGAACAGTGCTCAGAGTATGATGTGGTGCCATTGTGGTGCCATGGGTCAAGCTCAGTTTCCTGCATGCAAAGCCGTGTTCCAGCCATTGGGCTCTCTTCCCAGCAGTACTTGACTTCTTTCCTTCTTTCTTCCTTCTTTCCTTTCTTCCTCCCACCCTCCCTCCCTCCCTCCCTCCCTTCCTTCCTTCCTTCCTTCCTTCCTTCCTTCCTTCCTTCCTTCCTTCCTTCCTTCCTTCCTTCCTTATTTTTCTTTCTTTGTTTCTTTCTTTCTCTTTCTTCCTTTTTCTTTCTTCCTTCCTTTCTTCCTTCCTTTCTTTCTTTCTTTCTTTCTTTCTTTCTTTCTTTCTTTCTTTCTTTCTTTCCTCGTTTCTTTCCTCCTTTCTTTCTTCCTTCCTTTCTTCCTTTCTTTTTTCTCTCTTTTTTCTATCACTCTTTTTTTCTATCACTCTTTCTTTCTTTCTCTCTTTCTCTCTTTCTTTCTTTCTTTCTTTCTTTCTTTCTTTCTTTCTTTCTTTCTTTCTTTCTTTCTTCCTTCCTTCCTTCCTTCCTTCCTTTTTCTTTCTCTTGCTTTCTTTCTTGGGGGGCACATAGCTGTGCTCAGGACTGACTCCTGGTGGGAGAGGTCAGGGGACCATGGTGAGTGCTGGGAATCAAACTAGGGCGAGCCACCTGCAAGGCAAACACCTTCCCTGGCATTGCTCTCTCATAGAAGGCCTCTGTCACATGCCTCCTCCCAGTACATTAAGACTATTCCTCTGGCTCATATACAGATTATTTCTGGCTCATGCTGATAGTTGTTGTTTTAATTTGCAAATAGTGTGCCAAAAGAAAAATAAACACAAGAACTTTTGTAGGAAAGAGAGTAAAGACAATGGCATCTTCAGGGCTGGGGAAGAAAATTTACTCTGAAACCTAGGGACCAGCCTAGTACCTACCTTTTGCAGTTATTCTGAGGCTGTTGTCTCTGCTATCCCCTAACTGGTGGGCAGTTGTGGTCTTCCCTGCACCCCTGAGCCCTTGGCACTGTGTCCATCCACAGATGCACACTGATACTGTGATCATTCAGGCCAGGAAGCAGCCTGTCATTGCTCGGCTTGGCACTGCACCTCTCAGCACCTTTCCACATTCAGCCACCACCACCAATATTCCAGGCTTGGTCCTGGAAGGGCAGGCAACAATAACAGCAGAAGCTCTGTAGCCAAAGAACATTCACAAAGAGTTGTCCTAGGCCAGGGATGTAGCTCATCTTGGAACACTTCCTTGGTTGTAGGAGATCCTGGCCTCAATCCCTGGCATAGGAGAAAAGAAAGAATTATTTTGATCAAGTTCAGTGCCTATTAGCTGGTCTCACAGCTAGGTGGAATGATACAGGATTATCACCTTTTTAATGGGGCGGGGGGACACCCAGAGGTGCTGGGGGTGGAAGCCATTCCCGACAGTGGTGCTGGGGAACCATATGCTGGGGACTGAGCCCAGAGATCCCACAGGCAGAGCTCCAGCCCTTTGAGTAATTTCTCATGTCTCATGTGTTAACATTATTATCTGGGGTCGGGAGAAGCAGACCAGGTGGTCGACACAGCAGGGCTTCTCTCTGCTTGGTGCTCAGGGGACCGTGCAGTGCTGGGGATCAAACCAGAGTCTCCTGCATGCTAAGCCTGTGCTTACCCCTTAAGCCATTTCCCAGGTATTCGTGTTCTTGTCCCCCATTTCACAGATAAAGAAACTGCAGCTGAGAGACATTGCAGCTTGCCTTGCCGAAAGTCACACAGCCTTCTTTTTCCTGGTTTTGTTTTATTTTGGGGCTGGGGGAAGTCTTCAAGACTCACTCTCAGTGATAGTGAATGGCCCAGGGGCTCAAGCTGGGCCTTTCAGAGCATGAACGCCTAAAACCAGCCCATGAGTTATCTCTTTGGCAGAAAACCAAACACTTAGCTGAGACTCAAAGGGCGCCTGATTTGGGTCTATGCCTGAGTTCTTCACCAGTCACCCTAGAATAGTATAACACTACTCAGGGTTGCTGGGAGGATTGAAAAAAAGTTTTTCCTTTATCGTGTTTGGGACCACACCCAAGTGGTGATCTGGGTCTACTCTCAGCTCTGTAGTCTGGGGTGGATCCCGGGGGTGCTCTGGGTAACTAGTGATATTGGGTGTGTGGAGGTGTGGGGGGCGTGGTCACATTCTGGCCTCCTGCAGGTAAAGCGTGTGCCCAGACCCCTGGGCCACCTCTCCAGGCCCTGGAGAGCTTAATTCTCTTCACTCTGCATGCAGGGCTTTCTCAGAGCGTGGGACAAGTAAATGCTCTGGCACAGTAGGTGCTATGTGTTTGTGTCCTAATGCAAAGGGCCTAGGTAAGCACCGGCCCTTTCACAGGCACGCATTTGACATCCTCAGTCCCCACATTATTTCCGCTCTGCTCCTGGAGGCCAAGGACAAAGACAACCTGGGCTTGAGGGTGGGGGGAAATCTTCTGGCTTTGGGACACGGTCGGCGGAACCCTCCGGCCAGACCAGCCTTGAACGCCTCTCTCAAGCCCGCAGGTTCCCTTTCCCCTCTGGCCTAGCAGAAAAGCATTTTTCTCTGGTCCCACGCGCGCAAGGCGGGCGCTGCCTCTCCGCTGGAGAAGGGCCACCCGCCCGCGCCGCGGACTCGGGGCGGCCGGGAAGGAACCTCAGAAGCGATGCCCGGCTGGGCTCCCGGCCAGGAACGGCGCGGCGGGCGGCGCGGGTGGGCACGCGACGCCGAGACGGCGGAAAGGCGGGCGGGGCCCCGGGTGCGCGCGCGAGGGCGGGGCGGGCGCCCGCCCGCGGCTCCCGCGCTCCCCCGCTGCTCCACCTTAAGCGCCCAGACGCCCTTAAGCACGGGCGCTGGAGCCGCGCGTCCGGGGGCGGGGCCTGCCATGCAAATGAGGGGCGTGGGTCGGCGGGGCGGGGCGCTGTCCTGACGTCAGGCCCGCGGCCCGGGCAGTTGGCTCGGCGGCGGCGGAGCGGTAGGAGCGGCGGCGCGAGCGGGGCCGCGCGACGGGGCGCGAGCGGCGGCGGCGGCGGCGGCGGCGGCGGCGGCGGCGGCAGCCGAGCCGGAGCAACATGGCGCCGGTGGGCGGGGGCGGGCGCCCGGGCGGCGGGCCGGCCCGAGGGCGCCTCCTCCTGGCGGCGCTGGTGCTGCTGTGGGCGCGGGGGGCCGGGGGCCAGGGCGACCCCCAGCGAGCGGCGATCCTGGGCATGAGGCTGGCGAGCTGCAACAAATCGTGCGGGATGGACCCCGATGGCATCATCTTCGTGTCCGAGGGCAGCACGGTGGTCCTGAGGCTCTACGGCCACCGGCTGGGCTCCATCTCCAGCAACCTCATTTCCTTCACCGAGTTGGACAGCTACGAGAGCTCCCACAACTCCACCACCTGCCCCGAGCTCACCAAGGACCTGGTCGTGCAGCAGATGGTCAACGTGAGCCGCGGCAACACGTCCGGGATGCTGGTGGTGCTCACCAAGTTCCTGCGGAGGAGCGAGAACATGAAGCTGTACGCGCTGTGCACCCGCGCCCGGGCCGACGGGCCCTGGCAGCGCTGGATCGACAAGGACTCGCTGCTGTACATGGTGGAGGAGGCTGGGCGCTTCCTACCCCTCTGGCTGCACATCCTCCTCATCTTGGTGCTGCTCGTGCTCTCCGGCATATTTTCTGGCCTCAACCTGGGCCTCATGGCCCTGGACCCCATGGAACTGCGCATCGTGCAGAACTGCGGCACCCAGAAGGAGCGGCGCTATGCGCGCAAGATCGAGCCCATCCGGCGCAAGGGCAACTACCTGCTCTGCTCGCTGCTCCTGGGCAACGTGCTGGTCAACACGTCCCTCACCATCCTGCTCGACAACCTCATCGGGTCCGGCATCATGGCCGTGGCCTCGTCCACCATTGGCATTGTCATCTTCGGGGAGATCTTACCCCAGTCCCTGTGCTCCCGGCACGGGCTGGCCGTGGGGGCCAACACCATCATCCTCACCAAGTTCTTTATGCTCCTCACCTTCCCCCTCAGCTTCCCCATCAGCAAACTCCTGGATTTCGTCCTGGGCCAGGAGATCCGCACCGTTTACAATCGGGAGAAGCTGATGGAGATGTTGAAGGTGACCGAGCCGTACAACGACCTGGTGAAAGAGGAGCTGAACATGATCCAGGGCGCGCTGGAGCTCCGCACCAAGACCGTGGAGGACATCATGACGCAGCTGCATGACTGCTTCATGATCCGCAACGATGCCATCCTGGACTTCAACACCATGTCGGAGATCATGGAGAGTGGCTACACCCGTATCCCCGTCTATGAGGACGAGCAGTCCAACATCGTGGACATCCTGTACGTCAAAGACTTGGCCTTTGTGGATCCCGATGACTGCACGCCCCTCAAGACCATCACCCGCTTCTACAACCACCCTGTGCACTTCGTCTTCCACGATACCAAGTTGGATGCGATGTTGGAGGAGTTCAAGAAGGGTAAGGCCTGGTCAGCGCCTCTTGGTAACCTTTGCCGTGCCTCTCCACAATTCTTGCTTGTCTTGTGTCAGCTGATCTTAATGTTCCCTGCATGTGACTCTGTCCCTCTGCCCATAACTTCTACTGTCTCCGAGCTGAAGTGTATTTGGGGCAGCAAAGACCGTTCGTTTCCTTGCTGTCTACTGTCTGCTAGCTCTGTGCTTTGGGGCAGTCAGAGCTTAAGGTGAGACACACTTGCTGGCTGGGATGACTTGAGGGAGGCCCCACAGGCAGGCAGGTGTCCAGAGAGACCACCATCAGGCGTGGAGATCAGCATGGGCCTCCCTGGCCGGGTGGGGAGGGGAAGGCGTTGGGGAGCCTGAATGGGAAGGCCTTCATAGGGCAGGGGGGAGCACTTGGAGAGAACCTTTGCAAGGTGGGGACACTTGGTACTTGTGGCCCAGAGGACCCCAGGAGTAGAGAACCTGATGGAAGGGGGTGAGGACAAATGATGCACTTGTGGTCTAGTTGGGGACCCCACTCAGCAGAGTGTAGGCTCAGATCAGGAGTGTGTGTGTTATTTGGGGGTGCAGTGGTGAAGAGCCGGAAGAGTGGGGCTGGTAAACGTGCTGGGAGCTAAGGAGGGTTTTTGAGCAGGAGTGTGATGTCCCCCGAGCTCCCGGGCGCCACATGTCCCCTCTGAAGGCTTCTGGTTGGCTCCCCGCGTCGAACAATGCCAAGTCATGCTTTCTAGCAGCGGCAGAAAGCAGCAGGCGCGTTCGGTTTGGGTTTTTGTTCAGTCTCTCCTGGCGCCAGCCTCCTGTGGTCTGCTGGGACTCCTCAGCTGGCTTGCTGTGTTGCCTGGTGTTTTTTTTCTCACCCGAATTCTTGGCCCTTTCTCGGGTAGTTAGGAGAGGCACATGGAGGGTTCACCCACCAGCCTCAGAGCTCCGGGCACACCCCCCTTTCCTTACTTCCCACCAAACTTTCCTCCCACCTCTGCCACTGTGAAGCCCTCAGTCTCAGTAAACAAGCCAATTATGGAGTAAAAGCGTCCTAGGCCAAAGGGAGTGAGGAGGCAGAAAGGGAAGCATGCCTTTGCTAAGGGCATGGGGGAGGGGAAGGAGCGCATCCTAGAGCCACAACCAGGCCTAGCTTGGGCCAGGGCTGTTTTGGCCTGGGTTCTAGGTACCCCAGCTCCCCGCCGCCTTGTCCCTCATTTCTGGAGTAGAGCAGAGGAGGGCCTGGAGCAGGCTGGACTCCTGGATGATAGGACAGAGCAGAGAGGAGCTGCACCACCAGGGTTGATCTGAAAAGATGTTCAGCCCCCTCACCCCACCCCCACCCCCCAGGGGAGAGCTTGAGCGCCTTCTCATTTCAGTTTGTCAGAGTGCGCCTCAGCAGCAGAGCTAGAGACTGAAGTAAGTGTAAGCGGGAGAAGCCTCTGGAAGGTGTCCTAAGTGCCGAGAGCACTGGAGGGACTTGGGTGTCTGGTGTTGATGGCACAGCCAGGAGGGCATAAGAGCTTGGGGTGCAGGTCCCGGTGCCAAGCCTGGGATGGAAGAGCAGTGTTTTGGAGCTTCGCCCCACCCCCCTTGCAGCCTCCTGGCCGTGACAAGTTCTGCCTGTTGGCTGGTCAGGAGTCGGGTTAGAATGCTGGGCACTGGGCAGTTTCCTCTCCCCATCTCTGGGGCTTCGGGCTGGGTGCTAGTGACACACCCTGTCCACACATTTGTATTGTCCAGCTGGTCTGGAGCCAGCCTGGATGGATGGGCTTGGCCAAGAGAGGCGGAACTCAAAGTGGAGCGAAGGCTCGTCAGGACTGTCTTTGTCTTTTGAATTTTTAGGGTGTTTTTTTTTTTTTTTTTTTTTCAATTTTGGTCTAAGCACCCGGCAAGCCCAGGGCTTATAGTAGTGCTGCTGGTGGTGGTGGCGGGGTAACCACGCATGCCAGGGTTTGAACCCAGACTTAATGCATGCAGAGGATGTACTCCAGCCTGTTGAGCTGTCTCCAGCCCTGGACTCTCTCTTTTGGCTCCTAGGCCTCACCAGGTGGTGGCGGTGCTCAGGGATTACCCCTGGCTCCACACTCAGGAATCACTCCTGGTGGGGCTTGGAGGAACCTGGGATAGAACCCAGGTTGACCGTGTGCAAAGGCAGGTGATAGTACCCACTGTACCATCCCTCCACCCTGGCCCTGTACTCTCTGTTACAAACACGCCCATCCTGAAGCTGGGAAACAGACACCCTGTCACGCCTGACAGCTTGTGGTGGACTCTCCTTATCACAGTCCCCTGTAGGGGACACCCAGGAGTCCCTGGAAAGGCAGGCGGGCTTTTGGAGATTTGAGGGTGTTTTGGAGGTCCCTGCTAATGAGCGCACCCTGGGGCTTCATAGTGTCACTTCCTTCTGGATAGATTAGATTAAACTCTGAGGTCATCTGGGACTGTAGCTTTCTATCTTTTTACACCTGCAGGCCAGTGGACCAGACTGAAAACCAGTGGTCTGGGTTCACGGTCTTCAGCCACCGCTCAGCAGTTATAGAAAAGTGGACACCACCATTGGGGCCAGAGAGGTAATGCAGCGGGGAGGGCACTGGCCTTGCATCAGCCAGCTGCCGTTTGCTCCCCGGTACACATAGGGTTTCCCCAAGTATCACCAGGAGTGACCCTGAGCACTACTAGGTGTGCCTCCAAAACCACACCCCCCAAAAAAAATAAAGGAAAATAAAGACGCTGGTCTGTCTTGGCTGTGATGGTGGTGTGTAAGCAGGACAGGTGCTGGTCTGCACTGAAGCTTGCTGGGCCAGTACGTCACACTCCGGGAACATCTGCAACATGGGTTTTCTTTGTGGATGGTGGTGTGTAATCAGGACAGGTGCTGGTCTGCAGTGAAGCTTGCTGGGCCAGTACGTCACACTCCGGGTACATCTGCAACATGGGTTTTCTTTGTGGATATTTGGAGGACCTTGTTTGTAGCTATGAGAAGCAGTCGAGCGAGGTGAACAGCAAGTGTCCCCACCAGCTCTGGGGCTGCCGCATCTAAGCGGGGCCTTTGCTCTGCTCCTGCATACCTCCAGGGTAAGTGAGGACCCAGCTCGGCCAGAATCTTTCTGCTCTGTGCAGAATCGGCCCCCCAGTTCCTGTCATTTCCTAACAGCTCTGCAGATTATGAATTTACTGCGACGATCGTGTCCTCCCGCCTAACATAAGTTCCAAAGGACAGGGCTCTTCATTTTGTTCACTGCGGTCTCCCTAGTCCCCGTTGGCACATGGGAAGAGCTCAAAAAAAGTTTGGGCATGGATAAAGGGCTTGTCCTTTTGTTTGTTTGTTTGTTTTCTTCTTTCTTTTTTGGGTCACACCTGGAGGTGCTCAGGGGTTCCTCCTGGCCCTGCACTCAGAAATAACTCCCGGTGGTGCTTGTGGGGGACCATATGGGATGCCAGGCATCGAACCAGGGTCAGCCACATGCAAGACAAACGCCAGCCCACCCTCCCCCCGTACTATTGCTCTGGCCCCCAGGGCTTGTCAGTTTGAGAGAGAATTGGCCCCCCTCCAGAAGTCTTAGAATTTTGAGGCGCTGAGAAGGATCCAGACGTGCTGTGATGTGCAGGAGCTTGCCATTTGCTGCCATGGGCTCTGAGCAGTGGCCCTGCAGACCCAGTGCTCGGGTTCTGGGCTCCCCAGCAGCGGAGTGTGGGGTCCTAGAACGTGCTGCACGGTCCTCGGGGCACCCTCTAGCATGAATTGAGTTTTTGTTTTGTTTGTTTTGTTGTTGTTGTTGTTGGTTGGTTGGTTATTTGTTTTTGCACCACACCCGGTGGTGCTGAGGGCTTTACTCTTGGCTCTGTGCTCAGGGATCACTCCCGAGGGGCTCAAGGACTGTAGGGGGTGCTAGGGCTAGAACCCAGATCAGCTGCATGCACCACAAGCACCTTACCCGCTACACTAGGGCTCCAGCCCCTGATCACGAGGAGTGTGTACTGCATCCTTCACTGCCTTGATTCAGGCCTACTGCTATGCAGAGACCAGCCCGGAGGGTCTGCACGGGTGTGTGGCGATCAGGCTCTCCCTGGAGACCGAGGCCAAGGGGCCCGCTGCTTCCCAGCTGCCTCCCCCGAAAGGCCTATGACAGCGACTGTGTGGCGATGTCTGTGCTGCGCTGGAGCGAGGCCGTCAGCGAGAGGAGGACCTGGAGACCCCCGAGACTCACCTGATGACTGAGTCACACTGGTGTTCAGGGGACTGCCTGTAGTTTGGGAGTTTTGGACCCTTGTTGGATGCTCAGGGACATCTAAGGCACATGCCTTACTCTTGGTATTTATTGGTCCCTGGTTATTTTTTGTTTGTTTGGGGGGCTATGCCCAGTGGCTCTGTCCTCCTGGGTCTCTTCCTCAAATCACTGTTGGGGTAGGGCCCCCACCCCTGTAACCTGAGTCTGTTGACTGCTCTATCCTGCCGCCAACACACTAGAGCCGGGATCCTCTGAGTTTAACTATGCCTGGAACAGTTTGTGCTGCTGGGGGGTTATCTCTGACTTCATTTTCTAAGTCAGGCTCCAGGTCTGCTTCTGTTCCAGTTGCCTTGTTTTCTCCCAGACTCTGGAAGCCAGGGCCAAGCAGAGGCTCCAGGCTGAAACCCACCTCCCAGCTTCCCAGCTTTCCACGGAGCTCTTCTTTCTGGAACATTTCCTGTCCCTCCTACGCACTTAGCCCATCTTATCTTTCCCCGCCCGCTTTATAACCTCCTAGCCCCTTGGATGAGCTGGGTTTGAATTCCACTCAGCCTGGTCATGGCCCATAAGGTGACCTTGGACTTATGACTTGTCGCAAGCTCGAGGATTATAAATGGGAGGGGGGAAATGCTAGAAATATTTTGGTCTAAAAACTCTTTCTGTGGGGGCTGGAGCAATAGTACAGTGGATAGGGCATTTGCTTTGCACTGAGTTTGATCCCTGGCACCCCTATATGGTCCCCCAAGTCTTCCAGAAGTGATCCCTGAGCACAGAGCCAGGAGTAAGCCCTGAGTACCGCTGGGTTTGGTTCCTCCCATTTCCCCCCTAAAAAACCCTCATAAAACAAAACCCAAAACTTTCCTTCAAGGGGCTGGAGAGTGCTGCACGGGCTGAGTGCATGCTTTGCATGAGGGAGGCCTGGTTCCATCCCTGGCACTAACGGTCCCCTCACAGGATTCTCTACTGAACCTGAAACGGATGCCCACATCATCCCTGCACCCCCCCCTTCCCAACTCAGAGCCAGAAATAGCCCTTGAGCATGAGGGGTGTGGTCCCCAAACCAACAAAAATCTCCCATATTTCCATTTCTACCACATCATATTTTCCCCATCTACTTCATTTTATTCCAGAAGCAGCTTTATAAAGTCAAGGGAAGAAACCTGCATAATTTTGCATTTACTTTTGGTTCGCACCCTCTGATATTCCTACAGATCTCATTTCCCTCTGCTGGCTCCCTCATTTGTTCAACAAACACCTGAATTTTGGAAATCTATGTGTCAGACTGTGCTAGCTGTGGGGACGCAAGACTGAAGCAGCCTTATTTACAGAACTCACAGTCTTTGGGGAGCTGGAAGTGTAAACAGGCCTGGGAGTACAGGCTCAGGTCGGGAGGGTGGGGGCAGCCACAGGGAGGCCTGGACCTCCCCCCTGCTTCTAAGGTGAAGTAACATTACTAAGGATCACTGTTGATGGTGGAGTTGTTCTCCAGGAAGTAATTGTCAGGTTGCTTTTCTTTTTCTTTTGAAGGGGAAGGCACACCCCACAGCACACCCCACAGTACACACTCCTGGCAGTGCTTCGGGAACCATTTGGGGTCCAGGGCCGAAACCTAGCTTGCCTGCGTGCAAAGCGAGCATCCTACCTGCTGCAATCTCTCCTCTTCTTCCCTCCGTCTCCCTCCCCTCCGCTCCCCTCTTTTCTTCTCTCTCCCTCTCCTTCCCTCCATCCCATCCTACATGCAGGGTTGTTTGGGGCTTCTCCTGGCTCTGTCTCAGAGCTGTTCCTGATGGTGGTGCTCAGAGGGCCACATGGACGCCATGACGGGGAACCCGGCCCTCGGTTTGCAAAACGTGTGCTCCCACCCCTGCATTTGTCTCTCCGGGCCCCGCAGCTCCAGTCTCTAACTTGGGATTCAGGCTGATGATGTCACTGAGTGGAAGTGAGCAGAGGGAAGCAGAGCCCTTTTGGTGAGAGTGGAGGGGAGGGTCTGGTGACAGTCTTAATGCTGTGACCTTCCACTACCCCTCTCCCCGTGCCCAGTGTGGCCTGCAGAACTTCTCACGCTTGAAAGTGCAGGTGTGAGCACTGAGGGGGCAGGCCCGGCCTCAGCTGCCTTTCTGACAAGACCTCAGGTGATGCCCACGCTGGGCCCGGACCACACTAAGCAGGAATGGTTTGGGTTCAGGGCCTGTGGGGGTGCAGGGCTGGAAGCCTGCTGAGAGCTGGCAGAATGTGCCAGACAGGAAAAGGTCTGGCTGAAGTGGCTCCTTACAGAGCCTGGGGAGATGGTGAGAAGGCTCTCGGGGAGGTCAGAGAGGGCGCGGGCTGGGCGCTGGGCGCGGACAGACTGCGCGGGGACAGTTAAGTCACACAGGGCTGTAAGAGGGCAGGCGGCTCAGCTGTGCATCTGTGGCTCCACCTGGAAACTGTCTCCAAGGGCGCCAGCGATTTAATCTAGAGAAGGTGCCCAGGGCCAACTGGTCTGAGAGTGACAGGAGCTGCCTGCTGGGCAGAGGTGCCAGCAGGGCGACTGACTAAATGCTGGCCAGGCTCCTCCTCGCTTGCTCTTTTGTGAGGTCCGTATGGGCATGGAGCAGGCCACGGCGGGGAGGCTGGTGCTGTGCCAGGCAGCAGGCCGCTGCAGCTTGTCCCTTGATTGGCAGCCGAGGAGTAAGAACTGTGTGGCCACGGCCTGCCCCAGTGCCTCCGCACTGAGCCCCTGTGTCTGCTGGCAGGGCCCGTCAGAGGCCTCTAGGTCATGTCCGTGCTTCTTTGTCAAGGGCTGACGGGGTTGGAGGGATGGCACAGGAGTTAAGTTACTTTCCTCGCACACAGCCCACTCAGGTTTGATCCAGGCACGGGGTCTGCTGGTTCCCCCAGCCCCCCAGCCCCCAGCCGGGAGTGATTCCCCCCAGCATAGAGCCGGAGAAACCACACCCCTCCAAAACAAACAAACAAACAATCAAAGCCTGCCCTGTCTCTGGAGGGAAGGCAGCTCTGGCCTTTGCCACTCAGCTCCGCCTGGCATGGGAGGTACCAACGGTATCTCACTTTGCAAACAGAGGGGTGTGTCCTGCAGAATGCCTGAGGGGCCCAGGGAGGGTTGGGAAGCCAGTGGCTGCTGCAGTTCCTTGTCTGGAAGTCTGGGAAGATTGTCCGGAGGAGAGGGCCTCCTGGCGGGATCTCGGAGGGTGGCTGGACAGCTTTTCCATGGGAAGGCGGGGTCCCACCCGGGCTGGGAGCGCTTGGACTGGGAGTGGCTGAGGATGCCCCCCTTGTCCTTGCTGCGTGTCCATTGCCCTGCTTTCTGGGAGCTGGCAGGCAAGCGAGGGGGCCGGAGGGCCGTGGGTAGAGGGACATTGAGGGAAGGAACCCTGGCCTCTGCTGGCCTTGGAGGGCTGAGGCAGCAGCCCATGTCAGACTCGCTCCTGGAAGCAGGCGTGGACGGGGAGGCGGGCAGACAGGGATGGACGGGCTGTGCATCTCTCTCTGTGGGCCCTTCTGAGCCTGCCTCGGCTCTGCGGGGTGTTGGGACCTGTGGGACATGTGAGGACAGGGGCGTTTCCCTGGCCCCAACATGGGGCGTGGTGCTGCCTGTGACCAGTGGTCCCCGCTGAAGCACAGCTCCCCTGGCCAGTGTAGTTCCTGGGCGGGGGGGGGGGGGGGGGGTGGGGGGGCGGTGCTGGGCCACACCCTGGAGGCGACCTCCAGCTCTGAGCTCTGAGCTCCAGGGTTGCTCCCAGCAGTGCTTGCGGGACCATGTGGTACAGGGGCCCACCTGGGTGAGTGCCCTAACTACAGCTCCCGGGACACAAGGTACTTGCCTGCCCTGCACCTCTGGTTGCCTCTTTGTCATGCCCACGTGGACTGAAACAGTACTTGGGGGCTGTTTGCAGGACTCCAGGCTTATTTCATTGACTCTTGGTTCTGTCCCTGTTCCATCTAGTATTTGCTTTTGTGTTTATTAGTATTTATTAGTGTTAGGCAGCTATCCTTACTCCTGGCTCAGTGCTTGCGGGTCACTCCAGGTGGGGCTCGGAGACCCTATGTAGTGCCTGGCCAACTGCTTGCAAAGCAAGCGCTCTACCCACTGTATTATGGCTCCAGCCCCTGTCACCTTAACTTTAGAAGAAAACAGAAATTGTATTTTGGGGAGTTGGGAGCAATAGTACAGTGGGTAGGGCATTTGCCTCATACACAGCCGACTTGGGTTCAATCCTTGGCAGCCCTTAGGGTCCACTGAGCACCAGGAACAACCCCTGAGCACTGCTGGGTGTGATCGAAAAAACAAAAAACAAAAACAAAAAAGGAAATCTTTATTTTTGGTTTGTTCCTGTTTTGGGGTCACACCTGGTAGTGCTCAGGGCTCTGGGATATGGGATATCCCATATGAGGATATGCATAGGACATGGGGGTATGAGATGCTGGTGATCAAACCCCCCGGGTTGGCTGTGTGCAAGGCCAATGCCCTGCTCACTACACTATGGCCCGAAAACACAGAGATGTGAACAAAGCAGTCGGCGACAGTAGGGATGCTGCTCAGTGGTAGAGAAGCCTACTTTGAATGGATAAAGCCCTGGGTTGGGTCTCTGGTACCACCCCCGCCAATAGGGAAAAGTTTATGAGCATGAGCCACTTCTAGTTGTTTATTAAAGCTTCATAGAAATGAAGACTTCTTGGTATCAAAAACTCCCTGCAACAAATAGAAACGAAACCGGTTTCCATTTTTATAGCTGTGTTCTCTCCCATTAGTGACATATATGTATTTAACTATTTTATAGCTGTGTTAAATTTGTCTACCCCATCCCTCAACTATAACTCTCCCCTCCCTTGTTGCTGTGGTGGCTGGGGGGTCACGCTCGGTCACAGTGCTCCCTGGGGACCTCGTGCTGTTCTGGTTGTGCTGCTTCATGCTCCTGGTGGCTGGGGTGGGGCTGTCGTGCTCACATGTGTGCCTTGGGGAGGGCAGGTTTGCTCTTCTGCCTGTGATGCTTGCACGCCCCCTCCCTTCCTTGCAGAGCTGCTGCTCCCACGGTGACCGGGGTTTGCCCGTGTTTGGTTGTGGTGCAGTCCAGATGGCAGAAGCACTTGGGACCCCCTCGCTCCTAGTGGGCAGTGCTGGGCCCCAACTCACTTCTCCCACTTGCAAGGCAGGTGCTGTTTGCTGCCGAGCTGGCCCTGGACTTCCTTTCCTTACCATTTTTTTTTCCTGGCTTTTTTTTTTTTTTGGTCCACTGGTACTGAGGCTTACTCTGTGCTCAAGGATCACTCTGGCAGGGCTCGTGAGGACCATATGGAGTGCTGGGTGGGGAGTGAGCCTGGGTTGCCTGCATGCATGGCAAGTGCAGTATCTGTATTTTCATTTGTTTCATTTTGTTTTTGTTTATTTTTGTTTTGGGGCCAAACCCATGCTCAGGGATTACTCCTGGCCCTGCACTCAGGAATTACCCCTAGCAAGGTGAGGGACCGTATGGGATGCCAAGAACTGAACCTGGGCTGGCCTCCTGCAAGGCAAGCACCCTACCAGCTGTACTGTCTCCCCAGGCCTCCGTGTATTTTCAGTGAATCATGGTCTCTATTCAGTTCTGGCCTTGTTGATTGGGGTTTTATATTTCTCCTCCTGTAAGAAGAGTGATCCTTTCTTGTTCCTGAAATTCTTAGGAGTCTCTGTAAGGATTTTACAGGCTCCCGGCCGAGAGGCCCTGTGTGGCTGACAAGAAGGTGAGCCCAGAGGCTGGGGTGTGTAGCCACCTGCCTGTTTTGCTGGGGGTTAAGCCTGGTGTTGTGGAACATTCCCCAGAGGTTATAGTCAGAGTCGCTTCCATGCTGCAGGGCCTATTTACCTGACCTGGGTGGGGTTCTCGAAAGACTGGTTTCCCAGCCCCATGCTTCGCGGCCCCTGGTCCCCAGCCAACAGGCGGCTCTGAAGGAGCCTTCGTTACAAGAAGGCGGACTCACTGCCCCCCAAGCCCCCAGGCAGACTCGCTCCCACACGCCTCCACATTCACCTATTTCTCATCCCCCACCGCCACATACATACTCCCACGGGCACGCGCACACACACACACACACACACACACACACACACACACACTCCCACACATGAGCACACACGCCTCCCGCAGGCAGGTACATACAAACTTTCCACAGGCAGGCACATCCACATCCACATAAGCATATATGCCTCCCACAGGCCCGTGCATGTGCGCGCTCACTCACACACACACACACACACACACACACACACACACACACCCCTACCTATACCTCCCACAGGCACATACACGCATCCACATAAGTATACATGCCTCCCACATGCATACATACACACACACACCTCCCACAGATACACACCTCCCACAGGCATATACACACAAACATCCCACAGGCAGGTACACACACACTCCCACACATAAGCACACATAACTGCCATAGGTACACACATACCTCCTCCATAGGCACATACAAGGCACACACACTCCCGCACGAAAGCATACACTTCCCACAGGCGCCCTGTCACCCATCAGCACACAGGCTCCAGCAGGCACTTTCTCTTCCCCGCAGACACATGTCCGTGCACATGCAGTCACGGGCATCCTGCTGTAATCCTGTGCTCATCCCCTGACGTCCCGTGCTCACCACACCTCCCTGAGACAAGTTTGTGAAGTGAGTAAATGTGTGTGCGGTGGAGCGTTTCACGAGGGGCTCAAAATAGTGACCGACTCTCGGGCACCAAAGCATTTCTCTTTGGCCGCTGGTGATTTGGTCATCTGCATTAATGACAGTGTCCGGCTTGGAGGCTGTGGTGTGGCTGGAATGAGGTAAGGCATGTGAAGCGCTTAGCTCAGTGCATGGCACCATGTCATCATGCAATAAATGTTAGTTATTTCTCAAATTATTGTTATTACTGTCCAGAAGGTGCCCCGTTTGCACCGCGGTTCTCACATACCGGCTCCTGCGGCCGGCGGCCCCCCCTCTCTGGGCGTGGTGCCTTTCTTGGAATTAAGACTGCGCTGAGGTCAAAAGAGCCCACTGTATAATTACCTGCTAATTCAGATACCATCTTAACTGGATCCCAGTATGTATGTTAAGATAGAGTTTAAGAGGAAACAAATGTGTGGAAGGGAAACTTCGGAGAGGAAATTCTCCTTGTTTACTGAATGATTTCCGGTGAAGTCGGAGAAAGTCGTAGCTTCCGTTGTGCTGGCCTGTCCCTCCAGTTCCCACTGCAAGGCTCAAGGCCCTCTGCTCTGGGGGCGACAGGCAGGGCCCGGGGAACGTATTTCCCACCGCTCCCTCTCTCAACCCTCGCCTGCTCCCCGCCGCCGCCGTCTCCACGAGGCCATGTGCGAAAGGCAGCAGAGTGGGGAGATGTGAGTTGGACTTGCGCTCTGGAAGTGGGCGCCCACCTGGTCAGGAAGGAGAGCCCCCTGTTAATTCTTTACTGGGGCCTTCATCAGTGGCACCTGGGACTCACACTGGCCGCACTCTTGTCACAGGGCAGCTGAGTAGCACCTGTGGACATGCAAGCTACAGAGACCTAATTACAATTTAATTTTATTTTCTTGTAATTTGTAGTTTGTTTTGTGGGGTGAGGGGTATTGGGCAACGCGTGGTGTTGCTTAGGGCTGACGTCTGGCTCTGGGCTCAGGGATAACTCCTGGCAGTGCTCAGGGGACCATATATCTGTTGCCAGGGATAGAACCGGGGCTCCGGGGCGGGGTGGGGGTTGGTGGAAATCAAGGTACGTGTTCTTGGGGCTGGAGCAATAGCACAGTGGGTAGGGCGTTTGCCTTGCACGTGGCCGACCTGGGTTCGATTCCTAGCATCCCATATGGTCCCCCGAGCACCGCCAAGGGTAATTCCTGAGTGCAAAGCCAGGAGTAACCCCTGTGCATTGCCGGGTGTGACCCAAAAAGCCAAAAAAAAAAAAAAAAAAGATACGTGTTCTTACTTACAAGTCCTCCTCTATCTCCCTGGCCCCCGTTTATAACTGTCATTGGGGACTCCCGTGGCCTTTATTGCCCCCCCACCCTCCCCTCCTCCCCCTGTTGTGGCTGCTGTGCCATGAGGTGGTTGTACTCCCCTGGCTGTGTGTCGTGCTCCCATGGGCAGATGGGACTTGCCCTGCACACCGGGCCATGGTGCTTGCTGGGTCGCGGGGGTTGCGCACTTTAGCTCTGGCACTGGACACGTCTCACGGTGCGTACCGGTACCAGTTTTCTGCAGCAATTCTGGTCGTTTGCTGCACAGGCCAGCCTGGCTGTGTGCTAGACACAGGCCCTCTCGCGGCCCGGGGGTTCCAGGAATGGGGCTGCAGGGATGCTGCTTGGCACCTGGTGCAGTACTTGGGTCAAACCCGGGACGTCCTGACTGCAGGACAGTCAGGCACCTTAGCCTCTGAGCCGACTGAGCCCCTCCAAAAGATTTTGAGTCCAAAGATTTAGCAGTACCCACAATCTGCCTCTGGGCATTTGTTATCCCCCTATTCTGTTTCTTGATAGTCCACATCGGAGAGCCTGTATCTGTCTCTCTCCCTCCTATTGACTTCACTGAGTGTGAGGCTCTCCAGATCAGTCTATGTAGTAGCAAATTGCATGATTTTGTCTTTCCTTAAAGACCAGTAGTATTCATTGTGTCTATGTGCCATAGTTTCTTTACTCAGTCATCTGATCTTGGGCACTTTGTTTGTCTCCTGACTTTGGCTACTGTGACTAGTGTTCCAATGAACATAGGAGTGCAGATGTCTTTTCTGAATAGAGTTTTTGAGTCCTTTGGCTAGATGCCAAGAAGTGGACTTGCTGGATCACATGAAAACTCCATTCCTAGCTCTTTGAGAAGTGTCCATATTTGTTATTACGGAAAAAGGTTAGACCATCCGATGTTCCCACCAGTCGTAAACGAGGGTCTTGTCTCTCCTCCCCTTCCCTCCCTTCCCCTCCTCTCCCCTCCTCTCCCCTCTCCTCCCCTCCCCACTTCTCTTTCCTTCATTAGTTCAATGGAAAGTTTGTCCTAGACTTAACTTATCATAAGCAGAGCTGTTACCAGTTTTTTTGCAATGTCTTGATGGCTACCATGGGACACACGGACTCACTAACAACCGTTTAGGCTGGGGACTGCTGTGGACTGGTAACTGGCTGCCCAGACAGGATGGGAAGATGGGTGTTGCCCGGCAGCCAGGGACTGACTCTGTGGAAGGTAGAGGTGGGCCAAAGAAGGGGGCGCCTCCCGGGTGGGGTACTGGTGCCAGAGGCTGGCTGGCGGGGAGCCAGATTCTAGGGCCAAAGGCCAGAGGAGCTGCTGAGAAGAGAGAATGGGCAGAAGGGAGAAGCTGTTTGCTAGGAGGATCCAAAGTCCATGGGACTCTCCAGCATACCTGGCCCCGGCTCTGGGGCACTGGCCCTGCCTTTCCCGCAGACGGCGGGTCTGTCCCAGTCTCAGGCTCGTCCTTCTGCTTCAGAGTAGGTCTGGTTTGGGGGCCGGGGCCATAGGACGGCAGGTGAGGCACTTGCCTTCGTGCAGCCATGTGGGTTCCATTACTTGCATCGCACATGGTTCCCTGAGCCCCCGCAGGAGTGATACCTGAATGCAGAGCCAGTAGTAAGCTCTCAGCACCAGGCATGGCCCCCAAACGGGATAAGAACCGCAATAGCGCTGGCTTCCTGTATGGCTCCTGCCTTTTCTCTCTTTGCGGGGTGGGTGTCGCGGGGCTGCTCCTGGCTCTGTGCTGGGGCATTGCGCCCATCTCACCCTTGGAGATCTCGTATCTTAAGGACATGAATGTAAAACAAAAGTTTTTGGTTTTTTGTTTTTGGGCCACATCCAAGCAGTGCTCAGGGATTACTCCTGGCTTTGTCCTCAGGAATTACTACTGGTGGTGCTCAGGGGATCATATGAGATACCGGGTATCAAACCCAGATCCCTGTGTACAAGGCCAACACCCTACCCACTGTATTATTGTTGCAGTCCCAGTACAACAGAATACATTGATGACAGGGATCTTATAATGGCAATAAGGAGGAAGAGGGGTAGAGTTATGTACACTTGTATGAATGAAACATTTGAGGCCATTCCATTTTGTAACAGATTTTTATGACATGAAAAAATACAAAGAATAAACAGTATTTAAAGAGCAACACACAGGGCTGGGGATATAGCCCTACGGGGGTTGCACTTGCCTTGCATGTGGGTTCCATCCTTGAGAGCAAGAAAGAATAATAAAACAAGGATCCACAGAGAGAACTCTATCCAAAGACCCTGGAGAGAGCACTGCAGGCTGAGTGTATGCTTGTCTGTAGGAAGCCCTGGGGCAGCCCCCTGCACCACTGGGTCCTCCGGCACACAAAGCTGGGAGCAGCCCTGCTGCTGGGCCTGGCCCCAAAAATCAAGATCAGCAAGTAAAGCTACACACATGACAAGGTTTGTGGTGAAAACACACAGTGTAATTGTTTCCTACACATAAAAATTACATACATATGAAAAACACTCAGTCTAAAGAAATGGCTATAATTAGGCCAGAGAGAGGACAGTGTTTCGGGCACTTGCCTTGCATGCAGCAGACCCAGGTTCTGTCCCCAGAACCCCATGTGGTCCTCTGAGCACTGCCAGGAGTGATCCCTGAGCACTGAACCAGGTATAAGCCCTGAGCACTACATAGTGTGGCCCCCAAACCAAACTATCATTATTATTAATGAGAAAGATTTCCTTCTTTTCACTTCTCTTTTCAATATCAGAAACTAAATCACGTAGAAATCAGATTGGGCAAGAGAGCCAGATAGCTCAGCTTATACTTGGAAGGTGCTGGGTCAGCCCCCAGGCACCATGTGGTACCTTGAGAATTGCATGTGTACACACAGGCACACACACACACACACACACACACACACACACACACACACACACACACACACATACACACACAGAGGGCATAAAATTTTTTCTTTACACTGCTGGTGCTGATGATCTTCAGGAATTCCTTGTTTAGGTGTAGTACTGCCCTGGTTTTGCTTTATGTAAGAGCTGTTATCTTTTGGAGGTAGTTATTGAAATTGAAATTACTTTTTTTGAAATGCAAAATTTACAGAAAGTTGGCAGATAAAATCTGGTGTTAGCTTTGAAATATGCCAGTGGCTGTGTGAGTGGGAGTCTGGGCGGAAACACTGTTTGTGGAGAGGAGTTAATTGTTTCAGTCAGGTGAAGAGCCCTGAGGGGACAATTATCTTACTTCCTCTTCTTTCTTATATGCTTGAGATTTTCCATAATAAAAGGTTGAAAAATTAGAGACTGCTGGGGAAATGCAGAATCCTCACCTGAAGATTGTCCCAGTGGCTTGTCTGGTTCCCCTGATTTTCGTGTGCCCAGCTGTGCTCTGTCCCCTCTCCCCCACCCAGGGCCAGGAGCACTTCAGTGAGACCCCTTATCTCTGAGAGGCTCCCTGTTAGGGACACCCACCGGTATGGTGCAGTGCCGTACTGATAAAGTGCACGGTAAAGTGCAGTGCGCCCGCCCTCTGAGTGCAGGTCCGGTCCGTGTGCACCATGCGATCCCTACGGTGGGTCTCGTGGGGAGGCTGTTTGGAGAATCTAGCAAATGTGCCATCGCACGAGCTCTGGCACCGCCAACCATCATCACGGCATGGGTCAGATGCCAGAGGCAGCGTAGTGAGTGGTGGAAAGATCTGGAACCAGCCAGTCTCCCTCCTGGATTAAATCAGGTCTGGTGTCTCTGCCACAGAGAACAGTAGTGCCCAGGTGCAGAAAGGGATCCCTGTGCTTCTGCACGCAGCTGCGTGTACTGGAGGGGATGTGGCACTCTGCTGACGTATGTGGGCTGGGGGTCGGGGGTAAACAGCAGAATGCCCATCCCTGTGCTCCAAGTGCGGCTTGCGGGGTACCAGGCGTTGATGAGACCCTAATCAGGGGAGGCAGGTGACTCAGTCCTTCAGAGAGGTACTTGACTGTTGTCACTGTCTTTGTCTTGGCCCTGGGACCCTGGTCTCCAGCGCTTGCAGCTGGCATGGCCTCTGCTTCGCCCTTTGCACCTTTATCCAGATGCTTCTGCCCTGAGTCAGGCCTGCCCACGGAGTCAGCCTCAGCCCTTACACTGTATTATAAAAGATTAATAAGTTTTTAAAAACGTTTTAAAATTTCCTCTCTTGGGGCTGGAGCGATAACACAGCGGGTAGGGCGTTCACCTTGCACGCAGCCGTCCCAGATTGGATTCCCAGCATCCAGTATGGTCCCTTGAGCACCACCAGGAGTAATTCCTGAGTGCAGAGCCAGGAGTAGCACCTGTGCATCGCCGGATGTGACCCAAAAAGCAAAAAATAAATAAATAAAATAAAATGTCCTCTCACTGCCCCTTCCCTTGCTGTTATGGAGGCTGTTGTGAAGACTGGGGTCACACCGACGCCTGGCCGTGGTACTCACGCCCACCTTGGTGGGCACCAGGGTTTGCCGTCTTGTCCTTGTGGCACTTGCTCGTGAGCTCACTGCGGCGTCTGCTCTCACAGGTCACGGTTGTGACGCTTGCCAGGGGTCCTGTTGTGCTCACTCCAGGGCTTCCCTGGGGTCGTCCTTGCCGTGACACTGGGCCACCTTTCGAGTTAGGGTGCCTTCCTTTTCGTGACTATGGTGTTGCCGGGACTCGAAAGCAGAGCTGCTAGGACCGTGTTGAGTGTCTGTGGGACCCCAGGATTTTAACTCATGGCCACCCGTTGCAAAGCAGGCGTTTTAGGCCACTGTATTGTCCTTCAAGCCCCTGCGCTTTGTACTTTCAATTGAAAAGTAAAAGGGGGTATGTGGAGCTAAAGTATAGCAGGGAAGGTGCTTGCCTTGCAGGTGGCCGACCAGGTTTAGTCCCAACGCCCCCTGCAGTCCCCTGAGTCCCCCCAGAAGTGATCCCTGAGCAGGCCAGGGAGATATGTCAAACAGCTGGAGCACATGCTTCACCCCAGGTCCCGTCTTGGCACTGCACAGTCCCCTGAGCTCCCCGAGGGGCAGCCTCTGAGCACCAAGCTGGGAGTAGCCTCCAGCATCACCAGGTGCCACCCCCAAACAGGCAAACAAAAACCAAAACCAGAAAGTGAAAAAGTGAATGTATTGGGCCGGGGAGGAAGGCATTTGCCTTGCACATGAGCCCACTGGATTTGACCCCCTGCATTGTCTACAACCTCCCGGGCCCCACCAGGAGTGATCCCCAAACTCAGAGCATGGGTAAGCCCCGAACATAGCAGGTATGATCCAGACACACACACACACACACAAGAAAGATAAGAAAATAAAAGCCATTCTTCGCTACCACCCAAAGTATCATGTGCCTAACCCACTGTCCTATTGCTCTGACCCCAATATGATTATTTTGGGTTAACTTTCTTCTAGTAAGACAGCAGTAAACTATATTGAATTTTCCTACTTCCTCCTTTGTTCCTCCCCCATCCCTCCCCCCCCCCACAAAGGAGAAGCTCGTTCTCTTATTACAAAGGTAAAAGTAAAGGTTTTTTGGGTTGTTTTTGTGTTTTGCCTCACATGTGCCAGGCCTTGAGTTTGATCCCCAGCACCGCATGGGTCCCAAAGCACCCCTGGTCTGGTTCTCATTTTAAAAAACGCAGAGGAAGAAACAAAAAGCAAAAGAAAGTTTAAAAATGCATAGTGGGATGGGGCCGGAGCGATAGCACAGCGGGTAGGGCGTTTGCCTTGCACGCGGCCGACCCGGATTCAATTCCCAGCATCCCATATGGTCCCCCAAGCACCGCCAGGAGTAATTCCTGAGTGCAAAGCCAGGAGTAACCCCTGAGCATCGCTGGGTGTGACCCAAAAAGCAAAAAAAAAAAAAAAAAATGCATAGTGGGGGCTGGAGCGATAGCACAGCGGGTAGGGCGTTCGCCTTGCACGAGGCCGACCTGGGTTCGATCCCCGGCATCCCATATGGTCCCCCAAGCACCGCCAGGAGTAATTCCTGAGTGCAAAGTCAGGAGTAACCCCTGAGCATCGCTGGGTATGACCCAAAAAGCAATAAATAAATAAATAAATAAATAAATAAATAAATGCACAGTGGGAGATAGTGCCATGGGCTGAAGGTGTGTCATATTTTTCTTTGTGGAAATATATGGTGTCCCAAACCTGTCAGGAGTGGTTCCTGAGCACCACCAGGAGTTTCCCTGCTCCCACCCCCCAAATCAGCAAACAAAGCAGTTTAAGGATCCCTCAGAAGGAGCTTCAGTTGCTTTTTGGCTTGCTGGCTGCCTCCCTGTTTCAGCACTTGGCTTGGAGGCAGGTGGGGCTCACCGCATCTGGGTGGGGGCTGAGGGTGGAGCGGGCACTGTGCAGCGGGCACTGTGGGCAGCCTCTCCTGCTGTGTGGGTCGAGGTACCCCTTCCTTACCCTCTGCTTTCTCTTCCTTGCTGGCACGGGTCCCACTCCCTGCCAGCTAGCTGATGAGATCATCCTGCGTGTGGAAAATGGGACAGGCCCCCCAGGAAATCAGGGTGCAGACCTCTGGCCTAGAATCCTGTCTGATCTCTCCCTGCACAGGGCCTGGCCTGGGCAGTGGGGCTGTGAGGAGGCCTGGAGGCTAAGGCCAAGCCTAAGGACAGCGTCTGGCGGAGAGGGAGTAGGAGGCGTACCCCAAGTCTCATCTGGGGTCTCTGAGATTCAGGTAGCAAAGCCAAGGAGTCAGCTGTGCCTCGGTGGGTCCCAGAAAGGGTTTCGACGGGTCCAGCATGGACACAGTGGTGGATTGAGCACTGTGGAAGGCCAGACGGGCCTTCTGTGGCGTTTTGTTTTGTTGGGGGCTGGGTTTGGACACACTAACTATGCTCACGACTTGCTCCTGGCTCTGCACTCAGGGATTACTCCTGGAGGGGTTCTGGGGACCACGAGGGGTACAGGGATTGAACCATGACTGGCCGTGTGCCAAGCAAGTGCCTTCCACCGTGCTGTCTCAGAGCACTGGGTCTTGAAGAGTTTGTAGGGGATGCTATGCTCCTGGCTCGGGGTGAGCGATGGGGGGCCTGGAGGGAAGTGCCCAAGGAGCACTTCCAGGGAGTTGGTCTGCTGGTGGCCGTGCACCCCTTCAAGTGCTGGGGCGGGGGCGGGGCTGAAGGTGACCAGAGAGGACTGTCAGGCCCTGCCACCTCCCCGTGGGCAGCAGCCCGGGCGGGAGTCACAGCCTCGCTCAGTCTGCCCATCCAGCGGGGGCTTTTCTGACCTGGGCGTGGAGAACCCAGGAGCTGGACAAAGGTTGTGGCAGGGCGGAGTGGGCAGGCTGTAAGCCAGGTGTGGCCCAGGAGAGCTGGCTGATGACTGGAATGAGAAGGCCTCACCCAGGCCACACCCCAGAGCACATGTTTCTTTTTAATTAGAAGAAGTGGAAAAGAATACTATGACTGGGATGTGGCTCTCTGATACATCACCTTGTATGTGATCCCTCCAGTGCAAACAAACAAGATTGCTGTCGGTGGGATCATCACTGCAGCTGGCAGGGCACTTGCCTTGCACATGGCTGCCCCAAATTTAGTCCCCTGCATCACATGTGGTCCCCAAGCCCCACCAGGAGTGAACCCTGAGCACAGAGGCAGGAGTTAGCCCTGAGCACTGCTGGGTGTGCCCCCCAAAACCAGAACAAAATGCTGTTATATGGAACTCTAAATTTCTATTTTTTTTAAAAAAATGTGGGGCTGGAGCGATAGCATAGCGGTTAGGGCATTTGCCTTGCACGTGGCCGACCCAGGTTCGATTCCCAGCATCCCATATGGTCCCCCAAGCACCACCAGGAGTGATTCCTGAGTGCAGAGCCAGGAGTAACCTCTGCGCATCGCTGGGTATGACCCAAAGAGCAAAATTTTTTTAAAAAGTTTGAAAAAGAAAACAAGGGCTTTCAACATAAGGATACTCATTCCCCAGCTTCCTTGCCCTTCCCCCCTTTCTCAAGTTTCTACTGAACCAGCCAGGAAATAAAAAAAGAAAGCTAGACTGTCTTATTCCTCCTATTGTCAGGTTAGATCATGTGCGAGTGATATTTTGGCTGGCCTGAAATAGTCTGCAGTCAGCAGTTTCATATGCATCAGACATTAACATTTTGCCGTATCTATTTTTTTCTCTGCATAAAATACTTTGAAGACAAGGGGAGTAGATGTATTTAAATTTTTATGTTTCAGGGATCATCAAGAGATTTAGTACAGCAAGTAAGGCACTTGCCTTGTACGCAGATGACCTGGGTTCGATCCATAGTTTCCCAGATCCCCACCCCATGCCAGAAGTGACTCCTGAGTGCAGAGCTGGGAATAGGCCCTGAGCTAACAACCAAAAACAAAACACAATAAATTTGTTTCCTGTTTTATTTCTCTAGCCACCACAGAAATCCAATTATGCAGTTAAATGGATGCAAACTATCAATAAAATGAATTAACTCCTTACTATAAAATTTTATATTAGATTTCCATTTCATATAATGAGAACCATAAATGTAAACCCCTAGTCAATTCACTTGGAAATTTAGATTGCAAATCAGTTAACAGTAATTTCTTATTAATGGAAACTTTTTTTTTTTTTTTTTGTGGTGCAGGGACTAAATCCAGGACTTCACACATGCGAGGCTTTTGCTCTGCCTCTGAGCCACGTCTCTGACCCAAGAAACTTTTTTTTTTTTTTGGTGGGGTAGGGGCGAACACCTGGCAATGCTCGGGGGGTTACTCCCAGCCCTGCACTCAGGAATTACTCCTGGCAGTGCTCTGGGGACCATATGGGATACCGGCGATCAAACCCGGGTCAGCCACATACAAGGCAAATGCCCCAACCTGCTGTACTGTTGCTCTACCCTCCCCCCCCAAGAAACTGCTTCAATTATTTTTGTTTTGTTTGGGGCTTTTGGGGGGGCCATACCCAGTGGTGCTCATGGGTACTCCTGGCTTGGTGCTGGGGATCTCTCCTGGGGGTCCTTGGGGAACCATGTGATGTTGGGAATTGAATCCCGTGCTTAGGCATGCAAAGGCATGTGTTCCAGCCCCCTGACCTGCACCGTGGCCCCCAGAAGCTTCTAATGACTGGATTTCTGAGTGCTGGTTTCTCCACTCTCCCTCCCGCTCCCCACCCTCACTGGTGACCCTTCTGCTCAAGAGTGGCCACATGACGCCTGTGGGATGCTCGACTAGAGAGAGGATCAACTAGAGAGAGCGAGCTGGTGCTCGCCAGATGGGGCAGCAGACGGAGACGTGAGCTGTGACCGCCGCACGAACACTGAGTCTGTTGTCGACTTTAGGTCGTGCGCGAATGGCCAGTCTAGGGGCACTGGAGGAGGGGATGCGGTGTTGGGGCGGGCTGGCCCGTAGGAGGCCTGGGCAGAGGCCAAACAAAGGAGTGTCCCTGGCTCCCCTGAGAAAGGTGGGAGACTTGGCAAGGGGGCCGGCACTGAAGGCAGGGAGGCCCCCAGCCGAGGCCGGGCTCTGGGCTATTGGGAGGGGACTGTTGAAGGGGTGGGAGCAGAGATGAGGGAACTAGAGAAGGCCGACTTGGCCCCCTCGCGCCCCTGTCAGCTGGGTGAATGGAGACAGAGCGGCAGGTATGGGGTGTCCAGCGAGAGCTGCTCTCGCCAGTTGAGTTTCTGAGTCTGAGGTCACGTGTGAGTGCCGGGCTGTACACATTGAAGGGTGCTTTTGTCCATTCTTGGCTCTTGGGCTATACCCAGAGATGCTCAAGGTTACTCCTGGCTCTGCTGCCAGGGATCACTCCTGGCCGGCTCAGGGAACCATAGAGGATGCTGGGTCGGCCTCATGCAAGGCAGGTGTCCTGTCCTCTCTATACCCTATCTCTCTATCTCTCTGACCCTCAGGGTTGCTTCTGGCCTTGAGAAACACAGCACAGCTTGCTGTCTGAGCCCGTGGGTCCTTCAGCTGGGAGGGCTTGTTCTTGTGACCTGAAGCTGTGACTTTTCTCTGCTGGGGGCACTAATTTCTGCCTCTGCACTGGCTGAGTCGCATCAGAAGATCCACCCCACCCCTGGGCTCTCACAAAAAAGGCTCCTCACCCGACTGTCACCCAGATCCCTTTGCTCCCCTTTATTTGTCTCCCCCTTAACTTTATCTCAACTAAGCATAGTAAGAAAAAAAACCTAAAACTTTTTTTCAACTGAAATATTATATCAAATATATATTAATATATATGTTAAACATATGATTTAAAATATATAAATATATATTTATATATACGGGTGGGCTGGAGAGAAGGCCCAAAGGACTGAGTGCATGCTTTGTGTTTCAGTTCTCCAGCACCCCACAGTTTCCCAAGTGTGCTCCCCCTTCCCTCAAACCCCTTTTATATGTGTATAAAATGTTTATTATATAATTAAATACAATTTGCAATTAAACACACATCCATGCCAGAGGAGTGGCACGGTGAGCCGGGGCACATGCTCCGTTCACTGGAAGCCCAGGCTCCATCCTGCACGGCTGCCAAGGGGACACTCCCAAGACTGAGCCCCTGAGCTGCCACTCACCAAGGCAAACTCTGTCTGGGTACCTGTCACCTGCCTGGCTGGCTGCGCACACACACACACACACACACAAGGGGCCGGGATTTGGCTCAGTGGCAGAGTAGGTGTATCACGAGCATGAGGCCTCGTGTTTAATTCCCGGGACTACAACAACCCTCTTCAACCTAGAAGTAAAGCATGCCCATCTACTAGCGTCTCGGAGGGCACCGAGCAAGGGCTAACAATCACTCGTCCCTTCCCTCATCCCCAGACTCCGCCCACAATGTCATGGTGGTCACTGGCCCCTCTTCCAGACACTTCTGTTGCACTTGAGACTTCCCCTCCTTCTCAGCAGGCGGGGAGCACCGTACGTTCTGTCCCAGCCCTCGCCTCTCCACTAAATGCACCTTGGGCTCCGTCCCACCTTCCATCCAACCGGCCCAGCAGCATTCTCTGGCAGCCTCGTGGCCCTGGTCAGCATTCAGGCCGCCTCATTATTGATTTCCCTGCCTTCTGCTTGAGTTTGCTCAAATCGATGGTCCATCCAGGTGCTCTGCCCCTCTCTCCAGGGCTTCAGCCCCGAGCTGTGACCCCTTTGTCCAAACTGCCCTGTCCTGGTGCCAAGCAGTGAGGGGGGATGGGCTTGCGGGCGGGCTGTAGTCCCCAAAGCTTCTGTTACTTCTTCATCTTCCCTTTGGTTTGTTTTGGTGCCACTCCCGGCAGTGCTCAGGGATCACTCCTGGCTCTGCCCGTAAGAGTCACTCCTGGTGATGCTTGGGGGACCATATGGGATGCCGGGTTGACTGCATGCAAGGCAAGCCCCCGACCCACTGTACTATCACTCCAGCCCCTCAGCCTCCTAACTTTAGAAGTTGAGGGGTACCCTTGTCTAGTTACAGCCCCACCGGCCTGATTCCATCCCTTGGGAACTGATTCTTCATCTCTGGCAGGGTCGGAAACATTGGGCACTGTGGGTAGCCCCATGTCTAGTTGGCAGATACCCGCCACCAACAACCATCCGTCCCCTGATGGTTGTTGTCCTTCATGTTGTCCGCCTTGCCCTCCCCAGGGATCTGCCAGGGAGGGCCCGGCCCTTTCCATTCCCTCCAGACAGACGGTCCTTAGTTAACCGCCCTTCCACGTAAAAGTCTCTCTGGCTTTCTTTTCCATGAAAGCAATGTCTGTGTGCAGCAGAAGCTTTAGGAAGTACACAAATGGGGTGGGGGAGAAACTTTCCTGCCCCCCCAACCCCCCCCTGACTTCCCGCCACCAAGAGTGTCTGTGTCTGCTGGAGTCTCCCAAGCAGCCCCCGTGTGCCAGGCTGACTCTGCTCTGCCCCCCCCACCCCCCCAGGGAAGTCCCACCTGGCCATTGTGCAGAAGGTAAACAACGAGGGTGAGGGCGACCCCTTCTATGAAGTGCTGGGCCTGGTCACGCTGGAGGACGTCATCGAGGAGATCATCAAATCCGAGATCCTGGACGAGTCTGATATGTACAGTGAGTGCCCCTGTCTGGCCCAGGGCCTGTGTCCCCCATCCCACGCCTGTGTCCCTGGGGGAACGCCCATGCTGCTGGTGCTGCTAGGGTCTGGGAGAGGAGGTGACCGTCCTCCCGGGGGTGGTGGGGGGAGAGGGAGGGTCCCCCTTCGAGGGACGGGGCCCTGAGTGCCAGACTTCATCTCTTGCAGCTGACAACCGAAGCCGGAAGCGGGTGTCTGAGAAGAACAAGCGCGACTTCTCGGCCTTCAAGGATGCAGACAACGAGCTCAAGGTGAAAATCTCCCCTCAGCTGCTCCTGGCTGCACATCGCTTCCTGGCCACAGGTACGAGCGGAGAAGGGCGCCCTCACTCCCCTCCCACGGGTGGCTGTGGTGCCGCTGCATGCTGGCCCCCAGCCCCGCCCCCCAGGGGGATGTGCTGAACTGTCTCCCACCAGCCCTGCCTGCCCAGGCTCCTCCTGCAGGACTGCTTCTGGCTCAGGGACGCTCAGAGCTCGGGCCCAGACCTCACTGGCACTGTTCCCTGCCAGGGGTGTGGCTTGGCGCCTTGCGTGCACCGTCCCTGTAACCATGAGGTCAGAGCCCCGGCCCCCATGTGCTGGGTGGGGCAGGGGGAGAGGGCGTTGGCAGTGTTTGTGCAGCCCCACTGTTCAGAGCCTGTGGCAGGGGGCGCTGGGTGGGGCAGGGCGCAGGGGTGTGGCTGGCGTGGGGGCCCGCTGCATCCTGTGCACTCTCCCGTCTCCCCCACAGAGGTGCCCCAGTTCAGCCCCTCTCTGATATCGGAGAAAATCCTGCTGCGGCTGCTCAAGTACCCAGACGTCATCCAGGAGCTCAAGTTCGACGACCACAACAAGCACTTCGTGCACCATTACCTATACACGCGGAACAAGCCGGCCGACTACTTCATCCTCATTCTGCAGGTGGGCCCAGCGGCCCAGCCGGCCTCCCCCCCACACCCCCACCCCTCCTCCCTCTGGGCTCGGGGCTCCTCTTCAGGTCGGGGGGATCTCAGCTTTCCCTCCCACGGCCCACGGCGCTCCCTCCCTCTGGCCTCTGTGGCCCGTCCCGTGGCGTTTCCCCTCTCCCCAGCACACCCGCACTGTGTCCTTTCAGGGCAAGGTGGAGGTGGAGGCGGGGAAGGAGAATATGAAGTTCGAAACGGGCGCCTTCTCCTACTACGGCACCATGGCTCTGGCCTCGGCCCCCTCAGGTGAGCGGCTGCAGGGAGGAGACACTGAACGGCCCCCCTGGGCCTCGGGCTGCCCACAGGGCACCTAGCCAGGCAGTTTGCGGGAGGGGGAGGCCAGTGAGGTCCAGTCCTGATGGTGTGGAGGAGGCTGTGGGAAGGGCTGGGGGCAGGGAGGTCGGTGGGACACTCAGAGCCCATCGTGGGGGGTGGGCGCGAGAGGACCAGGAGGACGGAGAGGAGGAAGGACTGTCTGGGCAGCTCCAGCAAGCCAGAGATCTTGTGGGTGAGACACCCTGCTGGGATGGGGGGTAGTTCAGTGGTTAGAGCACTTGCTGGCATGTGTGAGGTTCTAGCTTTGTGCTCCAGCATGGGGGCGGGGGGAAGGAAAAGAAAGACAAGCAGGATTTTTTTTTTTAATAATTTTTTTTAAAAAGCGGGTGGGAAATGGGAAACTCTTCATGGCCTTTGCGCCACAGAATGACTAAGTGTGTTTTGGGCAGAGACTGAGAAGGTGCAGGGTGCCGGGGGCCACAGAGCTGTGCTTGTGGAGACTGGGTGGGTTTGGCCTGGGAGCTGAGGTGTCCAGTGCTCAGAGCTGGGTTGCCACACGTTGCAGAGGGGCTTACCCTCTGGTCTGGGCCGCTGCCCTCTGGTCGGATGTTAGTTGGGACAGTGTGAAGGTACTTGGGGTCAAGAGCAGGACAGGCCTCCCTCCAGGAGAGTCTGGGAAGTCCCAGGAAGGTCACCTGGTTTCCCTGGTGCTTTCTCCACCGCCAGCTCTGTGTGCCGGGTGGACTCTGTGCCCAAGGCCCGGTCTCAGCGCCACCTTCATAGGGGGCTCGGCAGTGGACTGGGGTCGGGCTGTGGTGCGGCCACACAGCGAGGTGTGTGCATGGTCCCTGGGCCCCAGTACGGCCTTTGGACATGGGGGATCCACGCAGGCCCGGGGCAGAGCAGTAGTCCAGCCGTGAGGGTGCTAGCCTTGCACGCAGCCAACCTGGCTCGATCCCTGGCATCTCGCGTGGTCCTTAAGCCCACCAGGAGGGATCCCTGAGCACAGCCAGGAGCAAGCCTGAGCATTGCTGGGTGTGGCCCTCAAACAGCAAAAAACATGGAGAGGTTGAGGGGGGCGTGGAGTCAGGACTCCAGAGCCGGGTTTGGAGTCTGTGGGCCTGCCTGACACCTCAGCTCCCTCTCCCAGCATCCAGCTTGTGTGTGTGTTGGGTGGGGGGGGTCTCCCTCATGTCAAGGCCTCAGGGGACAGTCCTCTGGCCACTCCTCACAGCAGATGTCTCTGCTGCCTGGGTCAAGCCTGGCCGGTCCCTTCCCGGGCTCCTTCAGTAACCACGGGGAGAGAGATCACTTCTTGAGGGCCGTGGAGTTCGGAGCTGTGCCCCCAGCTCTGCTGCGCCTCCTCTGTGCCCCAGAAACCCCTCCTCATCAGCTCGGCTTCCTTGTCCCAGTCCCGCGCCCCCGTCCTGTCTCCCTGACCCCACCTGTCACTGACCTTTTCCTCTTTTGCTCCAGCGCCTTCAGCCCAGGCCGGGTGTCCGCCTGGCAAGCGGAACTCCCTGCTGTCCTGGCTCTCAGGTAACCCAGCATGGCTGGACGCGCCTGCACCGCCACCTGGCGCCTGAGCCCGTGCACTGCAGCCGCTCTGGCCTCCCCTTCCCTGTCCCGGGCTCCCCTGCCCATCTTCACCTGGGGGGGAGGCCGCTAGAGCAGTTGCCTTGCATGTGTGATCCCCAACACTAATAAATAACAAAGCAAAGCAAACAAGCCAGCACCACTCACTCCCTCAGCTTGACCTGGCGCTTGGGGCTTGGCTGGCTTCGCCCTGCGCCTGGAAAGCCCCCAGAAGAGACACTTGTACCTTCTGCTCCCCGGCAGGCGTGAGTGTAGCCGCTCAGCACCCAGAGCAAGGCCCCTGCCTGGCCTCTGCAGGATGCAGCACCTCTCACAGCTTATTCGAAACACTCAGCACCTTCCCTCAGAGACTTTGCTTGTCCCCGGCAGAGGGGCCATGGGTCGTGTGCTGCCTGTCGGGCTGAATCCCGGAGCTGCCTTTCCTGTCTGTCTTGGTTTTCCGCAAAACATGGGAGCATTGCGGGTACCCACTGTTGTGATTGCTGGAGGCAGCGAGAACGAATATGAAATGTGTCCTACTCAGTGATTCTCTTCTTTTTTTAAGCTTTCATTTTAAATTTTTATTTAGTTTTACTTACTTTTTTGTTTCTTAGGCCATATCCAGCGATGCTCAGGGGTCACTCCTGGCTCTGCATTCAGGAATTACCCATGGCGTTGCTTGGGAACCATATGAGGTGCAGGAATCGGTCCCTGGTCGGCTGTGTGCAAGGCAAACGCACTCCTCGCTGTACTATTGCTCAGTCCCCTTAGTGGGTCCCTTTTCACTCACGACGATGACTGAGATGTGACACTCCAGTTATACAGTGTTCAGGGAAGGGTCAGTTACTGCTCCTGGCCTTTGCCGTGTGCCACCCAGAGCTCTGTCCCAAGACGGGTACCGTCTGTGTGGGCCAGCTGGGCTTCACACAGGATGCAGAGGGAGGCAGAACGTGCTGGGCTTGGCGATATTCCTGAGTGGGCTGTGCGCCCTAAGGAAGTGAACAGCATCAAGAGTGTCTCTGAGGGGCTGGAGCAATAGCATAGCGGGTAGGGCGTTTGCCTTGCACGCGGCCAACCCGGGTTCAATTCCCAGCATCCCATATGGTCCCCCAAGCACCACCAGGAGTAATTCCTGAGTGCAGAGCCAGGAGTAACCCCTGAGCATCGCCGGGTGTGACCCCCCCCAAAAAAAAATGTCTCTGAGCAGGGGCTGGAGACTCAGTGCAGAGGTTCAGAAACTTGCCTTCCATGGCTGCACCTGGGACAATAGTTTGAATCCCTGTACTGTATCCGACCTTTTGAACCACCCCAGTGTGACTCCTGAGCACAGAGCCAGGTGTGGCCAACAGAAACATGTCCTTTGAGCTGGTCTTGGGAGGTAGCTCAGAGAGAGACGCAAAGGGCTGGAGCAGATGCTTTGCCTGCCAGATGTCTGGCTTCATCCCCTCTGCCACATGTCCCCTGATTCAGACTTCCTAATGCAAAACCTTTTTCTGTTCTGGGGCCAAAGATATAGTAAAGGAGGTAAGGTACTAACCTTACACATAGCCGCTCCAGTTGGATCCCTGGAACCCCATATAATCCCCTGAGCACTGCCAGGAAGGATCCCTGAGCACAGAGTAGGGAGTAAGCACTGAGTAGCACTGGGTGTGGCCCAATCTCTCCCTCCACCAAAAAAAAAAATTTCACCAAAATACTGAATTTTTTATGTTTAAGATTATATTTCTTGGACCAGTTGCCTTGCATGCAATGACCTGGCTTCAATCTCCAGCACCCCCAAGCCCCACCAGGAATAATCCCTGAACTGAGCTAGGGAGATAACTCAAAGGACTAGACACATGTTTTGCATATGGGAGGATCAGGTTCAAGTCTTTGGCAGCAGATGGTCTCCTCAGTACTGCCAGGAGTGACCCCTCAACCCTCAACACTGAGCCAGAAGTAGCTCCTGAACACCGAAGGGTGTGGCCCACAAATTTAAAAAAATTGATAGGCTCTATACTTTTTGCTTTATTTTGTCCTTTACTCTTTTAGCATTGGAATTGCCTAATCAAACCTCTCTGTTTCTGTTATATCTCTTGTCTGGTTGTAATTCCAGAGGAACATTATTTAAAAACATTTTTTAATTATAAAAAAATTAAAAAGCATCATAGTTCATTATTCAGAAACAAACGCTCCCTATTTTAGTGTATTTCTTTTCAGGACCGCTACTGAATAATATGCCTAGTAATTTCTCTACAAGTTAGAGGCATTACTTAAACTAGCGTAACTTTTTTCTTTTTGGTCACACCTGGTAATGCTTAGGGATTACTCCTGGCTCTGTACTCAGGAATTACTCCTGTGGGTGCTCAGGGGACCATATGGGATGCCGGGGACTGAACCCAGTTCGGGTGCGTGAAAGACCAAAACCCTCCACACTGGATTATCATTCCGGCCCCAAACTAGGATTACTTACACTTGCACATAACCTTCTAATATACTTCTTTACCAAGTCATAGAGTAGCCAGACTGTGTTTTCCTAGTTTTATGAGTGGAAGCTGAAAGAGTACTATTTAATTCATTCTCACTTTGTGAAGCTGTTGGTCATTCAGTCACCCAGATAAAAAACATTTACTCTTCATTGGTTAATTAATTGTTAGAACAGCTAACTTAATAGTTTTCTCAGTAAATCGGCTTATTCCATTTCCTATTTGCTTATAATGATCCAGCTTGCCTCCACAATTTACTTCTTTATGCTTTTTACAAGCAACAACAATTTATGTTCAGTGTTTTCAAACACAAGAACTGATAATATTGGAGACTGTGTAGCACTGTAGCACTGTCGTCCTGTTGTTCATCGATTGGCTCGATCGGGCACCAGTAACGTCTCCATTGTGAGACTTATTGTTACAGTTTTTGGCGTATCGAGTATGCCACGGGTAACATGCCAGGCTCTGCCATGCAGGCGGGATACTCTCGGTAGCTTGCCAGGCTCTCCAAGAGGGGTGGAGGAATCAAACCTAGGTCAGCTGCGTGCAAGGCAAACACCCTACCCACTGTGCTATCTCTCCAGTCTGTGTACCATCTCTTTTTCAAAATAATGTAACCAGTAGCCAGCTCCTTCCTCGTTCACTCAACCAGGGCTTGCGCCGCCCCCAGTGGCAGGAAGAAGTACTACCACCCCTGCCTTAGCTTTCCCCTTTTGGGGCGGGGACTAGGAGCTGGAGCTCTGGGCCTCTGGGTTTTGAGTTTCCTGTGCCCCACAGGAAAGCTAGGTGCAGAACCCATTTCTTTTTTTTTTTCTGCTACACCTGGCGATGCTTAGGGATCATTCCTGGCTCTGCACTCGAGGAATTACTCCTGGTGGTGCTTGGGGGGGACCCTGTGTGGTACCAGAGGTCAAACCCAGTTTGGCTGCATGCATGGAAAGTACCTTCCCATTGCATTATTGCTCTGTCCCACTGAACCCACTTCTGACCTGCGCCTTCTAAGGTCCGCTCAGGGCATTGTGTTGGTGGGCGGGTCTTCCTGCTCTTTCCTTTAATATTGAAGACGCCGTGGTCTGTGTCCTGGCCGTAACTGAGACAGGCTGTGTTGTTGTCTCCCATGGGAGGGAGACCAGTGGTTGCTCTGAGTAGGTGGGCTGGCAGGTAAGGGGTTTTGTCCTCCAGTATCTTTGGGGCCTTTGCTTCTCCTTCTCTGCTTTATTCTGGGCAACTGTGGTGCTGAGTGTGCCGCGCCCTTGGGCAAGCAAGTGAGCGCAGCCCTTGTGCTGGTGCGGCCTCCCCCTTCCTGGTGGGAGCGCTGCCTCCTAGGCATCCTCGGGACTTGGTCAGACCGAAGTTCTCCAGGCCTGACCCCCCCTCTCTCCCCACAGACCGCTCCCCAACCCACACCACCCCGCTCAGCCGGTCCGCCTCCCTCAGTTACCCGGACCGCACAGACATCTCCAGCCCAGTGCCCCTGGCAGGCAGCAGTAACCAGTTTGGCAGCTCCATCCTGGGCCAGTACATCTCTGACTTCAGTGTCCGAGCGCTCATGGACCTCCAGTACATCAAGGTGAGCCGCCTTCTTGGTGCTGCTGCTTGCACACGTCACTCAGTAGCTGGCAGCTTCTTTCTGGCACCCACAGCCCAGTGACCTGGTAGGCTCAGGCCTGAGCCTTGTGTCCTTGTTCTGTGTTTTGTCTCTGTTTTTTGGGGGGCGCAGGGGATGGGAGGTGGGGATTGTGTCCCGTGCTGCTCAGGGGCTCCTCCTCGTTTGTTGCTGGGGGGGAGATCTGACCTATAGCACCCTCTAAGCCGTCTCCTGGCTTCTGCCCCTTTCTCCTCCTCGCTCCTGGGACCTCCCACCTCCTCTGAATCTGCAACCCCCGGCCTGCCTGTGACCCTCCCCTTTCCGGGACGCAGGCCGGGGTGTGCCACCCAGGCCCGCGCTCAGCCTCCTCCTGTCCCCCGGCAGATCACCCGGCAGCAGTACCAGAACGGGCTGCTGGCCTCCCGCATGGAGAACTGTCCTCAGCTGCCCCTGGACGGCTGCACCATTTGCACAGAGAACATGGCTGAGAAGTCGGAGCTGCCGGTGGTGGACGAGACCACGGTTCTTCTCAACGAGCGCAACTCCTTGCTACACAAAGCCTCCCACGAGAGCACCATCTGACAGGAGGGCCCGGGGTCCCCCGCCCACCCTGCGGGGGCCTCCCCAGTGGGCCCGTCGGAAGATAGGGAGCCTGAGAGGCCGGAAAGGGGCGCAGACCGCCCCTCTGACGCGGTGGCCGAGGGCCTCCAGTTGGCAGGGGGTCTGGCCTCTGACAGGGACCTCTGAGCCGCGTGCTCAGAAGCAGTGCCACCCGGACTGATGGGTGGGTTTGGGGCCAGCCGCCATGAGCAAGGCTGGCTTTTTTTTTTACTGAATTTCTAAACTAGGCTCATTGCTCCTCTTTTTAGATATCATTGGGGAAGGGAACAGGGAAGGGAAGACAGGGTTAAGGAACTTTATTTTGAAGAGAAAGACTTTTTTTAAAAAAACAAAACAAAACTGTACAAGGGGTATGCTTTCTCACCCTGGAAACGATAGCCATAATGTCCCGGCCACGACCTCTCTGTCCCTGGCTCAGGGTCTCCACTCCTCGTGCTTCTCCTAGAGGCCTGCAGGGGTAGCACCCCCCCACCCATTGGGAGGATGTTCTCCCAAGCAGGCGAAGAACCAAACAGCACCGAGAACAGCCACCGAGGCTCAATGAGGCTGGTCTTGGCAGTCACCTGGCCCGCCAGGTTCTGAGTAACAGGTGCCCAGAGCACAAGGGGTACCTGACCTGTCTGTCCTGCCGGTCACTGTCTAGGACTCTGGGCTGTCCACAGGCTGGCTGGGAGGTGGGGCTGGACTGAGGCTCCATCCTGCATCCCTAGTGGTTGGCCTCAGTCCTGCCCCCTAGGACATCTCACTCCTGTAACAGGACTGACTTCAAAGTGTTAGGTGGGGTCTCAGACCTTCAAGCTTGCCCCTGCCCCCCAGGCCCCCAGGCCCTGCGCTCTTCTTACCAAAGGTTCTTCCCGCCTGGGTTGGGCGTGGGGGGTGGGGTGGGGGGTACGTGCATTCGAGGTGTCTGAACCAGGTGGTTCCAGGGTGGAATCTGCTTCTGGGCCCCTGCGTGGTCAGCAGTCGGCACCGCACAGTGAAAGCCAGGTCTCACCGCTAAACTACGAAGTCCTCTCTGGACTTTCTACGTAAAACTCCAAAGCCCGCATCTCGGGGCTCATGGGCTGAGGACGTGTGGGGGGACCCACCCTAGCAGCTTCTCCAGGCCCTGTGCTCCGTGCCAGGCCATCCTGATGCGCTCACTCGGAGCGCAGCCGACGTCTCCCACCCCGGGGGACCCTGCGTCCGTGTGATCCTCGAGTGACACCGTCATCCTGGCTTCTGCTGGAGTTAGTGGTCCTCCAGGGACCCAGCTTTACAGGAAATTCCCTCCCAACCCCCAGCGCCTTTTCCCAGCCTGAGCCAGGGCCCACTGCCAATCCCCAGGCGTCTTCCTCCCGGGGAGCCAGGTGGCAGGTGGAGTGGGTGCTGGGCCCCAGGCGAGAGAGACTGGGCCGGCCTTCCCACTGAGTATTATTTATTCACTCCCGTCCTCGACCGTGCCACACCTGGCCCTCGCTGACCTCTGCTCCCAAGACCTGCAAACCCCGACTCGGGGCACCGAGACTTGCCTCGTGCCAGGCGTGTCTGCCTGGTGAGTCCCCGGTCTTCCCCGGCCCAAGGCTGGCCTGGAAGCCGGTGACCTCTGTGGTTTCTTAACCCGAGGGAAAAAGGACAAGCAGCCATTAGCTCCCGGTGTGGGCAACCCCTTCATTTTCTGAATCTGCCGGGGGCTGGCCCAGCTGGTTCCTGAGAGACCCGAGTGCCACGTGCAGCATCCCGCGTTGGCCCAGGCCCAGCGAGTGTATGCGAAGGCAGGGGAGTGAGCGAGTGCACACACTGCCAGGCTACCTCTTTGCACACACAGTTAATACCAACACACAGCGAGACCCCCTCCTCGCCGCCCACGCTGTCCCTTCCCCCTTTTATAATCACTTCTTGCAGAGGGTCCTAATTTTTTCCCGAATATTACTGGTCCGATGACTTCCTCCTCCCAGTGCAATTTTTCACTTCCTTTTTTTCCAACCTCTGGTTCCTGGGCTGAGCCACACCCTGGGACCCGACACCCCCGCATGTCCTCCCGGGTCTGGGAGACCTTCACAAAGGGCCTCCAGATGGGTCGGTGAGTCACAGCCGCCACAGTGGAAAACTCCTATTTATTTTGCATAAGATTTTAATTTGTATATTTTTGTGATTTATTTTGGCATTGTTATAAGTTTGACTCTCGGGGAGTTTTGTTGTTACGACTCTTGTGTCTTTTGTCACAAAACAATGATAATATTTGCTAAACAATATATGGAATTTATTTTTGATTGGTAATAAAACAATGAAATATGTGTAAGCTTTGGTGAGTCTACAGTGTGCCTGTCTGAGTATGTCAGTAGTGGACCTTTTCGGGGAGGGACGTCACCCAGCGGTGCTCAGGGCCTGCTCCTGGCTCTGCACTCAGGAATCACTGCTGGTAGGGATCAGCCGTGTACAAGGCCAGTACCTACCTGCTGTATTGTTTCTCCGGCCACAGGACCTTGCGGAGAGTTCCAGCCTGTCATCTGCAATGACCAGGGGTGGGTCCCTGTGGGATGGTTCAGCGAGAGGGAAACAAATCAATCTTATGAAAGACTGTCGGCAGAGGGAGTGTTCCAGCTGCTGCTGGCCAGAGCAGGCAGCAGGGCATCGGGGGTGGCTCCTGTGTGACAGAGTCTGACTCCCGGCACTACCTGCCTGCCCCTCCCCAACACCACTGGGTTGGCCCGCCTGGCCCCCAGACCTCGCCCAGCCTGAGCACGACCTCCTCAGGCCAGCACTGCCAGGCGTGGCAGCGCCAGGAGTGATCTCAAGCCTTTGGAGCTCCTCTGAGGTGGCCCCTATAAAATAGAAACAAAAGCACCCTGGGGAGACTTCTGGAACAGACGCCAGCAGGTCTCCTGTCTGCACATTCAGAATGAGCAAGTTGCCCGCCTCCTTCCTGACATTTACAGAGAAAGGAGCGTGGTATGAATCCGACTAGACTGTTTTATAACTGCAGTTGTCTTTTTGTGTATAGCCCTGTCCCCCACCCCACCTTCCTTGTTACAGATGCCATAATAACCATGGATTGGACACCCCTGGCTGCGATGCTCACATGGTTTAGTAATGCTCAGCTGCAGTGCTCAGTGAGGTTTGACTCCTTTTAATTGTGCTTGCATGCGTGCGGGAATGTATGTGCTATGTGTCGTGCAGTCCCTTAGTTATGTTTCAGTGCTCATGAGAGACAGTGGTGTGCTCACAGAGGTCCTTGCCAGGGGTAGTTCTTGGCTCAGGTGCTTGCTTACACATCTTTTAGTTACCAGACTTCATATACTTTTTTTCCTATCATGCTGACACACACCTGGTTGTGGTATGACTAGAAGTCACCTGCAGCTGCCAGGATCAACACTCGGTGCATGTGGGGTGCCAGGGGCTTGCACTTGTGACTGCATGCTTCCTTACAAGGTACGTGGTGCTGTAAACTCTAAGCCGCTATACCTCAAGGCCAGGCCCCCGAAGGGCGTGTGGTCCATATTTCTATGCTGGTTGTGTTTCACAGTTGGGTGCTCAGATCTTGACAAGCGCACCTGAGAGTTACATCTGGGCAGTGGAAGTTTCAGTGCTGCAGAACCTGGTGGTGCCCAGGGTGCCGTGCTGGGTATACATTTGGTGACCTAGGGGCAGGGGCTCAAGCTTGGGCTTAACAGCAGAGAAACTCAGGGCAATGTTTAAAGAAAGGGAGGCTCCTAAGGAAGCAGAAAGGAAAAGAACTTTCTAGATAAATAATAAATGTGAAAACTTCCCTGTTGGAAGGTTAGTATAACACTACATGCCCGGAGCACCAGCCCTGAGATGAAGAGGACAGTTCACAGGGGTGGGGACATGGCTTAAAGGGCTGAGTGTATGCCTTGGCATTTGCATGGCTCCCCAAGAAACTCCAGGGGTAGCCCCTAAGCTCACAGCTGAGGGTAGCTCAGAAATTTAAAAATAGAGGCAGCTCTCGTGGAGGCAGCTAGTGCGAGGCTGGGGAGCACCGAGCCGTGCCCTGCGCTGCCCGGACTCACGAACAATACAGTGAAAATGGCCAAAGGTGATCCGAAGAAGCCCAAGGGGAAGATGTCTGCTTATGCCTTCTTTGTGCAGACGTGCAGAGAGGAGCATAAGAAGAAAAACCCTGAAGTGACGGTCAGTTTTGCCGAATTCTCCAAGAAGTGCTCTGAGAGGTGGAAGACCATGTCTGGAAAGGGGAAGTCGAAATTCGATGAGATGGCAAAGGCCAACAAAGTTCGCTATGACCGGGAAATGAAGGATTATGGGTCGGCGAAGGGCGGCAAGAAGAAGAAGGATCCGAATGACCCCAAGAGACCACCATCGGGATTCTTCCTCTTCTGTTCAGAATTTCGCCCCAATATCAAATTCACAAACCCGAGCATCTCCATTGGGGATGTGGCGAAAAAGCTGGGTGAGATGTGGAACAATCTGAGCGACAGCGAAAAGCAGCCCTACAACAGCAAGGCCGCGAAGCGGAAGTAGAAGGACGTCGCCGACTATAAGTTGAAAGGGAAGTTTGACGGTGCGGAAGGGCCCTGCCAAAGTTGCCAGGGAAAAGGTGGAAGAAAAGGAGGAGGAGGAGGAGGAGGAGGAGGAGGAGGAGGAGGAGGAAGACGAGAAGGAGGAGGAAGAGAAGGACGAATAAACTGTCGCTCAGTCTCCTTGAGAGTCCCTTAGAGTAGGGAGTGCCACATCAACACCCCTGCGCTGAGCCCGCCCGTCACCCTCATTAGGTTTAATCTCACTCACGACCCCATCTAGTCTCAAAGTGCTCTAGGAGTTGTCAGTGGTTTACATGGCGTGGCCATGTGTGTCTGGGGTACCCTGAAACTGTATCAAAGTTGTACATACTTCCCAGCATTTTTAAAAAGAAAAGGCTCTCAGGCTGAGACAATAGCACAGCGGGTAGGGCGTTTGCCTTGCACACAGCCGACCCGGGGTTGATTCCCAGCATCCCATATTGTCCCCTGAGCACCGCCAGGAGTAATTCCTGAGTGCAGAGCCAGGAGTAACCCCTGTGCATCGCCGGGTGTGACCCGAAAAATAAATTTAAAAAATTAAATAAACATCACTTCTTTCGAGAAGCCCTTCATGATAACCTGGCCTCACATCCTTTCCCAGTGGCCAGCTCCTGAACGTTTTTCCACAAGGGGCTACTGGCAGCTGTGTGGTGTCGGGAGTTGAACCTGAGGGTGCGTGCTGAGTATGTGCTCCAACCTGTTGACCATCTTTCTGGCCCCTGTCTCCTTTATCTTACCTTGTATTTCTTCATTGCACTTAGGATGTTAAAATATGCATTTCTATATTTTGTTTGTGTCAGAAGTGGGACTCGAACCCAGGCCTCCACTTGGAGACCAGAACCCCCAGTGCTGCGGAAGCAGAGCTTGAGTCTGGCACCTTAGACCACTTTATATAAAAGGACTGAAGCGATAGCGCAGCGGGTAGAGCGTCTGCCTTGCACGTGGCCAACCCAGGTTCGATTCCTCCGCCTCTCTCAGAGAGTCTGGCAAGCTACCAAGAGTATCTTGCCTGCATGGCAGAGCCTGGCAAGCTACCCGTGACGTATTCCATTTGCCAAAAGCAGTGTAACAAGTCTCACAATGAAGATGTTACTGGTGCCCGCTCAAGCAAATCAATGAGCAACGAGATGACAGTGATATAATGACATTTTGTTTGTTTTTGCCTGTTTGGGGGATGTACTCAGTACAGTACTCAGGGACTGTTCTTGGTTTGTTGCTCAGGGCTCTCTCCCTGCTGTGATTGGAGTACCACATGGCAATGGAACTCAGGCCTTCCGCATGCAAAGCAAAGGGCCCAGCACAGGATTTATGTTTCTGTTGTCCTGTGTTAGAACCAAAGCTCCAGGAAGACAGGGACTTTGTTCCCACTAGTTGCAGCACGGAAACAGTTCCTAATACAGTGTAGCGACACAATGTGGGAAATATTTGTGGAATGAATGAATGAATGGAATGAGTGGTCTTAAGTACTGGGTGCTTTTTTTTTGGGGGGTGGGGGCGGGCAGCTGCAGGCACAGAGGATAGAACTTCCATAACCTTGACCCAAGCTGATCACAATGATCTAGGAAGGCAGCTGGAGGAATTAAGAATTAGAACATGCAGGGGCTGGAGTGATAGCATAGCGGGTAGGGCGTTTGCCTTGCACGTGGCCGACCCGGGTTCAAATCCCAGCATCCCATATGGTCCCCTGAGCATACATATGGTCCCCTGAGCCCTGCCAAGATTGATCCCTGAGCACCCCGCCGGGGGTGATTCCTGAGTGCAAAGCCAGGAGTAACCCCTGTGCATCGCCAGCTGTGACCCAAAAACCAAAAAAAAAAAAAAAGAATTAGAACATGCAGACTTCAGGACCTAGAGAGAGAATAGCACAGAGGTTAAGGGCTTTTCCTGTGTGCAGGTGATCAACATTCAATTTCCAACACTGCCTATGGTCCATTGCGCTCTGCCAGGAGTGATCCCTGAGCACTGTTGGTGCGACTGCCCCCAAAACTAGAATTTTTCAACTTCAGAAATAAACTAAAACTAGTCAGTGAAGTCACATACAAAATATGGGTTAAGGGGGTCAGAGAGATAGTATAGCAGGCAGGGCACTTGTCTGATCACGCAGCTGAGCCAGATTCAATCCCTGGCATACATATGGTCCCCTGAGCCCTGCCAAGATTGATCCCTGAGCACAGAGCCAGGAGTAAACCCTAAGCATCACTGAGTATGGGACACCTCCCCCACCCCCACTCCATCCCCGCCCCACCAAATAAATGTTATGGATTAAAAACAGGACTGGGAGATGACTCAGATGCTAAAATGAAACCTTGCAGGTCTGAGACCATGGGTTTGATCCCTGGGGCCCCGGCTATGTGCTGAGTGTGAGTCCGGAGTCTGTGGTCACAGCCTGCTGTCTAATCCCCAGTGGCTCTGCAGCCAGGAGTGAGAGAGCACCACAATCAAAGCTGCATGAGCATCCTAGCTATGAGTGTCAGCCCCCAGCAACCAGTGTAAGCAGAATGTTCACAAGACCAAAACTAAAGGATGCGATTCCGGTGAGCACTGCAGCTGAGTTTGGGAGCACCCCTGCCTGATGCATGACTCCTGGTAAGTACTGCAACTACAATGTGAGTGAGTTTTGGGGCTGGAGCGACAGTACAACAGGTACAGTGTTTGAATTGCACGCAGCCAACCCAGGTTTGATCCCGGGTATCACATATGGCCCCCCGAGCACCGCCAGGAGTGATTCCTGAGTGCAGAGCCAGAGTAATCCCTGAGCATTGTGGGGTATGACCCAAGAGACAAAAAAGAAAAAAACAAAAAAATGAATTTTGCAACCTAACATGTGTGTAGTTAGGGAAATATCAAAAGACAAAAGGGGCTGGGGGGGATAAAGTTTAAAAGTAAATATTTAGGGAAACTATGAAAATGTCTGGATAAAAGTGACCACTAAGCAAGATAATCCAGGAAGGGCTAAGAGATTGAGGGATTGAGGGATTGAGGCTTTTGCCTTATCAGAGGCCAACACCAGTTTGATCTTCAGCACCACATCACTGTATCACTGTCATCCTGTTGATCATCAATTTGCTTGAGCGGGCGCCAGTAAGTCTCCATTCGTCCTAGCCCTGAGATTTTAGCAGCCTCTCTTTACTCGTCCTTCCCAATGGTGCTACATTGGAGGCTCTTTCCGGGTCAGGGGAATGAGACCCATCATTGTTACTGTTTTGGGCATGTCGAACACTCCATGGGGAGCTTGCCAGGCTCTGCCATGTGGGCAGGATACTCTCTGTAGCTTGCCGGGTTCTCCAAGAAGGAGAACTAGACTATCAGAGGTCATTCGGCAGCAAATGCGGCCACGTGCTTCCAGGAGCTTTCTTTTATAGTCTCTGATCTTGCTGGCCGCTGATGGGATTACAGGGCGCCGGGGGCAGTTTGTGGGTGTGACTGCCTAGCTACTAGAAAATGGGGGATCTGGGTGGAGGAGGCCCAGTCCCGCTCTAAGCAGGCTTGGAGATCTCAGCCCCAGGTCTCACAAACCTGGGTTCCTCTGCCGGTTCCTTCATGCGTGAGGCTCATCCAAGCGTGTGGGAAGGGCCTTGAGCATGACTGTAGCTGGATTCCAGAGGTCTTTGGCTGCTGGGGCTCTGTTTGGGGCAGGGAGGGAAACTCAACCTGCCCCCTTCCAAGAGGACCCAGTGAAGACAGCCAGGCTTGGGGGCAGGAGACTCAGCACCACATATGGTCCCTAAACCTCGCCAGGAGTAAGCCCTGAGCATAGCTGGGTTGGCCCAAACTCTGCCTCTCAAATAATAACTAATAAGTAGACCTTAAGGTCAAGTCATAAGTATCTCCTGTTGATTCTATGACTGTAGGGGGTGGGGGATATATCATGATCTAGAGTCAAAGAAGAAAGAAGCAAATGAGGTATTATTGAGGTAAACAGAATCACTCCATGAGCAACTTTGTAATTTTTAAGACTTTTGGGGTCACACACTGGGATTTCCCTGGGGCTAATCCTAGTTTTGTGCTCAGGATCACATGGTACCAGAGATGGAACCAAGGTTTCCCCACAGGCAAAACATGCACTCAGGCCTCTGGCCATTTTCCCAGCCAACACCATGGACAGTTTTCTATGTTTTGGGGTATTGGCTCAGTGAACATTTGTGTTTCCAAATGTGACCCAATTGCTCTCCTTTCCTAAATTGAAACAAAAAAGTTATGATTTTCTCAGAGCCTGAGACCAAGGAGAAGGCAGCTTGTACAAGGTCTAAATCCATCAGGAGCTTTTCTTTTCTCTTCTCTTCTTCTCTTCTTCTCTTCTTCTCTTCTCTTCTCTTCTCTTCTCTTCTCTTCTCTTCTCTTCTCTTCTCTTCTCTTCTCTTCTCTTCTCTTCTCTTCTCTTCTCTTCTCTTCTCTTCTCTTCTTCCCTTCCCTTCCCTTCCCTTCCCTTCCCTTCCCTTCCCTTCCCTTCCCTTCCCTTCCCTTCCCTTCCCTTCCCTTCCCTTCCCTTCCCTTCCCTTCCCTTCCCTTCCCTTCCCTTCCCTTCCCTTCCCTTCCCTTCCCTTCCCTTCCCTTCCCTTCCCTTCCCTTCCCTTCCCTTCCCTATCCCTTTCCCTTTCCCTTTCCTTTCTTTTCTTTTGTCTTCTCTTCTCTTCTTTTCTTTTGCTTTTTGGGTCACACTCAGCGATGCTCAGGGGTTACTCCTGGCTCTGCACTCAGCAATTACTCCTGGCGGTGCTTGGGGGATCATATGGGATGCCGGGGATTGAACCCGGGTTGGTCTCATGCAGGCAAATGCCCTACCCGCTGTGTTATCGCTCCATTCCCATCAGGAGCTTTTCTTCTGGAACTGCTCTTTGTTGGTTAATAACTTCACAGGCACATGACTCATTCATCCATTTTATTGCAAGGTCAGCGATAGAACTCAGCCCACAGAAGAATGGAACAAGGGGTGTGTGTGTGTGTGTGTCTGTGTGTGTGTGTCTGTGTGTGTGTCTGTGTGTGTGTCTGTGTGTGTGTCTGTATCTGTGTGTTGCGGGGGAATCTATTATTTATTTTCCTCAAAGGAAGCATTCTGATCCAGTGGAAAGGGTAGTACTAGGACTGCTTCTGGTGGTGGCTTTCTGTAATCTCCAAGGGAGGCAGACTATCTAGAGGGCAGAGTATCATTTGGACAATGAAATCTGGAAAGCTGGGGATGCAGTTGATCCAGCCATAGTGTTGAATTTACAATACAGAAGCACAATTGTCATTTTTTAGGAAGGTCTCTCAAAGGGCTAGTATGCATGCCTTACACAGGGAGCCCTCAACCACCGTTTCAGTAATGTGTTGGGAGTAGCCCTTGGGCCCTTGGACATTGCAGGGAGTGAAAAGACAGCTATTATTATTATTATTTATATTATTTTGGTTTTAAGGCCACACCTGTGGTGCTCAAATCTTGCTCGACTCTGCACTCAGGGATCACTCCTGGTGGTGCTGGGTAAGCATTTTCAGTGCGGGGATTGAACCCAGTTGGTCTACATACAAGGCAACATCTTCTGTATCTGCTCTACTACCTCACCGGCCTTACAAATAAATTTTTTTATGAAACTTCTTCAGTTCTTTTGTTACAGATGTATTCCATATTTTACTTAATTATAACCACAGTGCATATCAGCATTGTGAGGAACTGGCCCAGAACAGACCACAGGAATCAATTTAGCTTTCTCAAGACTCTTTTTACAGGTGCCCGCATGGCGGAATAACTTGATTTTCTGCCCCTGAGCAAGAAATTCGGATACAGGCACCCGAGTCGCAAGAAGGGTGGTGGTCAGACCAGATAACCAGACCCATATCACCAGACCCATATCACAAGACCCAGGACTGCCCCCAGAACCGGGACATTCCTGAATATTGGCGCGAATACTTTTAAATGGATTGGTTAAGAAAGTTTGTAATATTACAAATCTATTGGCTAGAAAATGCGCGGGCTCTGCGGTAACGGCCGGGGAAGGCCTATATAAGATCTCCTTTGGAGAAGCTCGGGGTCTTGCCGAATCTGCTGAACTTGCGTGTCCATGTAGGTGGCTGGACCCTGGCTAGCCAGTCTTACAATAAACCCTGCTTGCTGTTTGCAGTCTCTGGAGTCTCTTTGTCCTGACAATCATCATCATCATCATCATCATCATCATCATCATCATCATCATCATCATCATCATCGTGTTGATCGTCAAATTTCTCAAGTGGTCTCTCTCAGTAACGTCTCAATTTGTCCTGCCCTGAGATTTTAGAAGCCTCTCTTTACTTGTCCTTTCCAATGGTGCCGGTGCTGCATTGGAGGCTCTTTCAGGGTCAAGGGAATGAGACCCATCATTGTTACTGTATCTGGCATATGAATATGCCAGGGGGAGCTTGCCAGGCTCTCCCATGGGGCCAGGAAACTCCGTAGCTTGCCAGGTTCTCCCAGAGGGAGAACTAGGCTATAAGATGTCTTTCCGGGAGCTTCATTTTATAGTCTCTGGATGTTGGCTGTTGGTGGAATTACAAGGCACTAGGGGCAGTTCCTGGGTGTGACTGTCTAGCTACTGGAAAATGGGGAATCTGGGCGGAAGAGGCCCAGTCTCAATCCGAACAGTGCATATACTGTTAATATTATTTTCATGACATAGCAAATCGGTTTCCATAGCACTTTTGGTTTTTGAGCTGCACCTTGAGTTGCTCAGGGGTTACGCTGCACTCAGAAATCACTCCTGGTGGTGCTTGTGGGGTGCTGGGGATCAAATCCCGGTTGGTCATGTGCAAGGAAAGTGCCCTTCCTGCTGCACTGTCTCTCAGGCCTCTAGAGAACTCTTTATAAGAGTCATTTAAATGACAAATTAGTTATTTTCTTTCAAAGTCTGTTGCGTGAATATTCGTGTGGTTGGAGGCGCTGAGACAAGGAACGCGGAAGAAATTTGTTCTTGGAGGGTCTAGGTTCTCTCTGACTCTTAGACAAAGGTAGAGAGCCCCATGATCTCCTTTTATTGATCATGATACCTCTAAAGGGTGCAATACAGTGATGTCACCGAAGGCATCAAAAGAAGTTACAGGAAGAATATTGAGGCAGTAGAATATGCATTATTTCCTTGCATCTGCAGGCCAATAATCTTGGCCTCCGGAAAGAAGATACAAAACCAAAACTGAAACCTTTATTGGGCTAAAAGCACTTGGATTTACATCCTAAAGACAAAACTGCCCCCCCCCCCACCACCTGAAATCTACAACCCAAAGACTAGGCTGGGCCAGAGCCAACAATTTACAATATCAAAAGGTCAGGCCAGGCTAACACCGGAGATCTGCATGTCAAAGACCAGCCAGGCTTCTGTGAGAGAAGGAAAACTGCTCTTTTCAATATACTGAAACTATTTTTCTGAAGGCAGCTTGAAGGGGGAAAATGTTCCTGTCTGTAGTACAGTCTATGTGGGCTCACCCTGATAGCTCAGTCCATCCCCAGCAAGTCTATTTAGAAAATTTGAAGATACTTAAGTTTCAGGCAATATTTATATGGGAGGATTCTGGATACTTTCAGTAGATTACAGGATAAACAGGTTAGGGGTTAGGGGGTGTTAGGTCAACCAGTGTCTAAACTGTGTCTTCTGGGGCTGGAGCAATAGCACAGCGGGTAGGGCGGTTGCCTTGCACCCCGCTGACCCGGGTTTGATTCCCAGCATCCCATATGGTCCCCTGAGCACCACCCGGGATAATTCCTGAGTGCAGAGCCAAGAGTGACCCCTGTGCATCGCCTGGTGTGAACCCCCCTCTCCCTCCAAATAAAGTAAACTGTGTCTATAGAAGAAGACATAGATAGAGTCTTTCCTCTTAAAACAACTTGTAACACGTCTTAGGCCCTGCCAAACCTTTTATCATCTTTAGAGGTGCTGAAAATGAACCCAGGGTTCTTTTGCTGGAGGACCACACCCATGGCGCTTGGCTTGGGGGACCATTTAGTTCTGGGAATCCAGCTCAGCCCTTTGAGCCTCTTGGCGGCTCAGCGAGTTATTCTGCAGGTAAAAGAAAAGGCAAGTAGCTGGGAGTCTGTTAGAGAGATCCAGTTTGCAGCTCTTCCCTGCAGTCAGTGATACTCATTGTCTGGGCAAGGCGGTTCCTATAAAAGCGCAAGCGAGACTTATCTTTTGTCTCCACCAATTCGTTAGGAAGTCCTGTTCCTTCAGTTAGGGTCATATCAGGTAGCCCAGTTCCTGGAGGGCCATAGTTTCAAACACGTCTGCAATCAATCTTAGGGTTCCCAGGCCCAATCACCACCGGGCTCTTCTTCCAGCTCTGCAGGGAGAACAGCGCTTCCCCCAAATACCGACCGCTTCCCCCTCGCAACTTCAGGCTGGCCCGCTGCCCTACTTCCACCGCGGCCAGGGCCTTTCCCGAGCACGAGCCTGGCCTCCTGGCCCGAGGAGACAGCGGCGCCGCGTCCTCCGGCACCGGCCACCCGACCTTGGGAGCCCAGGCCTAGCCAGCTGGGGTTAAGCCCCACGCCCCCCCACGGCCCGCCCCGGGCTCGAGCTCCCGCTTGTTTACTCCCCGGCGCAGCCTAGTCCGAGCCTGGGGCCCGCCCCCGCCCGCCGCCTATTGGCGGAGGCGCGGCGGGGGCCCGGCCCGATTGGCCCGGGGGAGCGGAGGGTAGGCTGCGCGGGAGGCCGAGAGGGGGCAGCAGGCGATGGCGGCGGTGGCGGCGGCGGCTCGGCTAGGCTGGTGGCTCGCCGCGCTCTGCTGGGGCAACGCCGCGGGGGAGGCGGCGCCAGGGCCGCGAGTGCTGGGCGTCTGCCTGGAGGAGGACGGCGCCGCGGCGACCGGGTGGGCGCGCGCAGCGGGGGGCCCGGACGCGCCCGCGGCGGCCACCTTCCGCCTGCGCCTCTGGGGCACGGGCTTCGCCAACAGCTCCTGGTCCTGGGTGGCCCCCGAGGGGGCGGGCTGCCCCGGAGGCGGGCGGGCCGCGGCGCCCGAGGAGGTCGCGGCCCCCGCGGGCGAGTGGCGCGCGTTGCTGCGCCTGCGCGTCGCGGCCGAGCGCCCGCACTGGGCGCTGCTGGCTGCGCGCGTGGAGCCCGCCGAGGAGGCGGCGCCGCCCTGGGCGCTGGGCCTGGGGGCGGCGGGGCTGCTGGCGCTGGCGGCGCTGGCGCGGGGCCTGCAGCTGAGCGCGCTGGCGCTGGCGCCCGCCGAGGTGCAGGTGCTGCGCGAGAACGGCTCGGAGGCGGAGCGCGCGGCGGCGCGGCGCCTGGAGCCCGGCCGGCGCTGGGCGGGCTGCGCCCTGAGCGCGCTGCTGCTGCTGGCTAGCCTGGCGCAGGCGGCGCTGGCCGTGCTGCTCTACCGCGCCGCGGGCCAGCGCGCCGTGCCCGCCGTGCTGGGCAGCGCGGGGCTCGCCTTCCTGGTGGGCGAGGTGGTGCCGGCCGCCGTGAGCGGGCGGTGGACGCTGGCGCTGGCGCCGCGCGCGCTGGCGCTCAGCCGCCTGGCGGTGCTGCTCACGCTGCCCGTGGCGCTGCCGGTGGGGCAGCTGCTGGAGCTGGCGGCGCGGCCGGGGCGGCTGCGCGAGCGGGTGCTGGAGCTGGCGCGCGGCGGCGGCGACCCCTACAGCGACCTCAGCAAGGGCGTGCTGCGCTGCCGCACCGTGGAGGACGTGCTCACGCCGCTGCAGGACTGCTTCATGCTGGACGCCAGCGCCGTGCTGGACTTCGGCGTCCTCGCCAGCATTATGCAGAGCGGGCACACGCGCATCCCGGTGTACGAGGACGAGCGCTCCAACATCGTGGACATGCTCTACCTCAAGGACCTGGCCTTCGTGGACCCCGAGGATTGCACGCCCCTCAGCACCATCACGCGCTTCTACAACCACCCGCTCCACTTCGTGTTCAACGACACCAAGCTGGACGCCGTCCTGGAGGAGTTCAAGCGAGGTAACGGCCGGCCGGGAGTTGCAGAAGGGACGCCCGTGACCCCGGGGGAATGGGAGGTCGTGGCAGCCCGAGGAGAGGGGCATTCAGAGTGCAAGGAAGGCTTTTGAAATGGTGGGCGATCTTTTGAAATGTAAGTGAAAGGCTGCGGATCAGAGGGATCAATGATGAGGACTGCAACCCCCCCCCACCCCCGCCCCATTTCCCGGCTGGACCTCGCTGTCTCAGGAGGCCAGTCAGCTTGGCCAAGCCTAGCCCCTTCTCTCCATGACTGGTCTTGGTCGGGTTTTGTTCCTTTGGCGTGTAGCAGGTCCAGAATCTTGAATAGACACTAGCAAGACAAGAGGGATCTCCTGGTAATGGGTGCAGATAGCCTCGATGTCAAGTAAGCGTGGCCTGGGGTATTTCCAGGACTCTTCTCCACTCTTTTGGTTTCCTTTGTTATTGCTGTCGTTTGGGCAGCATGGTTACAGTAGTGTTAGTCTTTGAGGCTTTAATGTGGGCCCAAGGTTACTATTGCAGGTTCACGGTCACTAGAGCTGAGGGCGTGGCTCTGATGGGCGCTGTAGGGCTTCCCTCCTGATAATGCCAAAGAGAAGAATTCGGACTGGGACATGGGGTTTGCAGGTGTGGTGGAGGGCGTGAGCGGCTGCTTGATTTCCCCAAAGGCAGTTTCACAGAGGCTGATTTAGTCTCTTTTCTGGTGTCTTTTTCCCGCCCCCCTTTTTTCTTTCTTCTTTTTAACCCCTGTCAACTCCACTTTCTTGCCTTCACCATTCTTGATTCTCTGAGCAACCTTAGGTTGCACGCAGGTCGGCGCCGAACTATCCCAAGACAGTGGTGCTGATGAATCTGCTGCCCGGGAGGGATTGTGCCCCTGTCTGTAGCTGCACCCCGAACTTCTGCACAGAGGGGAAGATCCCCAAGTCTCTGGGTGGGCTTGGCTAAAGCGTGTATAATGTGAGACCTAGAAGAGAGCAGAGCCCAGGAAGGCCGGCCAGGAGGGTCCCTGAGCCCCTGGAGTGTCAGGGCCACGAGGCAAGTCCACCTGTACTCCTGCGCTTGCTCTGACATGCACAGTGGCCTTAATCCTTGGAAGACCAGGGGGCCCGAAGGTAAGGTGCCTGAGTGGCAACTCTGGCTGCATTGTTAGACATTCTCAGTGCTCCTGGCAGCTTCCTCAGGGGAGCCTCCTAGTGGCCTCTGTGATGGTGGATTTGCAGTCTGGGTTCAGGGAGAGGGGTCCACCTCAGTCTGCTGCCACCCAGTTTGTGATGGTGGCGGGGCCAACGGCGCATAGAAGCCTGGACAGGGGGGAGCAAGAGGGTGTTTGAAGGTGTTCTGTGAGTGTTAGTGGAAAGCAGGTGAGGAGGGCGTCTCAGTGGGCTGGGTTCCCTGAGGCAGTGCTCGGGTAAGGAAAGGATAAGGCTCTCCAGGTGAGTCTGCGCCACTGGATGTGGTCTGTGGTAGCCCAGGAGGCACTGACATAAATGACAAGTGCCCCCTCCTGTCGTGAGAGGAGAGGGTTCTTGCAGCCCTGGGTGCAGGTCAGCGCTAGAGTTCAGGGGAAGGAGGGTTCAGGTGGCTGAGCTCCCAGTCTCTGCTTTCTCTTTAGCCAGCTGAGTTCTGGCTCCCTGCCCGGCAGGGGCCACAGCATTGCTCTGCTCTGTGCAGGCGCGATCACACGATGTTTCCCTTGTGGCCCATTGGTAAAAATTGGAGCCTGATAACTAAATAGAAACTCAGCTGGGTTTTCAGGGGCTCTGTGGCACCTGTTGCAGTACTGTTACTCTTCTCGGGGAGTGAGCCAGGGGACTCCTCATTTTCCGAGGCCCCCTTTATGGAAGAAAAACCAACGTGTGCAGTTGGGGTATACTTTTTGTCAAGTAAAGGTTGATTTTGGGGAAAGCACTGAGTTTTTTTTTCCTGAAATGGGCAGTAGGTCAGATAAGACTGGAAACCACTGCTTTAAAGAGTTTTGCTTCAGGGACTGGAGAGAGAGCCCCGTGGGTTGAAGATGTGCTTTGCGTGTCAGAGAGCTGGGTTCTATCCCCAGCACCTTGCAGTGTCCCCAGCATAGAGTCTGGTATGGCACCCAGACATGAGACTAAATTGTTCCTTTTTTTTGTTAGTTTGTTTGCCTTGGGTCAACTCCCCAGATCTTACTTTCTCCTTTCGTTCTGGGAGGCAGGACGCAGAGAAGCCTTGCCTGTTTTCTGGGCACTAGGGTGCAAGAGGAATTGGTCCATGCTGGTACCCTCCTGGGCTGGTTGCAGAGGGCAGGATTCCTGGGCACTGTGGCTTTGCTGAGGGAAGGCTCCCAACACCCCTCCTGGTGCCCTCAGCAGCGCCACCTGGAACACATACTCCTCTTCTCTTCTCTCTTCTCTTCTCTTCTCTTCTCTTCTCTTCTCTTCTCTTCTCTTCTCTTCTCTTCTCTTCTCTTCTCTTCTCTTCTCTTCTCTTCTCTTCTCTTCTCTTCTCTTCTCTTCTCTTCTCTCTCTTCCTCACACCCGGTGATGCACAGGGGTTACTCTTGGCTCTGCACTCAGGAGTAACCCCTGGCGGTGCTCAGGCGACCATGTGGGATGCTGGGAATCGAACCCGGGTTGGCCGCATGCAAGGCAAACACCCTACCCACTGTACTATTGCTTCAGCTCCATACCCTTTCTAAGAAGAGATTGTTCTCTAGCTTCCACACCTCTCATTAGTCGGAAGCACCCAAGAGCAGAGAGGACAGAGGGCCACTTGGGCCCCCAGACCATGGGCTCCAACGGGCCAGTTCCCTCTGTGCCCTGTGAGTCCCTCCGCGTCGATACTGTTCTAAGGCGTTTCTGCAACTGGTGCCCTCGCCTCTGCCAGCCTGCTTTGCTTTAGGCTGTGGGCGCCTGTGCTTGCCTAGACCAGTGGTTTTCATTCTCTGGTCCACGGACTGCTGCTTGCTCCCAGCCTGTGAAAGGGTCATTGCCCCTTAACTACAGTGTCTCTCAGCCCCTGGTGTTTGGGCTGATGGTGGTCCGCTAGTGTGAAAAGGTGGAACACTGGGCCTAATCCCAGCTCTGCCCTGGCCTGAGTGGCCACCAGAGAGGAAGCCACATTCCTGGCGGCTCTTTTCTATGTGAGAGTGACGAGGCTCGTCTGCACCACCCGCTGGAGTCTTTCGCAGATCCTGGAGTGTCCTGCTGGGTGGCCACTGTGAGGACTGGCGCGAGAAAGGCGAGTGAGCCTGTGATGGCTGTGTGACCTGACTGTCCCCCGCCCCCAGGGAAGTCCCACCTGGCCATCGTGCAGAAGGTGAACAATGAGGGTGAGGGCGACCCCTTCTATGAGGTACTGGGCCTGGTCACACTGGAGGACGTCATTGAAGAGGTCATCAAGTCGGAGATCCTGGATGAATCTGAAGATTACCGTGAGTCAGGCTTGCAGCAGCGCTGTTGGGGACTGAGGGCTACCTGCTTTGAGTGCCAGGACTGCTCTGGGCCAGAGGGCCCCCAGTACCCACCTAGCACCCTCCTGGCGTCCACTGAGACTCAGCAATATCTGTTTTGGAAGGACCCCTCCCTCCGCAGTGGTAACAGGTCTGGGGTGAGGGTGAGAGCCTGACAGGCTGAGTATGTGCTTCCGGCCCTGGGGGCCACCACACCCCCCTCCTCTGTCCCATGGCACTCTTGCCTTCTCATCTGTCACCGCAGGAACTCCTCAGAGAACAACTCCTCCCTCTTCCTTCCTTCTTGTCCCTCTCCTGTCACTTCCTCCTCCTTTCTCCTTCTTTCTTCTTCCTTCTGGCCTCATCATGAGGGTGCTCAGGGCTTTCTCCCAGCGCTGTGCCCAGAGATCATTCCTGGAGGGGCTCGGGAGAACATGGGTAACGGGCATTTGGGGGGGTCAAACCTGGCTCAGTCCTGTGCAAGGCATGTGCCCTACCCGTGGTACTGGTTCCCCATTCTGTTTTGATTTTTGGGGTCTAAATACCTTGCCGTGCCCAGGGGACCATGCAGTGCCAGGCCATGAAGCACATGCTCAGACTCTCGAGCTCTCTCCCTTACCCCTGATCCCCACTTTCACTGCTGGGGGGCGAGGGGAGCGGGGAAGATCCTAAAATAGATGAAGCTGGGGCCCAGGGCTGTGCCTCAGACACCGAACTCTTGGGCTGAGGGCACTGGGGCCACACCGCAAGGCTGGTGCCTTGTCCCTGCTCTCATTCTTGCACGGTCCCCCTCTCTGTTCACCAGAGAGCTGCTGTGGCCCTGAGTGTCCGGACTGCAGTGTGTTCAGTCTGGCTTTCCAGTTGCCAGGGCCCTGTTACCCTGGGTCCGCACCTCAGACTCAGACAGTGCGAGGGCCTCTCGGTGGCCAGACTGAGGGTCCATGAGGGTGAGCAACTGTGTCCCCAGCATGGTGGGGACGGGGCCCACTGTCCCCTGTGTGTGTCCTGGGTGCTAGACCGGGCACCCCAGAGCTGCAGGCGGCAGGGGTGTGGCTGGGGCTGCCCAACTAGCCTAGCGGCCCCCGCAGGAGACATGCCAGCGAGGAGGAAGCCTGCTGCCCTGAGCGCCCCTCCGAGGCGGAAGGAGGAGTTCTCCCTCTTCAAGGGGTCCGAGGACGACTGTAAAGTCAAGATCTCCCCGCAGCTGCTCTTGGCCACCCAGCGCTTCCTCTCCCGAGGTGAGGGCGATGGGGGGCCTGTCCTCGCTCCCCTCCCCGGCGCGCCAGGACAGCCGCCAGGCACTCCCTGTCTCCCCGGGCACGGCTGGTGTGTCGTGGCCTGGCTCGGCCGCACGGAGCACCCGGGCGGGCCCCAGGACCTGATGGACACTGACGTGTGTCCACGCGGGCAGAGGTGGACGTTTTCAGCCCGCTGCGGATCTCGGAGAAGGTCCTGCTGCACCTGCTGAAGCACCCCAGCGTCAACCAGGAGGTGAGGTTCGACGCACACGACCGCCGGGCTGCCCACCACTACCTGTACCAGCGCAGCCGGCCCGTGGACTACTTCATCCTCATCCTGCAGGTGACCCCGCGCCGGCCTCTCCCGTGCGGGAGGCGGGAAGGAGCTGGCGGGAAGAGAGGACCCCCCAGCACCCCACTCCCTGAGTAATGGGGGCCGGTGCTTTCTCCCTGTGCTCTCTTCCGGCAGGAAAGATAATCTGTCCACATCTGTGTCTCTCCTGCCCTCCTTCCTCCCCTTCCCCCACACCTCCCAGGGCAGGGTTGAGGTGGAGATCGGGAAAGAGGGCCTGAAGTTCGAGAACGGGGCCTTCACCTACTATGGAGTGTCGGCCCTGACCGCGCCGTCCTCGGGTAAGCCGGGGGCTGGCTTGCCGCGGCTCCCGGGGCCGGGGCTCCGCCTCCCTCCTCTCAGGGCCAGGCCCCTCTGCAGAGAGGCGCGTCTGCCCTGGGGCTCCGTGAAGGCTGTGTGGGAGACCCCCCTCTCGGGGTGGGGGCAGGCTGCTTAGCCCCCGTTGTGGTGGTCCTGGCACTGGCACCAACCGCCCCTTCCTGTAGTTCACCAGTCCCCGACGGCCTCGCTCCAGTCCATCCGCCAGGACTTGCCACCCGAGCCCGCTGACGCTGCCCGGCCGCCCGCCTACTGCCCTGACTACACTGTGCGGGCTCTCTCCGACCTGCAGCTCGTGAAGGTGACGTCTGGGCCGCTCCCGCCACAGTTGGGCCCCCTCCCGCCCACTGCCCACTGTCCCAGTCACAGCAGGTGTGGCTGGAGGGTGGGGGCACAGCAATCCTGTCTGCTCACTGTCTTTTTTTTTTTTAATCTTTTTTATGGTTTTTTGGGTCACACCCGGTGATACACAGGGGTTACTTCTGGCTCTGCACTCAAGAATCACTCCTGGCGGTGCTCAGGAGACCATATGGGATGCTGGGAATCGAACTCTGGTTGGCCGTGTACAAGGCCAACGCCCTACCCGCTGTGCTATCACTCCAGCCCCTGCCCAGTGACCTTTTGATTTTTCTTTTTTCTTCTTGGGTCACACCCTGGGGTTCCTCCTGGCTCTGCACTCAGCTCTGCACTGCACTCAGGAATTACTCCTGGCGGTGCTCAGGGGACCATATGGGATGCTGGGAATCGAACCTGGGTCGGCCGTGTATAGGGCCAGTGCCCTACCCTCTGTGCTATTGCTCCGACCCCCAGTGCCCTTTTGAGATCTGAGAGTTTGCTTGGGTCTCGGACGCAGCTTGAGCACCGCCTGGGCCCAGCACCAACGGGTGTGACCCTTGTGCCCTGACTGGGAATGGGCCTAGGCTCTGCTCAGCTGCTCTGCGCTGCTCTGCCCCTCTCCTGGCGGGGTCAGGTGCTCGTGGGTGGGTGGGAGCAGGGCGAGCTCGCCCCCAGCGCCTGCTCCTGCTGCTCTCTGCCCTGCAGGTCACACGGCTCCAGTACCTCAATGCACTCCTGGCGACCCGGGCCCAGAACTTGCCCCCGTCGCCCGAGAACGCGGAACTGCAGATCCTCCCGGGCAGCCAGGCCCGGCTGCTGGGTGACAAGGCCGCAGCCACCACTGCCGCAGGTGAGCCCCAAGAGGCCCCACCAGTGGCATCAGCCCGGGGGGTTGCATGGCCCTGGCCAGCGCCCGCAGACATCCACTTGGCCCTGCTCTCTTCTCTCCCCTTCTCGCCTTCTCCCCATCAGCCTGTTAGGGTGACGCGGTCAGAGAGGAAGTGTGGTGGCGTCACACTGTGGGCCTGGCAGAGCTCAGGGAGCTGCCCCCACCCTGGGCTCCCCGGAGAGAGGGAAGGGGGTGTTGGGAGAAAGATTCTGCGGGAGATGCCCAGAGGGCTGGAGCACAGGCTTTGCATGGAGGAGTCCCGACTTCCGCTGCAGGCCCCTCCCTCACGGCTCCCTGAGCACCTTCAGGACCAAGCCCGATGTAGCCCCTTCGCGTTGCCTGGAGTGGCCCTGTGGCCAAACAGGACGGAAGGGAGAGACTTCCCTTGTGCATGGAGACAGGGCTTTGGGCAGGAGTGGTGGACGCCGGGCCCTTCTGTATCCTTCAAGAAGGCGCTCTGTCTCTCTCCTGCCCCACCCCTCCTGCTGCTGGCTCTGTGTGGAGAGCAGAGCTCACACTCACGCTTGGCTGTGGTGCTCTCGGGGCTGCAGCGCTTGTCGGGAGCACACCCCGTTAGTAGCCGTGCTCCCGAGACTGGACACTCGCCAACAGTGGCTCTACGGGACCACGTGGGCCTGGCGCGTGCGGGTGGCACAGAGCATTGAACTCCGGGCCTAGCTTGCAGGTAGGCGCTGTTTGCTGCCCCTCCCCCAGCCCCCAGCACTTTGTTTTGTTTGAGCTCTGGGTTGGGGGTCAGAGATAATCCAGGTCCCAGTATTCTTGGAGGAACTGGTGGGGACTGCCGCAAGGTCCCTGGCGGGCCTGGTGTGACCAGTGTGTGTTCTCTGTGTCCACTCCACTCCCGGGTTGGGCTCAGGGCACGCTTGTGCTTCGCTCCCTGGGAAGGGCCTGCAACCCCTCATCCACCTGCGGACACTCCCTGCAGCTCTGTGGAGGTGGGGTCTGCCTGCCCAGAGAGGAATTGGAGGGGGGGGTCTAGGCTGGTGGCACACTGTGCTCTGTCCAGGGCGGCAGATCCAGGGGTTTCCTGCACCCACACAGCCACCCACACAGCCCCTCCTGCACCCGCAACCACACTCACATGGGCTCTACTTTTGTGGCGTTGCCCACAGCAGTGCCATTGTGTAGCTTTATTCACGCCTCCCGTTAGAGCAGGGGTCTACGCTGACTGGGCCCACCCAGACCCCACCTGAAGGCAACACTTGGGTTTGGTTTCTCCAGATGGGAGCTGTTTGTCGTTTTGTTTCTGAACACCTGCCAGTGTTGTGTTCAGGGCTCACTCCTGGTAGGAATCTGGGCAGCATCTGGGATGCCGGTGACCAAACCCAGGTCATCTGCCTCCGAGGCACGTTCCCTGCCCGCCGTACTGTTGCTCCAGCTCCCCATGAGGAGTCTTTTGGGTTTGGCTTCTCATGTGGCCCCTGTCCTCCCCTCCCCAGCCCCCAGCTGCTCAGGCTGCTGACGTGAGAGCCAGAAACAGTTTCATTCTGGGAATATGGGTGTCCCTTCCATTGTTTATCGCCTTCTCAGAGCTTTTTTCTGGTTCTTTTTTTTTTTGTGTGTTTTTTTTTTTTGTTTGTTTTTGGTTTTGGTTTTGGTTTTTGAGTCACACCTGGCGATGCACAGGGGTTATTCCTGGCTCTTCACTCAGGAATTACCCCTGGCGGTGCTCAGGGGACCATATGGGATGCTGGGATTAGAACCCGGGTCGGCCGCGTGCAAGGCAAACGCCCTACCCGCTGTGCTATCGCTCCAGCCCCCTCTTTTTTTTTTTGGACCAAACCCAGCTTGGGGTTTACTCTTGGCTCTGCTCAGGGATCACTCCTGGGGGCCTCTGGATATCCTATAGGATGCGGGGGGGGGGGGGGGGTTGAACCTGGGTCAGTGGCGTGCGAGGAGAGTTCCCTCCTCACGGCACTATCACTCAGGCCTGCTCAGCGCTTTCGATGCCCTTTTCTGTTTGCACCACCTGCAGGCAGTCATCAGGGAGGCGTTCTTCGTGGCTGTGGCCGGGTGGAGAGCATACCTTTTCGCCACAGATTCCCAAGTCTGCAGGGGCACCCCCTGGATCCAGACAGCCTGTCTCTAGCCTCATTGGGGGGGGGTCACTGCCCCCCTCAATGCAGCCTGCCCCCTCCCTGCAGCTCTCGTGTCTTCTCAGGTGGTCTGCAACCAGACACATTCCTGCCCAGGAGAACTCCGCATTGCCCCCTGCAGACCTCACAGGGCCCTGTAGTTAAATAGTGTGGTCAGAGCCGAGTTCCTTGGGTCACTCACTAGATTCCCTGGCAGAGAAGTGTCTATACTGAAATGCTTGGGGAGCAGGAGAGTGGTCCCGGAGGGGAGGTACTTGCCTAGACGAAGGGAAGGTCTTGCTTTCGGCTGGGATTTGATCCTAGGACCTTAATAGAGCACAATCAGGTGTGACCATAAACTAAAAAGACTTGGAAGATGCAGTGATTGTTTGGGGCCACATTGGGTGGGGCTCAGGGGCTATTTCTGGCTCTGCAGGAGTCTTTTGTGGCACCAGCACCTTCTGTGGCGCTGGGGATTGAACCGGGGTTGGCTGCATGCCAGCACTTGCTTAGCCCCTGTACCCTCTCCGCCTTAGGCATAGTTATTTTTAAATGTTTTTTCTTTTTAGTTTTGGGGCCACACCTGGCAGTGCTCAGGAATCACTCCTGGGGTTTCTCGGGGGACCATATGGGATGCCGGGGATGAGCCCGAGTCAGCTCTGTGATAGGCAAGCGCCTTCCCCTCAGTACTCTCGCTCCGGTGCCGGGTGTAGTGATTTTTAACCACCTGTGGCAGGGATTTACAAACTGCCCTTGGCCGAATTAGGCAGCTGCTTCTGCCTTACAAAATAAAGTTTTGGGTTTTGGGGGGCGGGGCAGAACAGGGGAGAGTAGGGCAGTGCTCAGGCGCTCCTTCCATTCCAGTTTTGTATTTGGGGGACCACATGTTGGGAATGGTTCCTGGGCCTGCTGTGTGCATAGCACACATTCAGCCTTTGGGTCTCTCTGGTCCTTGTTAACAGACTTTATTGTGCGCTCTTATCTGTGGCGCGCATATATATATATATATATATATAAATGACTTTTTGTTCGGTTTTGGGTCCACATCTTGTGCACTGGGGCTACTTCCTGCTCTGCTCAGGGGTTACTCCTTGCTCTGTGCTCAGAGAACCAGGTCATGCCTGGGATTAAGCACAGCATGTGCATTGGCCCTGTGCCCGTGGCCCCTCTGCCCGGCTTTTGTGCTCGAGCAGCTGGCTGGGCCTTCATCCAGTGGCCCTCGGGAGCCAGTTCACTGACCCCATCCATGTGCCAGCGCCAGTGTTTGTCAGAGCGGGTGTCAGCACTCCGAGGGGGCTGGAGTGATCTGGGAGGGGTTGGATGGGCAGCAGGAGACTTGGGTGCTGTTGAGGGGGGGGACTCTTTGTTCTTGCTGTGGGGGGTCTGGGAGGCGGCCGTGGGCCAAATGGGTGAGGGCCCTCTGCTCTCTGGACCATCTGGAGCTTGGTTCTCGGGGGTCTGCTGCAGTGCTGGGTCCACGCTCGCGTGTGGGCTGTGCTGAGCCGCTTGTGTCCTCTCTCCCTCCCTCTCTGCTCTCCAGACCTTTCCCTCTTTGGCACATTCGGGAACTGCAGTTGATAATGACTGTGGACTAGACTTTTTTGTTTTAAGAGAACACCTGAGGTAATTATCTGTTCTTTGGCTTTCCCTTTCACTTTTCTTCCCCGAACCCCCACTCTCTAGCTGCTGGGTGGAGCACTGCAGCCTGCTCCTCCCCCCTCCCCTGCTGGGGTGTTGCTCCCTCTGTGTGTGTGTGTGTGTGTGTGTGTGTCTTTCTTTTTCATCTCTGGGAGACCAGAGGAGGAGTCAGGGGCTTGCTTCCCTGTGTGGATCAAGACTCCACAACCGCCATGCCCCACCTTGGTGGTGGCCTCATCTCCACACTGGCTTTCTGTCGAGGTCTTCAGCTCAGCCTTGCCTCCGCGGGGTCCCGAGACCCCTATCCCATCCCTGTCCCTTCTTGTCCTAAAGGGGATCCGCGTGCTTGGCGGGTGTGTGTGTGTGGGGGGGCAGGGACAAGCTCGCTGCCTCAGCTCTGACCATGACTCCCCTCTCTCCTCCAGGGTCCAACCACAGCAGACCTGGCCTCCCGTCCGAGGAGAGCCCTGGGCGGAACCCAGGGGTGTGAGCGCTGGCCGGCGGCTGCAGGCCCAGGCTGCGGAGAGAGGAGAGAACCGAGCAGCAGTTTCCTGCCAGCGCGTCCTGCTCCTCCAGGCCACGTTTTAGATGGCCTTGGAGGTGTGGATCCTGGGTGGTGGTCCTCAGTGTTAGGCACATGTGCCCGGCGCCCCCAGCGGGCTCTGTCGCAGGAGCTGGGCTCAGCCTGGGCACTGCCCTCCTGGCCAGCTTGCAGAAGGGGCGGGGAGCAGTGTCCTGTGCGGCCCCGAGGCCTGCTGAGGGCACACGTGTGTGCGTGCAGGGCCTGTGCCCACACTCGGCCGTGCCCTGGGCTTGCTCAGCTTTTCACTTGCCACCCTTCTGCTGCTGGCAGCACTTTCTGTGGGAACCCCGCACACCAATTTGGGCTGGGGGGATTCAGGTTCGTCACCTTGACCGCAGTCAACTTTGGGTTTTTCCTGAACTGTCCTGTTTTGTAGCACATGCCCCAGCCCCACTTTTGTGCCAAACCTTGGAATGCGTGTTACCTTGCACCCTACCCCAGCCCTACTTCTTCCCATGGAAGTTTCTCTTCTGACCCCATCTGTGCACTCCGTGCCCCCCCAACCCCAAAAAACTGGCCCCAGGGGATTGAAGCACCTGCTCCATGCTGCCTGTCTTGCTCTGTCACCACTAACAGTATTTGTTATCCTGTGTGCTCTAAGGGGCCACACGAGGAGGGGGAGTTGTTCTGCCCCTGATTGCCAGCGGGGAGAGGCTTCAGCCCTGCGGAGGGGCTGCGTGCGAGGCCGTGGGTTGGCTGAGCACGTAGGTGCTGGCGTGTAGGGAAGAGCCGAGAGGGCAGGAAGGGCTGGTGTGGCCCGGGGCGGGGGGGTGGGGGAGTGGGCACCACTTTTCTTGAAGGAAGGAAAGTGAAATTGAGGTTTCTCTCAAATCCAAAACATGCCAAGCTCTCTGCTTCCTGTTCCTGCCTGTGATTTTGAGAGAAGTAGGAAGCGGGAGGTATTTTCCCTTTTCCCTCCTTTGTGAGCTTGATAAAACTCCAGGAATCAGAGTCTAGCTTGGGCAGCAGGGTGGGCCAGGAAACCTGGACAGGGAAAGTCAAAGAACAGCAGAAACTTGGCTTAGAAACGGGGTTTCAGGGGTTCTCACTAGAGCAATCCTGGGCGGGAGGTAGGCACTTTAAAATCTCTCCAGGGCAACCGTGGTTGCACTTGGGCATCTCCTAGCAGACTTAGGTGCTGGTACCTGGTGCCAGCCTGCAGCCTCTAACAGGGCAGCAGAAGTTTTCACTAAGTACCTTTGGATTCATGGCAGAATTTCATATTCTCTTCCCCCGGCTTTTTTTTTTTTTCTTTTTGGGTCACACCCGGCGATGCACAGGGGTTACTTCTGGCTCATGCACTCAGGAATTACTCCTGTTGGTGCTCGGGGGACCAAATGGGATGCTGGGAATCAAACCTGGGTTGGCTGCGTGCAGGGCAAACGCCCTACCCGCTGTGCTATCGCTCCAGCCCCTCCCCCAGCTTCTAATGTTAACGTAACCATTGTAATTTATCAAAATTTAAGAAGTTAACATATAAAACTATTAACTAAAATCACGGGCTTACTAACTTTTTTATTTTTTAATACGGCCAGTTTTTTGCCCCAGTAATGTCCTTTTTTCTGTTGCTGAATCTGGACCAGAATACGAAGTGGCAACTTGATCTCCTGCTTTTTCAAAACTTCTACCTAATTTCTGATCTTGAAGTAATCGCAGATTCATAGGCAGTTGCAGGGGACGCGCTACCCTGCACTGGTGCCCTGTCCTCTCCCTGGCCTTGCGTTGCAGCAGGTGTGCATCTCTCCCCTCGCCGCGGAGGTGGCACTGCCCAGCCCCTGTTGGGCTACCCCGGGGTCCCTCCACGCCCTGCCGCTGCTGACCTGGTCTTCATCTCTGCTTCTGTTGGGCCAGAGTCTGGCAGGGTCAGGCAGCAAGTTGTGTGTGGGGCTGGCACCTGTCCCTCAGTGGATGCTCCGGAGTCCCCTGCTCTCGGGGACCCTGTGAAGTTAGGACTGCAGGGTGTCCTCACTTGTCTCATTGAAGGATGTCGGGGTGATTTTTTGGCTAGTATGAATAAAGCTGCTATGAACCTTCGGTAGGTTTTGGTGTAAACATGGTTTTTTCCTCTGAGATTAGAGTTCAGGAATATTGCCAGACCGTGTGGTATTTGTGTGTTTGCCGAGTATGTGCATGTGTGATTTTATGTCCCCCTCCCCTAGTGTGTCTGCATGACCTGGTTTCTCTGGATTCTCACCCACATTTGGCACCTTGCTATTTTAGACATTTCTGGTAAGTCTGTAACAACACTGGGCTGTAGTTTTCATTTGTCTCCACAATGGCTGGTGTCTAAATTTTCACTGAATGTTTTATTTTCCTTTGTGAAGTAACTGTCCATGTCTTTGCCCGTTTTCTAGTCCGATTGTCGTGTTAACTGTTGAGATTTCAGAGTTCTTTTCATATATATAAATATATATGAAAAACTATATAAAAACACGTATATAAATTTATATATATGTATAATTTGTGTTTGCTCTTTAGGCCACACCTGATTGTTCTCAGGGCTTACTTTACTCTTGATTCTCTGCTCAGGGATTACTCCTGGTGGGGCTTAGGGGGCCTTATGGGTGCTGGGGATCGAACCTGGGGCGGCTACAATGCAAAACAAGCGTCCTCCCCACTGTGCTGTCGTTGCGGGCCCCATACCTGTGTTCTTCATCAATACTTGTTTTGGTGATACCCAGCGCTGCTTGGGCAGTTCCTGGCATGGTGCTCAGGGGGACCACGCAGTGTGGGGACCCCAACTTCTTGCATGCTAAGCAGCCTGTGCCATCTCCGTGGCCCAGTATGGCTGTCTTGGTTACTGTTGCTGCATAATGTCTTGAAAATGAGTAGAGCGATTCCTTTCAATTTACTTTTTTTTTCTTGCCACACCCAGTGGTGCTCAGGGCTTACACCTGGCTCAGGGATCACGTGGTGATGCTGGGGACTGAACCCAGGTCAGCTGCATGCAAGGAAGTGCCTTACCCACTGTGCTCTCTGGCCCCTACTCTTTACTCTTTTACAAGAATATTATAGGTTAACATTTATTGACCTAATAGCTACAAAAATATTTTGTTGCAATTTTGGTAGGAGCTTTTTGCTTTTTTGGTCACACCCGGCGATGCACAAGGGTCACTCCTGGCTCTGCACTCAGGAATTACCCCTGGTGGTGCTCAGGGGACCATATGGGATGCTGGGAACCGAACCCGGGTCAGCCACGTGCAAGGCAAACGCCCTACCCGCTGTGCTATTGCTCCAGCCCCTGGTAGGAGCTTTAACACATTTGATAAGGGGAGAATTGACATCTCTTACTATGCTTTCTCTTCCAATCCATGAACACATTTTTTTTTTGGATGTTTGTGTGGTGCAGTGGGTTAACCCAGGTTCTCACTACATATATATATATATATATATATATATATATATATATATATATATTTAAATCTTGTATTTCATCAGTGATTTATAGTTTTATATTTTTTTGGTTTGGTATTTGGGCCGTACCTGGCAGTGATCAGGGCTTCAAACTCTGCTCAGGGATCATTCCCGGTGGGCTTGGGGAACAACCTGTGGTGCCAGGGATCAAGCCCAGGTCACTTGCATGCAAGGCAAGCACCCTACCCGATGTTCTGTCATTCAGGGCCCAATGTAATTTGTATTTTTCCCACTTAAGTCCTTACATGCATGCTTTGTTAGACTTATAAATAAATACTCCACTTTTTGAAGAAATTGGAATGATTCACTGCATTAATTTTGGTGTTCATACACTGTTGGGACACAGAAACAAGTTTTTGTGGGCTGCAGTGATAGTACAGACATACAGAGGTTATGGTTCTTGTGTTGCACCCGGCCAACCTGGGTTCAGTTCCCCAGGACCACATACGGTCTCCCAGCACTATCCCTCACTCCTGCCAGGAGTTAGGCCAGATGTCAGCCTTAGCACAGCTAAATGTGGCGCAGGAAGGGAAGGAGGAGAGAAGGTAAGAGTTTCTGTACATTTTATCTCGTACTGAGGTCTTGCTGCACTTCCTTATTTTGGGTGAGATTTGGAGGTGTATACCCCAGGGATTCTGATTCAGATTGTCTGAACCTCTGTGACTTGCCCAGGACCGTGTGGCCAGTAGGTTTGTGTCTGGCTGTAGTAAGGGTTGGGAGCTGGGAACCCAAACAGACTCCACCCCAGTCCAGAACAGACAAGGAGGCTGAACAGAAAGTTTTAATGAACAGAAAGTACTGATGCGTATAAAAAGGTGCTTTGTCTTTCGTTAGGTGTCCCCATTGTCTGGATGGGGAGTCGTCTTCTCCGTGGACTCACTCGAGCCTGCCGCCCCAGCCCCAGCCCCTGAGTGTGCTGGTGGCAGGGCAGGGCAGGGTTGTCCCCCGGAGGGAGGTGCTTGGCCCCTGGGCTGGAGCCCTTGTCAAAAGTGTCACAGTCAGAACCGTCTCATTCTGGCCCCCAAACAGGCTGCTGCTGCTGCAGACTGGGGCTGCCACTCATCTTCCCGCCACTCAGTGCTCCCTGGCCCGCAGGACCCAGTCACCCGGAGGGAGGCCTAGGATAGAAGGGCTGGGCCCTGGAGGGGGGCTGGAGGAGAGGGCCCAGGCCGGGACAGCCAGCAGAGGCTTCCCAAGACTCAGGCTGGAGGGATGCGCTCTTGAGAGGAGCAGGAGTGGGGCGCCTGACCAGCCCCTGCTCCCCTGGGGTTGAGGATCTCCATCCTGCCTGGACTGGGGGAGAGCAAGTGGGCGGCTGCAGGGCATCAGTGCCTTCCGCAGGCCACGGGCAGCCTCAGACGCTCTGGCCCCAGTGGGAGCTCCCCAGTGGCCAGCTGGGGCGGCCTCCGTGGTCCCGCGTCAGGCCAAGGTTCCTCTGTGCTATTGGGGGGGTCTAGCCCGTCAGTCTCAGGCCTCTGGGCAACCAAGGGCGGAGCTGGGTCTGTGCCGCGGGACGACCGCGCGCCTGCAGAGCAGCAGCCCGGCTCCAGGCCCGACTCCAGAGTCCCTGAGAGTGACGCCCAGCACCCATGCTTACCAGGGTTGCTGCTGGTAAGAAGGGCCCAGAGAAACCTGCCTGTGGCCTGGACGGCTACAGGGTGCCTGGGGAAGCTGTTCGCTGTGCAAGACGCAAGGGGGCGGGCAGGTCTGACCTGGCCCGCAGCTCCCGGGGACAGCCGTCTTGCCTGGACTGCACTCCCCTGGCTGGGCCCCGCCGGGCCCGGCTGTCTCCTCCCGAAGTGCTCTGCCTCAGCCTCTCCTAGCTGCCGCCCTGGCAGGGACAGTCACCCAGGCGTCCAGCCTCCCGGGAACCCCTCTCTGCCTGCCTGGGCGGTCTCTTCTGTCCAGCAGGGCACCCTAGGGGCGGAGGGGGTGTGGGGGCTGCGGCTGGGCCGGGGCTCCTCTGGGTGGGGCCTGGAGTGGCAGTGGAAGTGAGGCAGCTTGCAGGGGCGCCGTCCTTGCTAGCAGCGGGTCCGCGGGTGGCCCACGTGGGCCTGCAGCGCTTCACGGATACCCCGCTGCCAGTCTCGTGCTAGCTGCACCGGGGTCATGGACGCCTGTGGACAAGGATGCTGAGTCTGAGTGGGCTTCTCCAGCGCCACCCCCGAGGCCTGGCACCCCACCCCTTTAAGCCCACAGACTCCCAGCCCCACCCCGCATGCCTTAGTCCCAGTGCTCACCCCATTCTGCCCCGCACACCCTCCCAACCCCCTCGGAGCCCGGCGCTCACCCCGCCCTCACCCCCTAGCCCCTGCTCTCACCCCATTCTGCATGCCCAGCCTGGCCCCGTACAGCAGCAGCACCTTGATGGCCTTGTAGTGGCCGTGCCGCACCGCTTCGTGCAGCGCTGTGTCCCCTTCCTGTGGAGAGACACAGGTCACATGGCCGCGGCCTCAGGGGCGCCGGGGAGGTGGCGGCCCTCTGGGGAAGTCCCAGCACCCACCTTGTCCTGCGCGTCGATGCGGGCCCCACATTCGATGAGGTGCTGCAGGCAGTCGCAGTGCCCCGTGCGTACTGCCACGTGCAGGGGGGTGCTCCAGATCTGCAGCAGGGGCAGAAGATGAGGGTCGGCACCCCAACACCACTGGCCCCCCTGCGCCCGACACCCACCTTGCCCGCCCCCCTCACCTTGTCCTGGGCGTTGATCTGGGCTCCCTGGTTCAGCAGTTCCTTGAGGATGTCTAAGTGTCCTCCTCGGCATGCCCAGAACACGGGTGTCCTGTCCAGCTGCGAGAGCGAGGCAGCACAGAGCTGGCATTCAGGCCGGGGCAGGCTACCCCGGAGGGGACCCTGCTGCCCCCCGGGGGGCCCAGCCTTGCCCACTGCTCACCAGGTCCCGCGCGTCCACGTTGGCTCCTGCCTCCAGCAGCTTCTTCACGAGCTGCAGGTTGCCTTTCAGACAGGCCCAGTGCAGGGCAGTGCGGTGGAGCTGGGGGTGGGGCCAAAAATGAGACACGGGCGTTGGGGGGCGGGGAGCTGAGGCCAGAGCCACACACGAGCCCCCACTCCTGCCCGCCTTGCTCTGCCCCCACCCCCGCCCCGCATGGTACCTTGTCATGGGCATTGGGGTCCCCGCCATCTGCCAGGTACTTGTCGATCGGGGCCTCCTGGTTCTCGGCAGCTGCCCTCAGGAACCTCTCCAGGTCCACAGGCTCCAGCAGGGCCTTGGGCTGCGGCTGGGAGATGATGAGCACCTGGTGACCACTGCCCCTCTCTGCCTGCCCAGCGCCTCCCCGGGACTTTGGAGAAATGATCCCCCGCTCCCCAGAGGAGGCGGCTGAGTTCTCGAAGGGGTGGATGGCTGTGGGCTGACATGTCCCCTTCACCGTGCCTCCAGGCCTGCAGCGGGACCTTGTGGGAAGGGAGCTGCTGGATCCCATAAGGGCGCCCTCCTCGGGCCCAACAGGGCACACAGGCTCCCACACAGATCACCGGGGGAGGGGACAGCCAGGCCGGAGAAGAGGGAAGGCAGCCACCCCCGCAGGAGCCGCACCTGACCCCCGGCAGTGCCCAGCTCCAGAAGGGAGAGATGCATGGGTCTAGAGCGACAGTAGCTGGAGGGCGCTTGCCTTCCACACGGCTGACCCTGGCATCCCATATGGCCCCCCAGAGCACCGCCAAGAGTGATTCCTGAGCGAGGAGCCAGGAGTAACCCCTGAGCATCGTGGAGTGTGGCCCCCAACCCAACCCCACCCAGAAGGGAGAGGAGAAACATCTGCTGTTCCAGCCCCACGCTCCGGCAGTCCTGGCAGGGCCACCAGACAGGTTCCTTGTGGCTTGAGGGGCACAGGTTTCCAGGGCCCACATGCCCCCAGCACCCCGCCCCTCACATGCTGCCTGTGGCCCCCCCACTCACCTCCACCAGGTGCTCCCATGCCCTGGGGGGGACTCCTCTGCGCTTCAGTTTCAGTCTCTTTTCTCTTCGTCTCTGAACTAAGTTTTCCAAGTCTGCCAGACTCTCCAGGTTAAGCCTGGAGCTGTGGAATCTCTCCAGCTGGGCAGGAGAAGAGCAGAGCCTGTCAGCCAGGGGCACCCTTGCTGGCTGCCTGCCCCAAGCCCTACCCGCTCAGGCAGCGCCTCGAGCCAGACCCCGGCCTCACTCACTTTCTTCCTCTTCTCTTCCTCCAGCCTCTGTCTCTCCTGGGCATCAGCCTCTTGGGGTCCAAGCCCCCAGCCACTGGGCCGGCCTCCAGGATCAGGAACGCCATGTCCACGCGCCAACACTTTCCTTTCATCTCTTTCTCCACTTAGCTGTGGAACAGGAGGACGAGCAAGATAGCACGGGGGAAGATGCTGTGCCTTACATGCAAGCCCAGTTTAATGTCTAAGCACGGCATACGGTCCCCAGCCCTGTCGGGAGTGATCCCTGAATGCCACCCGGTTTGACTCCCCAACCCCCACTCCTCAGAAAAATAAAACCTGAGAGTTAGAAGGAGTGGTCAGAGCCACACATGTCCACGGAACCGACCCACATGAGTTCTGGATCTGAGCCGGGCTGGCCGCCTGCAGCGGGCAGCTCCCCCAGGCTCCCCAAAGGGCATGATGCTGCCTCTATTTATACCTCTGGGCTGCTGCCACTCAAGCTCCGAGCAGGTGACATGGGCTGTGTCCTTACATTCCAACCAGGTCACAGCCGGGGACAGAGGCTAAGCCTCCCGGAATTCCTGGCTTCTCGTGGCTCAGAAGCAGCTTTCTGCTCCTGGTCAGTAAAGTGGCTAAAGCTAGCTTCCTGACCTCATGCTAAGAGCCCAGATGCCACTGGGGACTTGTGCCCAGGCAGAAACACCCCTTCCCAGTGCCCATCCCCCTTTCACACAGACAGTCACAAGGCTCTGGTCTTTCCTCCCTTCCCCAGAATTTGGGAGCACTATGGAATGAACACATCTTTTGGCTTTTTTTTTTTGGTGGGGGGGCCCTCTGCTGCACTGGGCATCCAACTGGGTTCTGCCTCATGCAAGGCAGGCACCTTCCCTGCTGTACTCTCTCCATCCCCAGAACAAAAATGTCAGGGGAAAGAAGGCTGGGTGACAGACAGGGTGGCAAAGCCCAGGGCTCCACGCACAACTTGATCCCCTTGTCCAGCAAACTCTCCACAGATTCAGGGATCCCTCCCCTCCACAGCTGCCTCCCAGCAGAGGCGGGCCAGGTGGGGGCAGACTCGCCGCCCGGAAGCCCTCACCCCCACCGCCCCGTGCTAAAACGGACATTCTTTTTTTTTTTTTTTCGCTTTTCGGGTCACACCTGGCGATGCACAGGGGTTACTCCCGGCTCTGCACTCAGGAATCACCCCTGGCGGTGCTCAGGGGTGATTGACCATATGGGATGCTGGGAATCGAACCCGGGTCGGCCGAGTGCAAGGCAAACGCCCTACCCGCTGTGCTATTGCTCCAGCCCCTAAAACGGGCATTCTGAAGTCATTTTTTTTCTTTTTGGGTCACACCCAGCAAGGCTCAGGGGTTACTCCTGGCTCTGCACTCAGGAATTACTCCTGGCGCTGCTTGGAGGACCATATGGGATGCTGGGAATTGAATCCGGGTCGGCCACGTGCAAGGCAAACCCCCTACCTGCTGTGCTATCACTCCAGCCCCTGAAGTCACTTTCTCACCCTGTTCCTAGGAACTGCAGAGCCCCGACTCCCGGCTATATGCCCCCAACCTCACCTGTCACTTCTGGTCCATTGCTAGAGAACCAGAGCATGGCACTGTCCCCTGGGGTTCCTGGGTGGGCAGCTTTCCCGCCCTCCTCCCCCCTTGCTCTCCACCCGCCTCGCCGGGGAGAGACAGACCGGAACAGGACCACATGCTTCCCATTCCGCCTCCGCAGGAATCTGTCCCCAGAAAATTGCCTCCCGGCCCTGTTCCCCCACATGTCCTTACCAAGTGCTGGATGCTGATGAGGTCCATGGTCCCCCCTTCCCTGCACCCACCCCACACTGAGACGCAGAGTTGCTGGGCCCTTTTATACCAGCCCTTGTCCTGGGGGCAGGGTGGGGGCTGGTGCCTGGGTCAGATAACTCTGTGGCTCTGTAACACCAACCAAAATATCCAAGTGACACAGAGGCCTGGTGCTGGCAGACGGGGCTGCTTGACGCTGAGTCAGCTGCGCCCCCGGGCCAGCCCTTGGCTGGACCCACTGAGCCATTCCAGTGTTCGGAGCTGGGCCACCGGTGCTGATGCTGCAAGGCCTTTCCCCTCGCCTACACCCGGCCTCCACATTTCTGTCGGTCTGATGGTCCAAGTCCCACCCAACGGTCTTAGCCAAAGGCCCATACTCCAAGGAGGGCCCCACAAGGATGGGGTGTGTGGTGACTCCCGGTAGGGGCCCCTGTGATGCCTGCACGAGGGACCTCCGGTCTCCAGCGAGTCTCCAGCCTGCCCACCCCACCTGCCTGTCCTCTGCTGATTCGGGGACCCCTGCTTCAGGGGCTGAGAAGATACGCAGTGGCTGTCGCGCTGGAATCCTGAGACTGACCCCCCAAGTACTAAGCTGCTAACAGACCCAGAGCATGGCTGGGTGGGGTCCAGAAACCTAAACACCAACCCCCCAAACACAGCCAGGCCCCAGGCCAGCCCATTTTTCAATAGCACCTCACACCTCTGGGGCTGGCGGGTCATGTGCTGGCCCCAGGCCACCAGCGTTCCTGGGCTTGAGGGCTGCAGTCCCTCAGGGAAGCAGGGACAGAGCCGCTCTGGGCCAAGTGCAGAGTGCTGACCATTAACCCTGTCCCAGTGTGACTTTCTCCAGCCACAGTCAGACCTCCCTGTCCTTCAGCCTCAGGCTGCACTTACCTGACCTTTGACGGAAACCTGATCGCTGGTAAATAAGACCTGGAGTCAGAGCTGCAGGAGCTGTGACTGCTGAAAGAAGTCGGGGTTAAGGGCAGCCCAAGGACTCCAAGGACAGCCCCAAACACACACACACACACACACACACACACACACACACACACACACACACACACACACACACACACACACACACACACACACACTCTTACACCCTTCTTGATAAGTATTTCCTAATTTGAGGAGGACTTGGGGAACCCAGAGAACTTAAAGGAACTCAGTCCCGAGGCTGAGGGGCTCAAGAGGACTGTGCACGGAGGCCTGGTTCCATCTCTAGCACTGTGGCTCTTGGAGCAACCCCTGAGCAAAGACCAGGGTATTCCCTGAGCACTGCTGCTGAGTCCTTTGCTAAAAGAATATCTTGGGGTTTTTTTTGTTTTCTTTTTTTTTTTTTTTTGGCTTTTTGGGTCACACCTGGTGATCTCAGGGGTTACTCCTGGCTCTACACTGATGGCGGTGCTCCGGGGACCATATGGGATGCCAGGGATCAAACCCGGGTTGGTCTTATGCTAGACAAATACCTTCCCCACTGGACTACTGCTCTGACCCAAGAAAGAATGTTTTTTTGTTTGCCTGTTTGTTTGTTTTTTTTTCTTTTTGGGTCACACCTGGTGATGCACAGGGGTCACTCCTGGCTCTGCACTTACCCCTGGTAGTGCTCAGGGGACCATATGGGATGCTGGGAATTGAACCCAGGTCAGCCGCATGCAAGGCACACGCCCTACCCACTGTGCTATCTCTCCAGCCCCCCAAGAAAGAATGTTTTAAAGAGGTTGGAGCCACAGTATAGCAGGTAGGAAGTTTGCCTTGCACACAGCTGACCTGGGTTCAATCCCAGCATCCCATAAGGTCCCCTGAGCCCACCAGGAGTAATCCCCCCTGAGCTCAGAGCCAGGAGTAAGCCCTGAGTACCAGTGGGTGTGTCCCCCTACCCCTTCCTCCCTGAAAAAGCGGGTACTAAAGAAGAAATTCAGTTCTTACTCTTAGGGTGCTTTTGTCAAAGGTGATTTTTCACCTTTGGTTATGCGGAGGGAGCAGCAAATAGATCAGAAAAGGGTCTTTCTTGGCTGGAGCCACAGGACAGTGGGTAGGGCGGGGAGGGTGTGTGTCTTCCATGCAGCTGTCCCAGGTTTGATTCCAAGCACCGTCTATAATCCTGTAAGCCCTGCCAAGGGTGATTCCTGAGCACAGAGCTGGGAGTAAACTCTGAGCACTGCTAGTTGTGGTCCAAAACAAAAATCAAAAACAAGAACAAGAAACAACCCAAAAATCAGTCAGAAAAGATTTTAGCTCTGAACCCAAATGCTTCCTCAACGTCCACGGCCAAGGGCCTGGAGGTGGGGCTAGTTAGGGTGTTTGGGGCCACACCCAGCAGTGCTCAGGGCTATTCCTGGCTCTGAGCTCAGGGATCACTCCTGGCAGGGCTGGGGAACCCTACGGGGTGCCGAGGATTTCAGCTGGGCTTGGCCACGTGGAAGGCAAGTAGAGCCTTGACCCTGCACTATCTCTTTAGCCTTGACAAGGACACTTTGTACCAAATGGCTTCATCTGAAATTCTCAGCAGAAAATTAAGTTTCAGAATCAAAGATATGGCCCAGGGGCTGGAGCGATAGCACAGCGGGTAGGGCGTTTGCCTTGCACGCGGCCGACCTGGGTTCAAATCCCAGCATCCCATATGGTCCCCTGAGCACAGCCAGGGGTAATTCCTGAGTACAGAGCCAGGAGTAACCCCTGTGCGTTGCCAGGTGTGACCCAAAAAGCAAAAAAAAAAAAAAGATATGGCACAAATGGTAGACTATAATCCCTGGCACCTGGCCCCCAAACACGCTGGTGTTTGACATCACCACCAAGGAGTGCTGGAGTGGCACTGGCAGCCCCCTCAGAACAACCCTGAAGCACCAAGCTGGAAGTAGCCCCCCACCCCAGTACCAGAGGGTGTGGCCCCAAACTACCCCCCAAATAAGTTTTTTTTTTTTTTTTTGTTTTTGGGTCACACCTGGCGATGCACAGGGGTTACTCCTGGCTCTGCGCTCAGGAATTACTCCTGGCGGTGCTCAGGGGACCATATGGGATGCTGGGATTTGAACCCGGGTCGGCTGCGTGCAAGGCAAACGCCCTACCCGCTATGCTATCACTCCAGCCCCCCAAATAAGTTTTTAAAAATTTATTTCTTCTAAGGGCCAGAGCAATAGTACAGTGGGTAGAGTGTTTGCCTTGCACGCAGTTGACGTAGGTTTGATCCTCGGCATCCCATATGCCGCCAGGAGTGATCCCTGAGTGGAGTTAGAGTAAGTGCTGAGCACTGCTGGGTAGGGTCCAAAAATGAAAAAAAAAAAAAATATGGGGGCTGGAGACACAGTATGGACGCTACCTTGCATACAGTCCACCCAGGTTGGATCCTTGGCACCCCATATGGTCCCACAAATGCTGCCAGGCGAATTCCTGAGCATCTTTGGGTGTGGCTCAATAACAACAACAGATTCCTGGTAAAAGATCCAAATATAGCACAAGTCCCGCTAATCATGTTGCCCCATGGGCAGGGAACCCCAAGGGTATTTAGTAAATCCTATTTCTTGTGTGTCTGTGTATGTACTTTTTTTTTTTGAAAACCTGGCAGTGCCCATGGGACCTTGCACTGCTGGGGCCCACCCCTGGCTCCTGCAGGCAGCCTGTGCTCGGGTCAGCTGCTCTTCCCTCCACAGACATATTTTAAGAGGCGCGTAGAGACCGTGACTCAGGATTGTCCACAGTGGCTGACACCACAGCCGCTTCTCAGCTTCTCAACACTGAGCGTTCTGTTCTGCACCCTTGTCCTTGCTCTCCCCCGCCCCGTGCTGGGGTGCCGGTGACCTGGGCTCACACCTGCTCTTGGCCTTGGTGCTCGCTGGAGGCATTCCCACATGCTGCCACCTCTTTCACTTGTGCTTGTCACATGCCTGGCGTCGGAGCTCTGTAGATGACGCCATCTGCGGTGGCACAGGGATCCCAGATGCCAGTCGCCCCCCCCCCCCGCCCCCGCCCCGACCCACGGCGGCCTCACCCTGACGAGAGAGGCAAGTCTGAGCTCGAGCACCCCACTTCCTCTCTGTGGCACCCATATCTTTGGAAGTGCCTCTAAATAAACAGCTCTGTGTGCACAGATGTTTCTCTGGGTAGCTGTGGAGGAATCGAATGAGCCCATTTACATTTAGAAATTAAATGCCAAGTGGTGGGACAAATGCTGTGGCTGTGCAAGGCCCTGCTCTCGATCTTCAGCGCCACAGGCGGGCATGGGCCCCACAACAATTAAAAGTGAAACAACAAAGTTTAAAAAACAGCTGTCCTTGGGGCTGGAGAGATAGCACAGCGGGTAGGGCGTTTGCCTTGCACGCGGCCGACCCGGGTTCAAATCCCAGCATCCCATATGGTCCCCTGAGCACGGCCAGGGGTAATTCCTGAGTGCAGAGCCAGGAGTAACCCCTGTGCATCGCCAGGTGTGACCCAAAAAGCAAAAAAAAAAAAAAAAAAAAAAAAAAAAAAAAAAAAAACAGCTGTCCTCTACAGTGGCAGTACCAATCTCCGTGAAGAGAGACCAACAAATAAAGCCACTAGTATGAAAGAGATATATAGCTGGAACTTAGACTCCAAAGCCATAATGGACAAACAACTCCTAGGAATCTATACAAAGAAACAAGTTTATTTGTTTTTTTTTTTTTTTTTCCTTTTTGGGTCACACCCGGCGATGCACAGGGGTTAGTACTGGCTTTGCACTCAGGAATTACTCCTGGGAGGCCATATGGGATGCTGAGTATCGAACCCGGGTTGGCCACGTGCAAGGCTAACACCCTACCCGCTGTGCTATCACTCCGGCCCTGAAGAAACAAATTTAAATGAGCATGGAGAAGTTCACAGAAGCTAGAAGGTGCTTCATTTCAACAGGAATTGGCCGTGCAAAATCAAAGGAATAGCACATCTAAAATCTATCAGATTTTAGACACTGACAACTGACTGCAGTGCAAAAGCAAGTACCGGGGCTGGAGGGACAGAGCAGGGTTAAGGCACTTCTTGCACACAGCCGACCCTGGTTCCAACCATCAGTACCATGGATGTTCCCTGAGCACTGCCCAAAACAGTCCCGAGCCCCACCTGGTGTGACTCCAACCCTCCCTAATGAAAAGCAAAGAACACACCAATATGGACAAGTGGGGATGCAGCTCAGGTAGAGTGCACACGTGTCACGTGTGAGATCTGGGAGCCCGAAACAAAGCAAAAAGACCCCAGTATTGATAAGGCTGTGGGAGAAGCAAGCTGCAGAGCGTGTCAGGATCTGTCCAGAGCATGTAGCCAGTGACCAGCTCACAGGCCGACAATCACTTGCACTGGAACACAGCAGATGCTAAGTGACTTCGACCAAGATAATCTGCCTAGATTGCAGGTTTTATTTTTTTAAATTTTCTTGGTTTGGGGACCACACCTGGCGATGCACAGGGTTTACTCCTGGTGGGCTCAGGGGACCATATGGGATGCCAGGGTTTGAACCTGGGTCGGCTTCGTGCAAAGGATCCCAACTGCTGTACTATCACTCCAGCCCCTAGGAAGCAGTTTTTTTCTTCTTCTTTTTTTTTGGGTCACACCCAGCGATGCTCAGGGATTACTCCTGGCTCTGCACCCAGGAGTTACTCCTGGCAGTGCTCGGGGACCATATGGGATGCTGAGAATTGAACCTGGGTCAGACCACATGCAAGGCAAATGCCCTACCCGCTGTGCTATCGCTCCAGCCCCAAGGAAGCAGTTTTCAATCAGTCAAAATTCCAATGTTTCTTTCAATAGATCATTTTATCTCCCTGTCTGGTCTTTATTCCAACAACTGCTGTGTGCGCGGGGCAAAGGCAGTCCATGAGGAGACCAGGCTCAATGCTGTGCTTCCCCGGCGGCTGTGTCTTCCCGCAGAGCCCGCCGTGTACCAGGAGGCAGATCCACTCAGTCCGCCCTCACCCCCATGGCAGCCAGACAGGCCCTGCCTGCGTCCCGCACTGCAGCAGCCGGGAGGGTGCGTCCATGTTCCTGTGTGCCAGCAGGACAGGAGGGGCTTCAGGTGGCCAGCAGGTCCCACAGCTCACTGTTGGCAGGCAGGAGGTCACACGCCAGTCTTGCCTTCCGGTCCCGGACGGCCTTCAGGGCTGGGCTGTGTTGCAGCAGGAGGGAGCAAATGTCCACATGGCCCTTCTCAGCAGCCTGCAGACAGAGGCCTGAATGGACAGAAGCCCCCCCCACAGGGTCCCTCCTTTCTCCCTGCTGGGCATCTCTGCTCCTAGCTCCCACCTCAGGGAGGGCAGATGGTGGCTGTGGACACAGGTGAAGATCCCCCAGCTACTGCAGCTGAAGGCGTGAGTTTTTTTCTTTTTTTTTTCTTTTTGGGTCACACCCAGCGATGCTCAGGGCTGACTCCTGGCTCTGCACTCAGGAATACCTCCTGGCGCTGCTCGGGGGACCATATGGAATGCTGGGAATCGAACCCGGGTCGGCCTCGTGCAAGGCAAACGCCCTACCCGCTGTACTATCTCTCCAGCCCAGTTTTTTTTTTTTTTTTTGATTCTTCCTGGGTCCTTCCTCTGTCCAGGTCAGAGGGGACCCTGTGGGTTGGACACAGGCTCTGCAGGCACGAGGCCCAGGCATCTCCCCACATCACAGAGCCCCAGAAGCACTAGTGGGTGTGAGCCCTCAGCACAAAGTGGGGAACAGCCCCCAGCACAGCTGGGTATGGCCTCAAATCAGAAAGGAAAAGACAGCTACGTCCGGAACCTTGGCTATGAGAGTGTCCTCCACACACGTGCAGGTCACCCACAAGGTGCCAGGTCGGCCAGCCACAACTCACAGCAGCAGAGAACAGTCCCCGAGATCCCAGTAAGTGTGACAATTCCTGACCTGCCTCCTTCAATAACAACCCAGTGAACGGGTGACTCATGTAGTTCCTCTTCCTCAACTATATTTTTTTGGGGGGAGGGGAGGTGGCACACCCAGCGGTGCTCGGAGATTAATAGTCAGGGCTCAGGGCTCAGGGCTCACTCCTGGAGGGCTTGGGGGACCATGTGGGATACTGGGGATGGGCCCCTGGTTGGCCAAGTGCAAGGCAAGTGCCCCACCCACTGTGCTATCACTCCAGCCCCGCCTCGTCCTCAACTTTCCCAGTAACTGCCAGAGGCAGGAACTGATGTTGCTCTCAGGTCACAAATGAAAAAACAAAACAAAACAAAAAAAACGAAGCTTATGAAAGTACATGGGGCTTGAGGCAAGGATCAAGAGCAGAGCATACACCTTGCATGCATGAGGCCCCGGTTTCTACCCCGACATCACCGTACAGTTGAAATAAAGGCCCAGTAACTGGCCCAAGGTCACAGAGCTAGCATTGCTGCCGGAGGTTCTTTTCTGGCAGTTCCAGGGATCGAACTCAGGGTCTCGGACATGCAAAATCTGAACTCTGTACTTGTACTCTAACGTGACATTTCCTGCTATTATCAACAGACACACTAAGGACCACAGGAGCTTCTGATATATCCCAAACATTACTTTTGCTGGGGGAGAGTGGGGCGGGGGGGGGGGGGGAGAGACAGCACAGTTAAGATACTTGCCGTGCATGCTGCTGATGCTGGCTTGATGCTCAGCAACAGACATCACCAAGAGCGAGTCCTGGCCACAGAGTCATTAGTAAGCCCTAAGCAACACCAGGTGTGTCCCCCACAAAGGGGGGGATTGGTTTGATTTGCTAGGGGGCTCTTCCTTGCTCTGCTCAGGAGTAATCCCTGGCGGTGCTCAGGGTACCTCTGCAGCACCAGAGATTAAATTTACATCAAGTGCGTGAGACCAGCGCCTTCACCCCTCCAGTGTTTCCTGGCCCCTTAATTCTAGTTTCTACCCACAGGAAACTGCTGGGAGAGTGCACAGACGAGGGCTGCAGTCACAAGGGACTCTTCAGTCCCTGCCTGCTGTGGCGGGCGCAGCGGGGCTGGGGTAACTTGGTAGGGGGCCTGGGGGGAGGGGTAGAGGCCAGGACACACCTTGTGGAGGCTGGTCATGCCGTCGTCGTCCACCAGCCTGGGGTTGGAGCCGTGGGACAGCAGGAGGCGGGCGATGTCCGTGTGGCCGCAGTAGCTGGCCCGGTGCAGAGCGGTGGCGCCCCCGTGGGTCTGCGCGTCACACTTGGCGCCACTCTCTAGCAGGAACTGGCACACGGCGTAGTGCCCGTTGCGGCTGGCGTAGTGCTGCACGGGACGACAGGGGCCCAGTCACACGGCGGAACCCGGGCAGGCGTCTGGGTGGGAGACGGGCCGGGGCGAGTGCCTGCCCTTTGGGCGCCCGTTTCCTCGGCTGGAAAGGGGGAGATGCAGCCCCCTGCCCTCCCAGGCTGTTTCCAAATCAGTGACTGGTGCGAAGCACCCCGAGACCAGGAGAAGAACCCCGTTCACACCCCGGCGGAGAAACCGCCCCGGGAGAGAAATGAAGAGGGGCCGGGGCAATGCTAGGGGGCCTCTTAGGAGGCTGGGCTCACGCCCCAGCCCCCCAGCAGCCCCCGTGGCCCCACCGAGAAAGGCCCCCCGAGGTGCGGTCTCTCCCCCAGCCCTGCTCACCAGGGGGGTGTAGCCGGCCGAGTCGGGCTCACTGGGGTCCGTGGCCTTCTGGATCAGGTACTTCACTCGGCCCAGGTCTCCGTTCAGGGCTGCCGACCAGATCCCTGCAGGTGCGGGCAGAGTGCGGACGGCGAGGGGCGCTTCAGAGCCGGGCTCGGCATGTCTGCCCCGCTGCCCTCCCATATCCGCAGCAGTGGTGGGGGTGAGGGGCACCTCGGCGCGTGGGCAATGCTGGGGACTCGCAGCCTGTCCCTGCAAGGCAGTTAGCTGCTCCTCGACGGAGCCCGCTTCTGGCCCTTCCTCTCTCTGCTTTTGTTGTTGTTGGCTTGCTTTTTTTGTTTTGTGGGGTCACACCTGGCAGTGCTCTGTAGTTGCCCCTGGATCTGCAGCCTGGCATCATTACTGCTGAGGCTGGCTTGGGGGACCACACGCAATGCTGAGAATCAAACCCAGGCTGGCCTCATACAAGGCAAGCACCCTACATGCCAGACTATCATTCCGGCCCCCTCTGGCTTGGTTTGGGGGCGACAGCAGGAGGTGATCCTGGCGGCGCTCTTGGGGACCATGTAGTGTGGAGGACCGAGCCCAGGCCTCCTGCATGCAAAGCATATGCTCAGTCCACTGAACTCTCTCAGGCTCCTTTGTTGCCCTTGTCTCTTGCTGGGGACCTCACACCTGCCATCTTCAGGACCCCTTTTCACTGGGGACCCCTAAGCAGAGCTACCAGGACTGCATCCAGGCTTGCATTCATAACTCAGCACTTGCCAGCAAAGGCGTGAAGCCACCGAGCCGTCTGCTGGGCTCCCCTTCCTCTTCACCTGCACCCTTATCTACAGAACAGGGAGCGTGGTCAGAGACGCTGGCGCAGTAGCTGAGAACAAAGCAGGCAGGGGGGCCCTGTACTCAGTAGGACCGACCCGACACAGAAGTTCCTTCTTTCCACAAAACGAGTGTTATTTACAAAAGAGCTTAGAATGCGTGAACACAGGATCAGAGAGATACTCCTGGAGCTGGAGACACAGCAAAGGGTCATCAGATACTCTGTAGGAGGGCTGGGTTCAATCCAGGCACCCCAAAGCCCCCCGGAGCACTGCCCAGGGTAACTTCCAAGCTCAGAGCTGGGAGCAAAGGGGGCCAGAGTGTACGCTTTGCTTGCAGAAGCCCATGGTCTGATCCCCAACCCTCCATGGTCCCCTGAGCCTTGCTGGGGGCCTGCCAAGAACCACCCAAATCCGTAACTCAATAAAACTTTTTTTTTCTTTTTGTGTCACACCCAGCGATGCACAGGGGTTACTCCTGGCTCTGCACTCAGGAATTACCCCTGGCGGTGCTCAGGGGACCATATAGGATGCTGGGATTCGAACCCGGGTTGCTGCATGCAAGGCTAACGCCCTACCCGCTGTGCTATCATTCCAGCCCCTTCAATAAAACTTTTTAAAAAACAGGCAGGTGCCAAAGCCAGGGCAGAAAACTCATCCCAACAGCAGGCAGGTGCTGGCTCAACTCCAGAGTGCTCAGAGGCTGGGGCTGCACTTCGTTCCCAAGTGTCAGGCTCTGAGCTCAACCCCGGCACCCCGAAACAAAACCAAAGCAGGAGCATCCGGCTGCACACACATCTAGCAGCTTTGAGCGAAGGCTGTTAAACCGGGTGCATGGCACGGATGGGAGAGGTGGGCACTGGGCAGCAGTTCACGGGGCACGGAGTGGAACAGCCGAAACTCTCTGCCCTAAACCTCGGGAGCCACAACCCTGCCTGGCAAAGACAGAATTCTTAGTCTGCACTGACCTGGGTCAGGCACTGGGGTCAGTCCCAAGTGAAATACTGACATCCGGGTTTTGGCCTAAGGTCCTTACACTTTGTTAATGTTGTTTGTGTTGGGGCCACAGCCCATGGTGCTCCAGGGCCACTCCTGGCATAGAGCCTGGGGGTACTCTGCTGGTTTCCTAGGGCTGAGCCCAGACTTTCCACAGGTAAGGCATGTGCTCCAGCCTACTAAGCCATCTCTCTCGCTTAGGTTTTATTTATAGCAGGCAGGGCGTTAGCCTTGCACGTGGCCAACCCAGGTTTGATTCCTCCGTCCCTCTTGGAGAGCCTGGCAAGCTACCGAGAGTATCCTGTCTGCACGACAGTACCTGGCAAAATACCCATAGCGTATTTGATATGCCAAAAACAGTAACAAGTCTCACAATGGAGATGTTACTGGTGCCCGCTCGAGTAAATCAATGAGCAATGGGACGACAGTGCTACAGACAGTGCTACAATGCTATTTCAAAAACCTATTTTTTTGTGTAACACCTAACAGTGCTTAGGGCTTGCTCCTGGCTCTCTGCTCAGGGACCACTCCTGGTGGGGCTCAGGGGAATATAAGGGATGCCAGGGATCGAACCTGTGTCAGCTAAGTGTATGACAAGCGCCATATCTGATGTACTCTCTGGCCCCTCCTAAAGAAAAAAAACTTGTAAAGGACAAGAGAAAAAGGGAACTGGCAGAAGGTTCAGTTTCTGCCTTGTAGGAGTGAGATGGAGATTCTCTTCTTATATTTTGAGATGGAGATTTTAATCCCTGGCACCGCTGCATGTTGCCAGGTGTGATCCTGGCAGTGCTGCTGAGTTCCTGCTGCCACTTCCAGCCATGCTGCAGCAAGGCCTGTGCAAGCCCCACGGCCACAGCCTGCCAACCTCAGGGAACACCGCTGCTGAGCGTGCAAGTCCTGAGGTGCTGGCCCACATCACTAAGTGTACAAACACATGTGTGAACCTGTTACCACAACATCAACAGGGAAGAGGAGGAAAAAAAATTCAGTATGCAAGGAGCAAGCCCCCTCCCCCACCCCCACCCCCACAAAAGAGGAAAATAAGAATGACAGGAGCATATAAAAAGCAGGCCACAGTACAGCAGGTAGGAAACTTGCCTTGCATGCATGCAGCTGACCCAGGTTTGATCCCTGCCACCCTATAAGGTCCCCAGAGCACCACCAGGAGTGACCTCTGAGTGCAGGGCCCTTGAATAAGCCCTTGAGCAATGTTGGATGTGGCCCAAAGGTCAAAAATAAAACAACAAAGAAAAAGATTATTAAAGAATAACAATCAGATTATATGCTAATTTCTACACAGAAGATAAAGAAATAATATTTACTAAGAACTGAAAGATGTGGGAACCCTTTCAACCTATACCTAACTAAGCAAGCTATCAAAAAACATACCTCATAGGTAGCAGAGAGGGGTTCATCCTCCCTCCCCCACCGCTGGGAGAGGCCCCCAAACAAATAAATGCCACTCAAAAAAAAAAAAAAAAGAGAGAGCGAGAGGAAGAAAAGAAAAGCATTTTTCAGGAAAATGAATCCAGAAAGAAGAAATGGTTTGAAGAAATCCACA